>NW_004955409.1:1113242-1164679 GCF_000276665.1 Chinchilla lanigera
GATTCACACTTAAAGCTGTGCGAGTGGTCTTGTATGTAAATTAGGCCACTGTAAACTTATCAGATAAGGAGAAGAAGAGCTTCATCAGCACTAATACTTTTTAGCTCATATGCCTTAACCCCTGAGTGTCTTCATTTTTCTTCAGTTTAATGATGATCTGTGTCATAATGCTCATGTGGGGAGGAAGTGAGTGTGTGTGTGCACATGTGTGTGTGCGCGTGCGTGCGTGCGTGCGTGTGTGTGTCACTTGGAATCCCCCCCGGGAAAGCCCAGCTCTGCGGCATCGCTGGACATCTGCGGGAGGAACGTGTGCTTCCTTCCGGCCTCTCACCTGTCTGTTGTGTCTGTGCTGACTCTCCCACTCGGCGTCCTGTGCCCGGTGTGAGGCTCTGAGAGCGCTTAGCTCAAAGCGAGGGGAAGCAGCTCGAAGGAAACTGCAACGTGTGCGCTCAGTGTGCCTGAACAGCTAAGGCTGGCCTAAGATGAGTCTGTTCCATGGCTTGGTTTAGCCTTGTTGCTGAAGTGGAAAATCAAGAGAGAGACGCTCTCTGAGCCGATTTGGAGCATACGGGCTTTCCTCTGCTTCCTGCAGTCAGCACATGGTAGCCAGGAAGGAATGAAGTGTCAGCAAGGGACACAGAGGCCAGGCAGAGGGGAGCAGGACTGATGCTGATCAGAGCGGACCTTGGGCTCCCCTGGCCCGGGCAGTCAGCCCCTGCACTTTCCTGGGTAAGAGCCTGGGTGCGGGACATGGTTCCACCGGAGCTGTCTCTGCGCTCTGCTGTCTGGACGCTGGCTCCTCTTCAGCAGGTCTCCGTGCAGTGTGGGGCAGATGCTTGCTACCTGGAAGGTTCCAGTCCTGCTGGTACTGCCGCTGCCCAGATGCCAGTGCACGAAGAACCAGCCTCGTGTTGGAACGAGCTTGCCACCCCTGCTGGCCCTTAGTGTACGGCGCAGTGCCCACTACAGAGAGACCCCGGGCACCTGTGTAAGTGAATGTGGCCAGAGACCTTGCATCTGGGCAGTTCTGCCTCCCAGCCATTGGCAGCACTGCAGTATTCTCATAAACCCTGCTAACATTAAGCATGACTGAGACCTAAGACAGAAAAGGAGGTGTCTTCTCCTCCCAGCCCCAAAGCATGAGGAGGGGTGCAGGGTGCGCTGCTCTGCCTGGTGATGCGGCCCCAACTGCAGTAGGAGAAAGGACACTGTGTAAACAGATGAATTTGGTCAGCACTCAGTCACCACCAGAAACCCTTGGGGAGCAGGTTCGTTTAAGGAATCAGTACAGGAAGTTGCTTACACTGCGGCAAATGGCAAACGGGAGCCAGATGAGAATAAAGGACCCCAGAACTCAGTGCCAGCAAGAAGCTGCTTCTTGTGGAGGGACAGAGCCCAGAATCATGGACAGACCTCGAGGAGCAGCAGGGAGGGTGGCAGACTGCAGAGGCCTCCACCCCAGGGGCTGGCATGGGGGGACCTGTGCCTGGTGTCCAGGGCTCAGCGGGAAGGAGAGACCTTGGCGGCTTGGCCTCCTCCTTCCGTCCCTTGCAGCTCTGCGCATGGCTGAGCCTGGAGGGCAGAAGACTGCACAGGGAGGCCGCAGGGTTCAGAGCCCAAGAACACAGAGCATGAAGGAAACCCAGGGAAACAGGCAGAGGGCAGCCTCCTGGGACAGACCCAGGGAGAAGAACAGAGCCGCTTCGGCATGGCCTTGCCCTTCCCTGAAAGCTCTTGGCATTTGTATATTTGTTTATTTATTTTTTCAGTACTGGGAATTGAACCTAGGGCCTTCGTACTGAGCTACATCCCTGGCCTTTTCAATATTCTTTCATTTTAAGACAGGGCCTTGCTAAGTTGCTATGTTGCCCAGGCAACATTTGAACTTGTGATCCTCTTGTTTCAGTTTTCCAGAGTGCTGGGATTACGTGCACGCTCCACCATTCCCAGCAATGGCTTTAAATTCTTTGCTGTGTAGAACAACTCAGAATATCTGGTATGTGTATCTGTACGAGCTCGTAAGTGTTTTAGCCAAACTGATTATTACAAGTGGACTTACTAGGTTAGCGGTAAGCACATTTTTGGAGAGATACACACCCACACCTGCTACTAAAATGTACCCCAGAAAGTGTGCGTTGCTTCTCTTTGTACCTGATTCTGCACAGTCCAGCTAAGTGTGAGACTTACTGCATCTTACTCTTCTCTAGCCAGGCAGTTGCAAGCCACTTCGGAACACGCTGACTTTGCAGGAAGCAGATCCACCATTTGAAACATGCATGCAGCATTTAGCAATATTTTTGTATTTCTGTCAGTGCATTTCAAAAAACAACATTGAGAAAAGCTTCCCCTTGTATCTCAGAGACCTCTAAAGAGCTTAGGAGTGTTTCTTGCTAGAGAAAAAGGTTTAAATTCAATAAGTAGTCAGAATTTGTCTCTGGCCGGAAAACGAGATCACTGCACTCCTGTGCCTGCGGGCAACTTGGCTCCTCTTAGATTCTCTTTGTTACTTTTTGCTATGAAAAGTGCACAGCTGCTGGACAGGGCAAGAGCAGTGGGCACCTGAGCTCGCCGGGGGACCTTAGAGGCTACGTGCAGGGAGGACGTGGCCTTCGGGATTCCTCAGAGGAAGCTATGGAGAGACCAGGAGGACGGAGGAGACTGGGGTGATGGAGGGGAGGTGTTCAGGGTAGGACGTCAGCTTAGAGGCTTGCATTTGAAGATAACTGTGAAGTAGTTTCAGGCTTACCTTGCAGCCAACATTATTTTAGGAAGAGCTCAAAACTTACGAAAGAATATAATGTATCTGTATCCATGTCTGTACCCATGTCCGTGTCCACATCTGTGTCTGTATCCATATCCGTATCTACATGCCATGAAAGTCACTACAGGCTACACAGAAGCTCGAAGTGCTGCCTGATCCTGGGAAGGGCAGATGATGCATGCAGATGCACCCGGGCTGGCACACGTGTGGATTCTGAGTGATGGTGTTCCGTGCGGAAACCACAGTGTGCTCTGCAGACTCCACGCTGCTCTGCGGCCCTCCTCTGAGGACCCAGTGTCCGAGTGAGAAGAGGAGCCTGGGTCCTGCTGTCCACCTGCCTCTTCCAAAGAGTTGAGATTTCTTTTTCTCAGCTATGAATGTGAGGACAGGAGCATCTCAACGCTATGCTTCTTCTCAGACCCTGCGTACCTCAGGCTCAGGTCTGCACCGCCGTGGGGCTTGGGTGTGGGGCTCGGGTGGGGTCGTTGTCCCCCGCTAGGAGCTCAGTCCTGCCCCACCTCCAGTGTGACCTGCAGATCACGGAGGACCCACACTGTGGGCTCAGAACGAAGCAGATCTCACAAGGACCTCAGCTCATCAGAGCAGAGCCAGCGCACTGATGACCAGGTCTGGGCGGACGGACTCACAGAGGCGGATCTGGGACGGAGGTGAGCAGCATACGGTCACCTCTGCAGGTTCCTTGGGCTTCTCCATCACTGCCCCTCTTGTCCTTCCATCCACTCTTCAGCCAGCTACTGAGCTGATTTCTGACATCGTCTATTAGTCTGCATTTTGCATTTTCTGTAATTTTACATCAGTGAGATTAGAGTACAAGTCCTCTGGATTCTGTTATTCAGCATAATTATTTTGTGGTTTACCCATCTTATTATGTATATCAACAGCACTTTCCTTTTCATTGCAGGGTAATATGCACACCTCTGTATCCATCTAACATGAATATCTGTACACAGCGGTCCCTGGATGGCTATACATTTTCCAAAAGCTAATGAATTATTTTCCCAAGTACTCGGATCATTCAGTACTCCAGCTGGTAATATGGTGGAATTCAGGGCCGCACCCATCCTTGCCAACCATAAACGTTACCAGGAAGGCAGAGAGGAAAACAGAGTTACAGCACTTCCTGTACTCTGTGTTGAGCGCTATAATATCTCTGGACACTCAGTGTGACAAAGACACACACTCTACACCCTAAAGCAGCAACTAAACAACAAAATAATTAGGCATGAATAATGCAACCAAATATGTCAAGCTAAAAAACGCAAAACTGGTCCAAAAAAGCTAAACAGAGTAATGAGTAACCCCACCCCATTCTACACAACAGCTCCCGCTGTGGTCTTCCCCGAGGGCTCATGTGTCTGAGTTCAGCTCCTGTGTTTATGTCCCATCCACTCAGGTGTGCTGTGTGCACTTGAAAGCAGGTGTATTCTGCTGCTGTTAGAGAGGGACTCAAAGTGGAGGGCTCTGAGCAGCACACCTGTGTGTCTTTATATGTGAGGTGAATTCCTGATGGGCAAAGTTGGATCTTGCATTATTCTAGCTGAAAGTTCCCTGTCTTTTAATTGAAGTATTTAGGTGCTTTATAATTAATGTAAATGGTGGCATATTTAGGTTCTAGTATATTATTTGGTTATTGTTTTCTATTTTTCCCACTTTTACCTCTGCTTTTTGGGGATTTCTTGTGTATTATTACTTTGAATTCTATCAGCTTTGTTGACCTCTTAGTTATGTTTTTTTTTTGTTTTCTCATTTTAGTGGTTGCTTTACAGGTTCTCATATAGATGTTTAAATTATTATAGCCAGCCCACAAATATTAGATTCCTCCATGTACACTATGAGATTCTTATAATGATATACTTCTAGTTCTATCCCAGACATGTATGAAATCATTACCACATGTTCTAATGATTACACATGATATAAACCTGGGAATAAACATTTCTGCTTAAACATTAACTAATTCAATCTAAATAATAACATAATGGCCTGTTCCATTTGCCAGTGGTGTTACTATTTCTCATGCTGGTCTTTTATTTCCTGCCTTTGTATACATCTGTGTTTTCCTCTGGCATCATTTTTCCTTTGCCCAGCACACTTCCTTTAATAATTTTGTACTTCAAGAATCCTTTGGGCTTTACTTTGTGTTCAGGTTTCTCTTGGAAACTATTTTGATGTCTTTATTTTTAGAAGATAGTTTCACTGAACATAGACTCTAGCTTGATGGGTTTTCTTTCAATAATTCAAAGATGCTGTCCAACATCAAGTCTTATGAAACCCTGCTGTTCCTATTGTTTTTCTTGCCCTGCATATAATGGATTTTTTTCTCTGGCTGTTTGCAGTATTTCCCCTTCCCTGGTTGTGATTATGACGTCCCTGTGTGCTGCAGGTGTTTTTAATTGCAACGTTAAGTCAACTGCCTCACAGAGAGCATCCTGTGTGTTTGGCCCACCCCAGTCCTGCTGAGCAGTGCAGGGACCAGGCTGAGCAGTGCGGGATGCAGTGGGGGCCTGGCCCTGGGCTCTGCCTACACCACTGCTGGGAGTTGGGGACTGGATGTGGTGACGGTCCCAGCCCAAGGGCCAAGCACTTCGACTTCTAAGCAATGGGGTTATGATTTTATGGTGTTTTCATGTCACACGGCTTCTTAGATAAACTTACTGAGTTGGGAGGTGATTTTTATGCACATTTTTGAACTGAGATGCCAAGAAGTTCAGGGCTTCCAGGAAGTCACAGTACGGGGTAGGTCCAGGATGGCTCTGGGTCTCAGGTTTGTTATCCTGCGGGATGGACGGCTCTTGCATGCAGCAGGCATCAGTCTGTAGTGGGTCCTGTCCATGGCACCAAGTGCAGCGTTTGCACACGGTGGTCACTCTGCTACACGAAGAGGGCTTTAGGGCCGCCCTGTGAAGCTGTGGAGTCCTGTGCAGTGACACAGAGCGGGGTGTTTAAACTGCATCCCTGGGGCTGGGGATTTAGCTCAGCGGCAAAGCGCCTGCCTGGCAAGTGCAAGGTCGTGAGTTCGGTTCCCGGTACCGGAGAAAAACCTAAACTGCATCCCTTTCTGTCCAGTACCATCAGGACACGTGTCCACCCCAACTGCAGAGCTTGCACTGTTTTGTACTCCAGTGGGACCCACTGGAAATAGATTTGGAAACTCCTACACTGTCACCTTTGTGACCTCCTCCTCTCACCGAGGGAATTGGCACAGGAGTTCATTATTTCAGAAACCATAAGGCAGAGGCACTGAGGATCAGCTGTAGTCTTCAGAAAACAGTGTCAACATACATGTGAAGTGGGCGTCCCCCAGCGCAAGAAGTTCCTATTCAGACGGACACACTGCAGAGCCACTTTCTCTCTAACCCCTGGGACCAACGGATGCCTTCTCCTCCTGAGTAGCAGTTTAGAAAAAACGTGAAGTATTTCACTAGCTTCTGGGTAGGAGAGGAAATCAAATGTCATAGTCAGAAGTGATCAATTATATGGGTTTAGATCAAAGACCAGAGCTAATGAGCACCGTGAATTGCATAATACTTCACCATCTTCAAAGCACTTTCATGCCCATGCTCCTGGCAAACCTTCAGGTGGTGATTTAGAAATCAGAGGTGAGTCCATGGACCCTCCCCCCAGCACTGCGAGGCCAACACGTCTCAGCTCTGTGCGCTGCTGAGCACTCTGACACCTCACTCTGCAGCCCATCATAGCCACAGTCTGCGGCAGACCCACATCCCACAACTCTTAATCCAATCTGTGATGAGAGGTAAAATTAAAATAGAAATTACTTAGCACTAAAATCTCTGGAGGGCATCAAGGCACCTTGATTAGGGAGACAAACTTTTAAACCAAATCTAAAAGTTAAAAATTACCTGGATTGCATTTCTATTTTGCAAGCTTTGTGGACATTTGCCTCGTTCAGGCTACCAGAACTGTTTCAAGGGAAGAAGTTGGATGTGGAGAAAGACACTCTCCTCATCACTGCTTGGATGAGTGTGATCACAAAATCTGGTGCATGTTTTCATTTTACAAAGTTTATTACAGTGAGAGACATACTGCCATTAATCCTCTTCAAAATCCTCCCCTCGCTGTGCACACTTATCCTGGAGCAGAACATGCCTCCTCTCCAGTGTACTCCAGTTGCCCAGGTGACAGTTCCTGTTGCAGTTCCGGTTGCTTCTGTCTCCTAGAAATAGCTGGCCACTGTGAAGCATCACTGGTAACGATGATGCATGTTGCAGGAGCCAATTAGAGCAGCCAGGTGCTCTGCCTGTGTAACCCCCCTCGCCTGTTCCAACCCCATAGATCCTCCCTTCCTGGGCCTTCAAGGCCTGACATTTTGGTGGACAGTTGATTCCATGTCAGTGTCTGTCTGATGTTAAATAAATCTGCCTCCAAATCCTGGGTGTCGTTTTGGTGTTTCTGTTTGCTGTTTCATCTGGTGCATTGTCTGGGAAGATTGACTGTGCTGACCTCTTTGGTCGCCAGCTGTGGGCCTTGTGGATGGAGCAGGGACTTCTGCAGGTCCTGATGGGAAGGCACAGCATCAAGATTTCTTGAGTCTCCTTGGAAGTCTGGAGGAGGATTCCTGGCTCCCTGCTTGAGTGGCTCACATTGGACTCAAAAGGGAGGAGGACAAAGCCTGGCCTGGTCATTGGATAAGATAAGACCCCTGGGGCACCCCAGTTAGTCTGTCAGTCCTGCTTCACTGGAGAAGGAGAGATTGATCACCTCTTACTAGTCAGGACCACCCCCAGGAAGGAGGTTGGAATGTTTAACCTCTGAGTGCTGCTGAATGAATGTGGGAGTGAGTGGCCTGGACAGTGTAAGCAATAGGCTGCTCTGCCTGTGCACCAGGACTGGGAAGCACTGGTCACAGTGGCTGACCAGGTCCTCAGCTGCAGTTCCACAGCAACTGACATGACATAATGGAGGCCTCACACCCTCCTTAGCTAAGCTGCACCTACGTCCCTGTGAGGGGCATGGCCAAGCAGGCATCGGAATGGTCTCTCTGAGGGGCACCCACCCTTTGTCTATTGCACCATTGTTCAAGGGCACACAACACACACATAGGGAACCAGAAATGAGAACTAATTAGTCAAAACTCACAGTCCCTAACTGCAGGAAAAAGGGCTTTTCAGAGATTACTGACTTAAAAATAAAACCAAAACACTCAAAGGAAAGAAAGAGGAAAAAAGAGGCCCTTTTCCCCCCAGAATTCTAGTTTGTCACCCTCACTGGCCACCACAGTTGCTGCAACAGTTTCACCCCCTACTCTCAACTTGTCTATTTCCAGCCAATTGAACTGGTTCCAGGTCAATCAGTCATTGCCTGCACTTGGTCACAGAGCCCCCCGGGATGCGTCTATCCTGGTCAGATGATGTCATCTAATGCCCTCCTGAGATGACTGTCAGCAATTCCTTCTGAGTTCCACATTGTGACTCAGGAAAATTAGACTGTCAGCTCTGACAAATGAGTGTTGTGGCCTTTCCTGAAGGTAACCTAGAAGTGTAAAATCAGTCAAGTGCTTCTCAAAGACATTAAAGAGGGTGAACAAAAACCCATCAGTATATCGGGAGTTACCACTATTACTCAAACACCTGCCGTCACTGGAGCAGCTGGGACCCTTGCCTCTCACCACTCTGCCAGACACAAACTTACAGTCTGGGAGGACATCTCACCAAATACGAATGCCTGTCACCAAGCCAGTCAGCCGCCCTCTCATTTAACCCTGCACTTCCCCAAGAGGAAGATGATGCCTGCTTCAGCCTGAGACAGATAACTGCAATCCAAAAATTTTGAAAACTCTCCTCCCAGAGTTATGGGCCACTGACTCACCTCTGGGCCTGGCCATCAACCATGCTGCCTCACTGTGACCCCCATTGTTGTCAGAAAGCAGTTTGAGGTCCATGATGGACTGTTAATCACCGTGAAGCACTCCTTTCCTCCTAATCCAGTGCAAGATCTCTGCCCTCAACAATAAGGCCATCACACTGCAGCCTATGGTTCCTGACCTGCACAGTCTTTTTGGACTACTACCTCCAGTGCCACCTGGTTTACATGTCTAGATCTGAAAGATGCTTCCTCTACTTGTGAGCTGCTCCCATAAGTCCCTCCAACTGGGAAAATCCTGAGACAAGATACAACCCACTTGGACTCAATTGCCACAAAGGTTTAAGAGTCTCCCACTATTTTGGGGAGGCTCTAGCAACAGATCTGGCCACTCCAAGACAGCCTGCTTCTCTGTCCCCTTCCTTTTTGCAGTCACAGTCTCCTGGGCCGAGACTGGCCATCAAACACCTGCCTGTGACATTGAAACTCCATCCTGGGATAATCCCCAACTGTGTCAAACAGTCTCCTGCCTGTAAAGCCAGTTCAGGATCTCCAAGCTTCCAATGTCACCATGATTGCTCTGCATATCTGTTGCCTCAGTCTTCTGCCCTCACCAAAGCCTGCGGGTACACCTGTCTGGGCCTAAAGAAAGCCTTCTTCTGCCTTCAGTTGGCTCCTATCAGCAGCCCCTCTTCCCAGAGACCCCAGTTCTGGCCTTAAAAGTCAACTGACCTGGACTCAACCTCCCAGAAATTAAAAAAATTTGTTTATCCTCTTTAGAGAAGCCGCCACAGCTGACCTCACTAGTTTCCCAGCAAAAATATCACTGCACTTCTGTTTACTGACACCCAAGCTGCCTGCTGGAAAGACACAAAAGCTCTGCTACAACATCTGGCAGAAACTGGCTACAAGAAAGAAACTCTCCAAATTTCTTGGAGCTGCTGGCTTTGATAGTATCTGGATCCTTGAGTTCACAAAAACAATGATGCTTACTCAGACTGTCAGTTCCTGGGAGTGCCCAGCGACCTACCTGGGCAAATACTTAGATCTAGTGGCCAAGGGCTGCCTCCCCTTTTGCTTCATGCTCTAATAGCCACTGTGTTTCCAATCAAGAAAGCTGACATACCCACCTTAGGTTGAGGCTGAACTGTCCAGGTGCCACATGCTTACTGGACCTACTCTTATGCATAAATTCTGACCTGACTCTTGTGGTGCAATCCTGCCACATCCCTGCCCACAGAGATGGGCCCACCAGACCATGACTGCCTGGGGCTGACCGAGGAGCTGTTCTCAAGCTGACCAGACTTAAAAATGAACCCCTGACTGATGCTGAGTACACCCTGGTTACAGACGGAAGTAGCTCTGTTAGGAATGGAGTCTGACAGACTGGATATGCTGTGGTCACCTTGGACAAAGCTATTTTAGCCAAAGCTCTCCTGCAGGAAACCTGCCACCAGGGACACCAAACCTGCACTCAAAATAATCCATTCCAGAGGCCTAAGCCCCCGCTGGGGAGCTGACTGACTGAAACATCAACCCCAGCCAGAAAAGTTTTGCTTGGTACTCCCAGAAAACAAAAGCCAGACCTGTCCCCACTGTCTGTTCTGCAAACTCAATCTGCAGCGCTGGCACCTACCCCTGCAGCCAGCTCAGGCTTCAGTGTCTGTGTCATTGGCCCTGACCTGCAAGGCAAAAAAGTTTGTGAAGTTCTGTGAAAAATCATCCCTAGATATGGCCTACCCTTGACCACTGGCAGCGATGGTGGGCCTGCATCTGTAACAGAGATAACTAAATAAAAACTACATATAGCATATGGGCGACAAAGCTTTAAAAAGTTGAGAAAATAAAACATAACCCTATAGAAATAGCTTGTAACTAGTTCCATAAAAGTTTAACTAAAAGACCAGCTATACCTGGAGATACTCCTGTACACACATATAACTCAGGTGCATATCAGTTATCTTCAGCGCTCTTAACATTTCAGAAATCCAGCCTTAGATCCACCATTCCAGAGTTAAAAGAACCTGTGCAGAGCCAAACAGCTCCTCTGAGGCTCACTTTGAAGAGATGATGCACTCAAAGCCCTGCTGTGGTCACTCTAGATGCTGAGCAGTCCATGCATGGCTGAAGCCTGAGGACACCGTTTACAGCATTTCTCTACACCTCAATGCATTATTCCCCTTGATTCTTATCTGCTTACCCCTGTCCTGCTTTCATTGCAGCTTGCGTATGTATTTGTTTGCCCCCTGCTCTCTTGTTAGCTGTGGTGTAGAATAGAAAACAACCAATAAGGCCC
The DNA here is from genome assembly GCF_000276665.1 of Chinchilla lanigera. NCBI lineage: Eukaryota > Metazoa > Chordata > Mammalia > Rodentia > Chinchillidae > Chinchilla > Chinchilla lanigera. Next base: position 1,124,141 of record NW_004955409.1, read on the forward strand.
TTTCCCTTATTCTGCAGTTGACCAAGATTTGACAAGCATCCAAGGTGCACTGGACACACTCCTGGGTCAAACTAATTCCCTTGCCAGAGCAGTGTTAAAACATGTCTCTTCCTAAAAGCAATTTAGGGAGAAATTCGGTAATAAGGCAATCTTGGGGACCCTGGCTAGGGCCCATCCTAGAACCACTGGCAGCCCTAATGTTACTGCTTCCAGTTGGGCCTTAGCTCAGAAGATCACATATAACATGTCCAGCAAAGATTTGCCAGGGAAATTAAAAGGGAGGTATGTGGCAGAAAATGCTCCCCAACTTAGGGTACTTTAGTTGCCCTGGTGACAGTTCCTATTGCAGTTCTTGTTACTTCTGCTTCTTAGACAGCTGGTTACTATGATGCACATTGTGAGAACCAGTCAAAGACAGCCAAGCACTCTGCCTCTATGCTTGCCCTTTCAACTCCATAAAAGCCTCCCTCCCTGGTGAGGCCCAGGACTTGATCCCTGGCACCACCACCACCAAACAAATCTATATCTATCTATATCTATATCATCTATATCTATATCTATCTATCTATATCTATCTATCCATCTATCTCTCTCTCTATCTTTTTCAAAGTTAAGTTAATTGACCCAAAAGGAAACAAGAGTCATGCTATTAATATGACATTTTATTGTTAGAATAACAGGACACATTTTCACCCAGGTTCACAGGACAGATGTCCGTGTAGGATAAGCGTGGTGGGTTCATTCATGACCTGCGCGTCTCTCAAACTTTGTATATACTTCACAAGGATCTAACGTTCTCTTGTGAATCCGCCCCTGTGAGGGGAAGGTAACTTTTCATTCTCATCTCCCTTCACAGTAACATGAAAATGTGCACAGGTAGCAGCAACACAGAGCTCTAGACCCACCCTAAGAGGAACGGCATCTCACTGTGACCAAAACAATTAATGTCAAAGGAATGTTGACATGTGTTTTTGATATTCAATAAGGAGCAAATAGAAAGTACTTGTGAGTGTAATTTTTAAAAAAATCATTAATATTCTACCAGATAGCTTTCATGCATGGCAGTGTATAACAGATTTAAATTTGAATTTATTTTTCATTGAAAATAATGTTGCTTAAACATATATATTATCAGCCAGGCTTGATGGCACATGCCTGTAATCCCAGCACTTGGGAGGCTGAGGCAGGATTGTTGTGGAGTTCAAGGCCAGCCTGGGCTACAAAGTGAGCTCAAGGCCAGGCTGAACTACATAGTGAGACCCTGTCTCAAAAAGACACACACAAAAAACCCCATAAATATTATGCCTTGTGAATATATACCTGTGAAATTAACACATACACTAACATATATACTGTTATCACCAGTACTAATGGAGCTTCCCACCAAAAGGAAACACAGGCATTCCGCATGGAGAGGATCTACAGACCACTGCTTATAACACAGATGAGTCCTTTTCCATGGTCCCTTGCAAGGTGTGGACAGTGGACACATCCGTGTCCTTGTTCACCCTGTGCAACGCACCGTTTCCAGTGCGAGAACAGCACAGCTTCTCCCCAGTGGGTGCTGCTTTGTCACAGTGGCGTGAGGCTGGCCTTGGCTGTGGGCCTTTTCCTCTGTGCTCCCGTCACTCAGCTGCTGTCTCAGGGACTTGCTGGTGTGAAAGCATGACAATGGCCTTCACTTCTGCTCTCCTCTGGATGGGTACTTTTGGGCCAGATAACTGCAGAAATAATATTTTGTTTTGGATCCCCTACACTGGCTCTCAAACTACTTAATTTTGGCTAATGAATTAAATTCGTGCTTCCAGACTTTGTATTCCAGTGAAGAGCCGCTGGAGCTGGAGGTGTCCTCCCACATAAAGTCTAAAATCTAAAGTGAAGACGTACGCGATGCACAGCTTCGCATCCAACATGTGGATGCGTCCAGGAGGAACCAGGCCCCAGGAAATGGAGAGTAAGGAGACCTGAACATTTGCCTTTCAACTTCCTACCACATGGGTTTCCCAGCCACGGCCTGGAAGAGGATCCAGGTGGAGCCCATGAGGCTTGCAGGTAAAGGGACCCAGCTGAAAGTTGGGGAAGACCAAGGCAGCTAGAGGTCAACATATTGTGGAAAGGAAGAGGGGAGAAGGGAAGGAAAACTTCAGAGATCCGCAGCAGCTTGGTTGCCTTGGGAAATCAGTGAGCAAGGGCGAGTTTGCACATTTGACGAGGCTGCCCTAGGTGAGGTGCAGAGCATGGAGCAAATGACACAGAACAGCAGCCAGCATTCTCTCAGGGCCAGAACAAGCGCTAATGTCCGTGGCGCAACCAGAAAAGCTAATAATTCCTGAGTTTGTAGATAGAATACATCAAACAGTCTTGCTTCCATAGTGGGGCATGGTGAGCCTGAGATTGAGCTCTGTTTTATTTCCATTTAAAGTAATTTAAAAACAAGATCTAAAGAGCCAATATGTTTTCATAAAAATTGATTAGATTAAAAGCAAAGATTAAAAACCTATAAAGGATGCATGACTGTATTTACAATGTCTGCCACCCCGTGTAAAATTTCCAAGCATGCAAACTAGTGGAAAAATATGCATAATGAGGAGAAAAATATCAAAGCTGATACATCAATCAATGCTGATTGAAAATTATCAACCACTTGCAAATAAGAATAGATGACTTCTTCCATTCCTATTCAAATCTGTTTTATTTCTTCCACTTGCCTAATAGCTTGGGCCAATGTTTTGAGTACTCTATTGAACAAGAGAGGTGATAGTGGACATACTTGTCATGTTCCTGACTTTAAGAGGGAAAACTGAGCTTTCTACCACTCAATATAATGCTGGCTGTAGGTTTGTTATAAATGGTTTTCATGTGATGGAGATAGTGTTTCCTCAGGGTTTCTATCATGAATGCATGTTGCATTATATTTATGGATCCATGTTTGTGGAAACATTCCTACATCCTGGTGATGAAGATGAATTAACCACGATGTAGGATCTTTTGAATGATATGTTGCATTCTCTTTGCCAGTATCTTGATGAAGATTTTGCTTCTATGTTCATCAAGGAAATGTAAAGATGATATGACTTGAAGAAAACATTATTTTTTACTTGGAAGATCCAAAAACTCAAAGACTCTTAGAACTAATAAATATAGGAAAGTAGCAGGATACAAGATAAACACACAAAATCAATAGTATTCTTATACAGTAAAAATGAACCTACTGAGAAAGAGTCAAGAAAACAATCCCAGGTCTTTGTATGTTCTAGATCTAAGCCCTTTGTCCAAAGGATAATTGGCTAAAATTTTTTTTCCATTCTGTGGGTTGTCTTTTCACTCTGTTGGTGATCTCTTTTGTTGTGCAAAAGCTTTTTAATAAGATGAGACACAAGTTACTGATTTCTTGTGTTATTTCCTGTGCAATCAGAGTTTTGTTCATGAAATCTTTGCCTACACCAATGTCTTCAAGAGTTTTGCCTATTCTCTCTTCCAGCAGATTTAGTGTTTCTGTTTTAATATTTAGGTATTTGATCCATTTCTATTTTAGTTTAGTGCATAGTGATAGACATGGGTGTAGTTTTAATTATCAGCATGTGGGAAACTAGTTTGTTATCTTTCTTCCAGTGAAGGTGTTTGGCTCCTTTGGCAAAGATAAGGTGGCAGAGTGTGTTTGCAGTTCTGTCTGCACCTTCTAATCTGTTCCATTGGTCCTCAGGTCTGGTTTTTGTTTGCATCACGGTAGATTTGTAGTATAATTTCAAGTCAGGAACTGTGATGCCCCCTCCTTGCCTTTGTTGCCAAGAAGGTTTTTTTTTGTTTGTTTTGTTTTTGTTTTTGTTTTTGTTTTTGCTATTATAGGTCTCTTTTGTTTCCAGATGAATTTTAGGAATGTTTCTCAAGTTCTGTGAGTGTGCTAATGGTATTCACTATAACAATTTTGGGAGTTTGGCCATTTTATCTTTCTATTTTCTGATACCCTCTTCTGGGTACTCTAGATTTCAATGTATGGATCTTTTACTTCCTTTGTTAAATTGATTCCTAAATATTTAATTTTTTTGGATGCTATTGTGAAGGGTGTGGTTTCCTGAATTTTTCTGTCAGTGAGTTTGTTGCCTTTGTACAGGAATGCTATTGATTTTTGAGTGTTGATTGTGTGTTCCACTACATTTCTGAAAAAAATCATACCCCCAAAATTTAAAGACCCAATCCAAAAATGGGCATGTGTGATAAATACACATTTCTCAAACAAAGTAATATAAATGGCAAATAAATATATGAGAAAATGTTCAGCATCACTGGTTATTAGAGAGGTACAAATTAAAACAATGATGAAATTCCATCTCATACCAGAAAGAATGGCAATCACCAATAAATCAGCCAAATACTGCAAGGGCTGCAGGGAGAAAGGAACCCTTCTGCACTCACTGTTGGTGGGAGTGTAGACTGGTGCAACCACTGAGGAAATCATCAATATTCATCAAAAAACTAGGTCCCATTTGACCCAGCTATTCCCCTTCTGGGTATCTTCCAAGAAGAATTAAAAACTTCATACCACAGCAATAAATGCACACTTATGTTTGTAACAGCACAGTTTGTAATAGCTAAATCTTGGAAACAACCGAAATGCCCATCAACTGAGGAATGGGTAAAGAAGATGAGATTTTTTATATAATGGAGTACTACTTGACCATAAAGAAGGATAAATTTGAGGCAGTTCTTGGTAAATGGATGCAACTTGAGACCATAAATCTTAACATGTGTAAACGTTGTATTTTATCCCTGGTGTGAGAAATTGAAAGAATAAATATTGACCAAAATGATATTGATATTGTGATATTGATAATAGATACTGTGAAATGGGAAGAAATTGCTCACAAGGAAACAAGAAATAGAATGGGGGAAGGGAGAAAGGAAAGAAGGGAAAAATGATTTAAGAAAAGAATAAAGTGGAAACAAAGCTTTGTAAGTAGAGAGGGGAAGAAGGGTCAAAGGGAGGGGAGGGGATTGGGGAAAAAATACATCAGGAATCAAAATATATCATGTACATGCACAAATTCCCTGTGATGAATGCGATCATTATGTATCTCTAAAATGTACCAATACACTCAACTGAAAAAGAAAGCAATCACATTTACAATAGCTTCATAAGAAAAGCAAATACCTTGGAATTAACCTAACAAAGGAAGCAAAACACTTCTATAATCTGTACTACAATTTTCAGGAAAAAAAAGATTGAAGGAAGAGGTCATTAGAAAATGGAAAGACAACCCCTGCTCTTGGATGGGTGGAATCAATATTGTCAAAGTGGCCATATTACCAAAAATGATATATAGATTTAATGCAGTTCCAATAAAATATGCCACCAGCATTTTTCACAGAACTGAAGAAATGATTTATGTGGAACCAGAAGAGAACTGGAATAGCTGAAGTAATCCTGAGCAGCAAGAGCAAAGCAGGAGGCACCACAGTCCCAGACTTCAAGTTACGCTACAAAGCTACAATGATAAAACCAGCATGGCACTGGCACAAAACAAATACATTGAACAGTGGATCAGAGGATGCAGAAACAACGCCAAGCACCTTCAACCATCTCAGTTTGACAAAGAGGCCAAATATATATGCCAGAGAAAACATAGCCTCTTCAGTGAAGCATGCTGGGAAAGCTGGTTGTCTGCAGGCAGGAGACTGACTCTAAACAGGTATGACCTACATGCACTAAAATTCAGTTGGAATGGATCAAAGACCTAGATATAAAATCACAAACACTGACTCTGCTGGAAGAAAAGACTTGATAAAATGCTTAAAGACACAGGCATAGGCAAGGTCTTTCTGAACAGAATTCCAATTACACAGGAAATAATACCAAGAATCAATAAGTGGAACTATATAAAGTTAAAGAGCTTCTGCACACCAAAGGAATAAGATCTGGAATATATATATAAACCTCCAAAATCAGACACCCAAATAAAAGACCTAATAAAAAAATGGGCCTTTCAAATCAAGAAGTACAAATGGCTAACAAATACATGAAAAGAAATTTTCAGCATCTTTGGTCATTAGAGAAATATGAACCAAAACAACATTGAGGTTTTACATTTTTCCAGTAAGAATGGCTATTATCAAGGACTCAAAAACATCAAACTCTTCTATTCCTTGGTGGAAATGTAAATTAGTACAACCCTTATGCAAATCCATATGGAGAGTTCTCAAAAAACTAAAAATAGAAATTAAATTTTACCTAGCTGTACCTCTTCTGGGTATCTTCCTGAAAGAGGTAAAGACATCATATCGCAATGATACATGCACACCCATATTTATGGCAGCACAGCTCACAAGAGCTAAATCAGGATGGTGACCAATCTGCTCATTAATGGATGGATGGATAAAGAAATGGGGTACTACTTAGTCATGAAAAGCGTAAATTTGGGTCATTTGTAGGAAAACAGATGGATCTTGAAATCATAATACTAAGTGAAATATATCAGACATAGAAAGTTAAATATTACATGATTTCCCCAATATGAGAGACTCAAATTATAAATAACATAGAGAATGAAATAAAAGAGTTAGTAAGGAACAGGGAGTTAAATCTGTGGAGATGGGAGAGGGACGCAGGGAAGCGGGGGAATGATAAAATTGAAACAATTCAGATGTGATGTTATGTGTACTAATTCCTCAAGATGAACATGATTACTCTGCATCACAAACATATCCTGGTAAAGAAAAATACTTATTAATCAGGGCTAAAGTTTATCAGTCAAAAGTTATTCATCAAATCTGGACACAGGTGTTCAAATTGGCAGTAGATTACATCAAACAGTTACTAAAGTTAAGCAGAGGCAGAAAAGGAAAGGACCAAATTTGAATCTCCTAAGACAGAAAACAGAACATCTAACATGCAAAACAAAATGGTTGAGATTTGTAGCACAGTGGACAGTAAGGACGAAAAATGAATTTAAACACAGAACAATAGAAACAACCCAGAATGAAACAGAAGAAAAATAGAGAAGAGAAAAGAAAAGACCCAGGGTCTCCATGAGCTCTGGGGCAGGTTTCAGAGGCCAGGTGTGTGTGTAAGCGGGTCCCCAGACAGGAGGGTGGCAGAAAACATATTTAAAGAAATAATAAATTTTTCCAAATTTGAAAGGTGATGCTAACTCAGTCTCAAGTAGCCTCACAGCCCTAAGCCCCAGAAACACGATGGCAGTTAGACTTTGTCATGCGGTAAAGAAATCGTACAAGTGATATGGAAAGTTAAATCTTAAAAGCGCTGCTGGGGAGAAGACGTACTATGCGCAGGGGAGAGAAATGAGGACAACAGCAGGCTTCTCACAGAGAATGCAAAGACGACGGAGCAGGATCTTCAGTCCTTTAAGTCACAAAATCATGACCACGGCAATGGATGCAGACAGAGATGGACCAAACCGCACATGCCCTTCTCCCCGCAACTCTGCATACTGGGAACAGAAGGCGGTTTCTCACCAGATAAATGGCAGTAACAACTACAGTAACACCCGCCGATATCGTGGCTGAGAAACGCTGCTCTCCGGGTCCAACAGGATGAGCTGAGCTGCCCGTGCTTGGCTCGCTCCTGTTCAACATTGTGCTGGAACCCCCAACATTCCACCGGGTGTTTCCTGCTTTCACTGCGTAAAATGTGATGATCTGATTCTAAAATTAATGGGGAAATCATTGGAAGATCCCAACATAACTTTGAAACAGAAGAACAAATTTGGAAGAAAGACTAACGTTACCTTATTTTTATACTCTTATAAGGCTATAGTGATCAGGACTATATGATACTAAAGCATGAATCATAAATGGATAGATTCATAGAACAGAATAGAGAATTCAAGAATGTTCCCACACATATATAGAGAACTGAATTTTATCAAGATGAAAAAGCAGTTTAGCAGAGAAAGTACTTCCAAAAATGGCACAGAAACAATTATTTATCCATATTCAGAAATGAACTCACGTGTATTAACTTACACATTGAAAAAGTATTCTAAGGTATATCACACACCTAGAAGTAAAACCTAATACTGTAATATAAATACAAAAGGTTACAAAGTAGTCAGAATGTCTGAATAGATACTTAACCAAATAAAATATACCCATAACAGAAAAACACATAAAAAGAGGCTTAAGTTCTTATTTGGTTACCAGAGAAATGTCAAGCAGAACCTGCCTAAGACACAGCCAGCCGCACACCAGTTACAAAGGCTAAGATTTAAAAGGTTTGCCTTCTCAAGGATGGGAAGATTCTGTCAGACCTGGAATTCTCAGATATTTGTATATAAAAATAAAATGGCACGCTCACTTGGGAGGGTACACAGCAAGAAAAGGAAATGAGCTGTTGCTATCCCTGGAGCTTGGGTGGACCGCAGAGCACTTAGGTTGAGTAAACAGAACCACAGCACACAACAGCCTTCCTCTTGCTTCTGTCTGTAGACAGTTCTAGGAGATGCAACAGTAACCCGTCCTACAGCATCAGAGAGTAGATGAGAGGGAGGCCGGGGAGGGCTTGGTGGGATGCAGCGCGTCTGGACAGGACAGACACCCCAGGGTTAAACACCTCGGCTGAGTCCACAGAGGTACACCCTTGGGAAAACTGAGTGCACTGCAAGCCTGAGTGAAGACTTTGCCGTGCCAAGGGGCGTCGGTAAAGCCGCTCCGAGGCTTTCCAGGTCCAGCCCCTCCTGCGACCTGGAGGTGCGAGCGACATGGTGCCCGTGCACGCAGCGCCCTTCCTGTTCCCGTCCTGGAGCCCCCGCCCCCTCTCTGCGGCATTTCCACCCTGCACCCTGGCATCTGCAACCCGCTTTATTCATTTATTTGACTCCAGCAAGAACCTGAATTGGCAACGCCGGACTGATTTCTCGTCTACCCCTTAAAGGTGAAGGACAGCAGGAGAAGCCTGTCCGCCCCTCTGGAGGGGAGGCCACCGGCTCCCTTAACTCAGCCCACCTCGGCGGTGTGGCCCCAGCACTCCAGACCGGTCTCCCAGCGCTCCCTCTCCTCAGCAGCGCGTGCCGGAAGCGCTGCTTCCTGCACGTTCAGCCCACGTTCTCCACAGGCCCTGTGTTCTGGGATTGTTTGCTTAGCATGTTAATGAGACTCACATTTATCTGTGTGCGGAGAGAAGAGGAAAGAAAACAGATGCCTTTAATTCCAGTCCGAAGTTCCCACTTCTGCCTGCAGTATTTGGAAATATTTATTTATTTATTGTCTCCAAAAAGAAAGAGTGACAGAAAGAAAAGACCTCTTAAGAGGAAAATGACTTCTTGCTGTTAGGTGCCAGACGGAAGAGGTTTAAAAATCAGTGTCCTCACAGGCAAGGGGAAGTGGGGCAGGTGCTCAGCAAGTGCAGGTGGGCGGAGCCCCGTGCACCCCAACTGGTGGCCCTGAGATGCGGAGAGCCTTCTCCTGCCAAGTCGCGGCCGTAAATTCCTAGCTGTTGGCTTGTCCTAAGTTATAGATTATGCTGTGAATCACTCCCACCTGCGCAAAGTCACCGTCACTGTGCCACCTTATCTTTGTGTGAAATATTGCTTTCCTTCAGCAGCTTAGGGGTGAAGAATAAATAACCAATGTTATAAGAATATTAAGTAAATTTATACTTTTAGTTTCATTCTTTGTAATTTCTACATGAGAGATCTGTGCTTGCCAGTCTTAAATTTACTCTCAAATATTTTGACGTTTGTAATAGCTTTACGTTATATACTCACAAATAAAACTTCTCATCCCACACTGGATTCAAGTTTCCAAAAATGGTTTTTGTCCTTCTTTTGTTTCTTCCAACCTGGACGGTCACGTAGGGGTCGCTTGACCCTGTCTTGTCCTTGGCTTGCAAACCTTGTGCGGACACCACTGAAAGAAACCGAAGTGCACATGTTAGCATGAAGATATTCTCAGGCCTGAGAGATCGCGGGGAACGCTTCTGTCCCCTGGTTTACAGATGTACGAGTGCTGCTTTTATTTGCACAGTCAATGTGATTTTAAGAGTGCTTGATAAGAGAACAAGTGTGAGGTGAGGTCTCCTGGGGGTTTAAACTGGGTTTCCCTGACGACCGCGGTGCTGGACACTTTTCCATGCACCTAGGTCGGTTAGGTGTCTTCTAAGAAATGTCTATTGAAGTGTTTCGGGCTGGGGATTTAGCTCAGCGGCAAAAGTGCCTGCCCAGCAAGTGCAAGGTCGTGAGTTCGGTTCCCGGTACCGGAGGGGGGGGGAAAAAAAAAGGGGCTGGGGATTTAGCTCAGTGGCAAAAAACGCCTGCCTGGCAAGCTCAAGGTCATGAGTTCAGTTCCCGGTACCAGAGAACAACCAAAAAAGAAAAAAAAAATGAAGTGTTTTGCTGATTTGTCACGTGAAACAAGAATGAGATCCTGCAATTGGTGACAAGTTGGAACTCTGTGAAGGACACTATGTGAAGTGAAGGCAGGCAGGCACAGAGAAAAAGGGCTGCCTAATGTCACGTGTTGGAGAGAGGCGATTTCATACATCAGACAGCAGCGCAGCTACCAGAGCTGGGCGTGGGGAGAGCTGGGATGGCAGAGGTCGGGGGACGATGCACACTGCAGGGAGCTAGGAGCGGTGGGCTCCATGGGGCTGCTGGGCAGCAAGGTGTGCCCAGCTAGCGGGGCGCTGCGCTCTCGAGCTGGTGCCCTCACCCGGGAGCAGTGGCATGAGGAGCGCAGTTGTTAACTAGCTGGATTTCACCATCCCACGTGCATATGTACCTCAGAGCATCTGCTGCTCAAGATAAAAACAACGCGATCTGTGAATTTCACACAATTACAGTGTCTTCCTCTGACTTGGATTTGCTTCTGCCTCCGAGGAAGTCCTCTACACCTGCCTGTCAGGACGTGCGCACTTGAGCTCAGATCCACACTGCTGTGCACACAGAGAGAAGATGGGGCACTGACAGTGCTCAGAACGTTGCCCAGCACAGTTCAACGTCCTGTGATTCAAAGGTGTTTTATGAGTTTGCTGTCCGTGTTGATCCACTCATCCAAATGCAAATACCGTTACCTTCTAAATCCCCGTGAGCAGGTTAAGAAGCTTGGCCAGTGGGGGCTTCATCTATGGCAGTTTCAGAAGGCCAATGACCTCAAGTGACCTTTGCTCAAGCATCAAATGGACGGATGAGTTGTGACTCAACCAATTGCTCATTAAAAAAACCTCACGGAGGAGGTGATTGGCTACATTTGAATGCATCGATGGCGGGCAGTAACAAAGCTAATTTCTTGGCATCTTTGGGATATTGGTGAGTACATCAGAAGACTGAATCTATGGCAGTTACCTAGGGGATGGGCTTTGATGTGACAACTAGACTTGTCGGTAGCGCATTAACAACCCTGGAAAGTGTTCTATTTCTTTTGCCCACAACTGTTATGAGCAGTGATTTCTGAAACACATAACCACAGTCAATAAGGAACAAAGACTTTAAGGAAGACCATTTTCACCTGTAATGGTTATTTTTGCAGACCACTTAGATGTCCCATCCAATACGCTCTGCTTGGCTGCTTTTGTGTACTGCACAAAATCTTCTTTAGGAATCTGAAACATTTCCTGAATTACTTCAAACACCTCTGGCCTGTTTTTCTCCCTGACCTTCATTCTTTCTTTCATGGCTGTGATAATGGTCTGCGTCTTGTCCTCGGCGCCGTGCTTAGAGCTCTTTTCTGCTGCTCCTGTAACGGAAAATCAGTGGTGGTGTGAATGCACTGCAGGGGGAGGGAAGAAGGGGCACTGTGAGACTGAGCGGCTATTTCGTTCTCAGGAGTCAGGGAGGCCTCGGGGAAACGTCGGGGCAGAAGTCACTGCGCTGTGATGTACAGCGACTGGCCCCACGGGCCCATGGGCAAGTGAACCAACCTTCAAGATTCCCAGTTTTCGTGCTCACAACTGGAGCGCAGGACGGGTTGTGCAAATATTTGGTTTGAGTGTTCAGAGAATATTTTCACAAACAACAGAAGCAGTGCACTCAGTGCCGTGTGTCGTATAACACACGTACTTACCCGGTGACTAAACATCCAAGACAAAGTTGGGAAACACATGGGGTAGAAAGAGCAAGCGTCACTCAGTAATCAGTAATTCAAGCACTTGAGCTTTTCCAACTTGTTTCATTATTTGTCCTGATGGGATTCACTATAATTAAATGTGTGAAAATTTTTCTTGTATTTTAAATTTTTCATTTGTGTACACTCTGCATTGAAACAGTGCGCCGTGTCACTTAAAATGAATGTGAGGGTCTGGAAACCTGGAGGCTGAGTCCTCCACACAGCTGCTGGCCTACGAGACACCCAGCCCGCAGCCGGAGCACTCCCTGCTCCCTCCCTCCCATGCCCCCGGGTTCAAAAGCCTCCATTCTCCGTGTGTAGCCAAACCCCGTTTTGATTTCGAGGGCATATGTTTACGCTGTGTTTGGTGTTTTGCACCTGTTTTGTAACCAATCTCACCTTTCTGGGCATTTTTGTTTGCCACATGAGTCCCTCTGGCGGTGGAGCATTTCCAAAACCCTGGTTTTGGGTGGTCACCCTCTCCACCCAGGACTGGCTGTGCCCTGGGCTCTGTGGGCCCTCCTGGTCACCCCTGATTCCACAAGCGACTAGAGCATCCCGGGTCCCATCCCCACAGCTGTGTGAGTGCAGTGAGGAAGCGGAGCCTGCGTCCAGGGCCCGCAGCAAGGGCCCCCACAGAAACAACTTATTTTTGACAAAGAAGCAACTGAGATATAAAGGAAAGGATCAAGAGACTTGAGTTCTTAGCATAATTGCCCCAATTTTCATCTAAGTGACTAGAAGCACTGGCTAACTTGTATTATAATTTTTGAAATATGATATTTATGAAATTAGAACCCAAATATCTCATAAAATGTCTAGAGATTAAATGGGATAATTTATTTGCATAATCCTTGCCATGAGACACATCCTCAGTAAGACCCTATAAACCTCATTGTGTGAATATTGAGTACAATTTAAGCATAAAAGGCCAGACAAAAGAGAGATCAACTATTAATTTTCATCAAAATAGATTCATATACAAAGTGACAGTACTACTTTATTAAAAATTTATTTAAAAGTATAACATTTGTTTCCTAAATGGAAAATATATATTCATAATAATTAGGGTATGAATAGCAGAAGATAAAAGAAATGAATATTCCAATAGTAGAAAGAATAGGTTACTTGCTTTATCTTTTTTTTTTTAACTTAGAGGACTTTAACCACATTTAAATGAAAGGAATACAAAAACAGAATTAATTCTATTTAAAGCAATCTTAAAAGAAATTCTAACTGCCCTACTCATCTTTTAAATTATGTCTTATGACAGCTACATATTTGCAAATTATGCAACCTTCAGTAATTGAATTGTTTGCGGTTTTTCAATAATGGTTTAACTGCGTAGTATACAGTTCTTAGTAAAATGTGCTTATGCTGGATTGATAGTAGCAACTACCCAATAGGCATTTTTTTTAAAAATATGGGAGTATTCATTAAATGTAAAGGACAATGGGGGCTAGGAAACATTATCTGCAACATGGAAAATACCCCCAAATGTGGTCTGTGACAGACCAAGGACATTCAAAGGGTTGGAATTATGAGAACCCTGTGTCTTTGCCACGTTTCTAAACAGTTGTTATTACTCTGGCTGTTAGTGTTCCAAAGGCTCTAGCAAGGAGCACCAAAGTCTCACACAGTAAATATATTTTGAGTTATTTTTGTAAATTCAGAAGAGGCCAGTTCTACTGCCTACACAATAAGTGCTCCTACAAACAATCACTGTGAAATTCAAAGTTGGAAAGTCAAGAGTTTTTTCTGCAAGGGAATCAAACCTCAGACAGTTAAATGGCTGTCTCTTGAATCCTTTAAAAATAATTAGGACAGCTTGGCAATTAACGCTTCGATCTTTCCCCTCGCCTCCCGCCGTTGGAGGACAGCAGCAACACGAACAGACTCCAAAACTGAAATTGCCAATTTAGGAGGAGCACGTTAATAGCAATTTAGGTTTAAGCCTTTTGTCTGTCATTTCTCCAAAAGATGTTTAGCTTTTAAATTTTTCTGCTTTTTACATTTTCGTTCTGAAGAAAAAATAATTCAACTGAGATTTGTTTTGCTCAGAAGAGGCACACATTCGTAGTTCATTTTGCCACTGATTTACAAGCACTTTCCATTGCCCTGCTGCTTATCAAACCTACATGTCTTATTTTTCTCATCCACCCATTTCTTAAGTAGTCCCATTTAGTCATGAGTCTTCAGCCCTTTGGGCTGGTATTTTCCTTCGGCTTCATTCTGTTTATTTCAGAGCAATCAGACATAACTTTAAATTTGCATTTATACATCTTCTTTCAAAATGGGTAGCAAGAGGTCTAGTAGCTTCACCAAAACGCAATCACACTCCAACTAGAGACTAACAGAGTGTGAGATCAAAAGAGATAATGCATAGCAGAAGCACTTTGTAAACTGTTAGCCATTCTGCAGATGAAGTGTGTCAGTGTGACTTTTAAAAACACTTGACTGACACATCAGACAGTGCAATTATGCAGAATGAAACTACAAGAGAATTCAACCTCTGGGCCGCAGATGTCCTGGCAGGGCAAACTCGACGATCCCGCTACATGGCGCAGTGAGCCCATCAGCCAGAGTCACCCGTTTTTTTTTTTTTTTTTCGTTTTCACTTCCTAGCCCAAACATCTCAATTTCATGTGAAATTAACTTCCCACCCTCGCAGGGCGACTCACAATTTTAGTGTTTTTTTTCCAAATAGATCTTCTCCAATGTGCCTGGTCTTTGCTCCTTCCTAGGTTTTCGTAGCTGCTCCAAACACATCTCTCTCTGCAAGTCACCCCTCCGAGTCCTCCCTTCTCAGCATCTGACCCTGCTCCCTCCTCAGCACAAAGCACAGGCCTTCACCCTCGAAGGCCACATTGTTCTCATTGCGACAAAAATGGGAAAAAAGAAAATTGCAAACACGAACTAAGGTGCAGCATTAGCAGATTTCTGGGTGTAATTACCCACCGCCGGACCAGTGTCCAGGGCTGCTCCCCAGAACCTGTGGGTCTTAGCAGTCACCAGCGACAGTGCCACCTGTGCGACACCCACCCCTCCTAGCACCCTGCAGGACCAAGCTCTGCTCCGTGTACGTTCCAAAGCCCCGCTGGGAAAGCAGCAGAATTCAAATGCAGAGACGCCAAATCATTCCCGTCGTGGGGCTATGAGATAAAACGGCTGAGGACTGGCTGCTTAGCTTGGCTTTGGGTTTGGCTCCACACACATGCACTTCTTGCCCATCCTTGCCCAAAACCCTGACTCTGGGGTGAACCCGAGCACATTCAGTATGAAATGCTGACTGTGCTGTGGAATGATCTCAGGAACACAAGATGTACTCGGTCCTTCACTTCCGCTTTGGAATTCTCAGAAAGCAAAGCCAAGTCCACTGCCAGTGAGCAAGCCGTGATTACCCAGCTCCCAGCACTCTTCGTCCACAGCTGGCGCAGAGTTAGGGCGTGAGTCCAGCATCCACGGAAAGGATACAGTAAATAATTTTCAGGTAAAGCAAAGGTGCTCAGTAGCTAACGATGCCGGGGCACAGCAGAAGACCATGTTGATGCTGATGTTGGCATCTGTCGCTCCTGAGACAGTGAACCCCTGGCCTCCTCTACAGTTCATGGTCTGAGGCCTAACCCACAGCCTGTGGGACGGTCTCGAGGGTGGAGCCCCTATGAAGTCTGCCCAGTGAGGCTCCTCCCCACCCGCACTCGGACACGGTGAGAAGCCAGCTGAGTGCGCCCGGCGGGGCTGTGGCTGCACTGGGCCCCGACCTCCAGGATTTGGGCAATGAGTTTGCTTGCTCATCATCCGCTCCGATGGAGTGATGATAGGGAGTGTGACTGGACACTGACAGGGCTGAAGGCAGAAGCGCTTGGTGAAGGACTCTGCCTGCACGAGGACGGCCAGGACTTTGGGCTTCGGTCCCTGGAAGAACTCGAGGACGCTGTGGACAGCCGAGTGGTGCCTGCCGCGTGCTAGCTGTGCCCCAGCTCTCTGCAGAGCAAGGCCAATGGGTGCTCGAAGACAAAGGAAACGGGAGTTTGAAGATCTGGAAAAATGAGTTATTTTTCATGTTTTGCCACCAAGGATCCTTACCTGCCCCTGGGTCCTAGGGGCGCCGGAAAGGAAGGAGCTCAGCCCTCCGGTGTGCAGGTCCACAGCTGCTCCGCCCGGGACTCACAGACGGGTCCCACTGTTCCATGTCTCTCCAGAAAATCACGTAGGAGCTGGCTGATTGGACCCCAGGGCACCGTGCGGGTGGGCGTGGAGCCGGCATTCGCTCACCTCCGTCAGGGGCGTGACACCCAGGTAACCTCAACCTCCCCTCTTGACCTGCTCCAGTGTCACCAGGAATGGCCCAGGGCACCCCAGGCTGCATCAGTGCCTCCTCCTCCCAGCATCAGAGCCAGCCACCCCACTTCCTGCCAGCAGCTAAGGACAACTCAGCGGAGGCTGGGGGAGCAGGGACCCCGCAGCACTGCGGCTCCCGCTCGGGGGCTCTGTCCCTGACGGGGTGTGGGCTGGAGCCCCTCCGAGACTCAGCAATCTCTGGGAGGTGACACCAACTGTCACAGAGCCTGACACCAGAAACAAAAGAATCCTCCAACCCTCCCTGCCCCTCTGCCGAGCTGTCCCCGCCATGTCCCAGCAGCCCACCGCCAGAGGCTGCAAGCTGCAGGAGGACTTTGGGGCACATTTAAGTGATTCACACCAGGAAGATGGCCTCAGAGTTCTGTGTTCTGGCGGCTGGGTCTCAGCCGCAGTTTGCAGAGATTCCCCAGCCGTCAGAGTCAAATGCCATCCATGTGGTTTAAGGGAGCAAATTAACAATAAAGGGTGCTCTGAGTTAACAAGTTGTACTAAGCAAAGAAAACAAGGATGAAGGAAGGGAGGGTGGGAAGAACGATGTCTTTGTTCTTATCACAGTTAATTACCCAGATTTCTTCAGTCTGTTAAAAAATAAACAGAACCACACAACACACGCGATTGTTTTAAGCACAAAGTTTCTGTTTGCGGGGCTGGGGATATAGCTCAGCGGCAAAGCACCTGCCTGGCAAGTGCAAGGTCGTGAGTTCGGTTCCCGGTACAGGAGAAAAACCAAAAAAAAAAAAAAAAAAAAAAAAAAAAAGTTTCTGTTTGCTTTTTCTCCAGCAGTGTCTACAGATGCCAGCTGTCTGCATGACAGTCAGGAGCGGGCTGACGGCCCTGGGGACACGGCCCCTCCTTTCGGGTGCCGCGGAGCGCAGTCCCTCTGTGTCAGGACTGGACGGGCACAGGCTCCGGCCTCACGCTGTCTCAGCACAGACAGGAAGAAGGGCGCCCTGCAAAGCCCAGGCCCCAAGCGTTCTCCCGGAGGTGAGCCCCTGCCCCAGTGCAGGGGCAGCTCCCTCTCATCCGCCTTCGTCTGGCTGAATTCACCTCGCTGTGTGGCCCATGTTACCAGCAACATGTGTTTCGATACGAACCCGAACCCATGCGATCCTCCTCTCAGCCTCCGCATAGCTGGGGCTCCAGGCACTTGCTGGATAAGATCTCCGAAGACAGGAGCTCCGAGAACTGTCCTTGGCCGAGGCAGCTCCCTGGCCCGGCTGAAGCTTGGCTTCTGACCCTGTGTCCTGAGATGCCCTGTGGCCCCGGCATGGCTCTGTCACTGCAGTGAGGAGGGACAAGAACAGGAGGGGCGTGGTCCCCCGCCTGTTGCTGCGGGGCACGGCCCTGTGATGGCCTTGAAGCTCAGCAAGGGCGGGAAAAGTACTGGGGGGCTCACGGAAGTCAGGCTCTCCTCGGCAGCCAAGACTGCGGAGCAGGGAACAGGCGTCCTGGTGTCACGGGACACCCCCATGGTGTGGCTGAGGCAGCCTCTTCCTCCTGGGCCTCCTCCGCCGATGCCCCCCATCTGGAAGATGCGCCGTCAGTGCTCTGTTCCCGGGCTTTCAGGAGCTGAGGGCGACAGACCGGCCAGTCCTGTTCCCACACAAATGTGTTCATCACTGGGTTTTCCTCTCGCGGCTGGGGAAACGTCAGGGCAGTGACTGCGAGGTGGGGCTGCAGAGGCTGGCAGGCCCACATGGCGCCAACCGCTGATGCCATCGTTTCCCCAGGCTTGGCCTCTCGACTTCCAAGTCCGGAAGGAAGAGTCCCAGGACCTCAAGGCCTGGGTCGAGCCGAGCTGCGGTTTCCCTCTTCCCTGCTTGCCCTGCAGGAGCTCCTGGACCCCTGAACCGGGACACCGGGTCCTGCGAGCCACAGCTGCCGTGTGGAAAGGCAACCGCCCAGCCCGGCAGGCTCTGCCCCTGTGGCTCCCCTGCTGCCACCCGCAGCCACACGGAACCGGGAGCCGAGTGCAGGGACATGCGCTCAGCCCCGGGAGGCGCGGGACCTGGTCTCTGCCTCCCAGCCAGACAGGAGACAGAGACCACAGGCAGCAGGATGGAACCTGAGCGGGCAGGCAAGGAGGCCCGGGAGACAGCACAGGGACAGGCCTGCAGGTGGGCAGTGGGGCAGGGGTGGCGTCAGAGGCCACCGGGAACGGCAACCGCATTGTCCATTGTCTCATTTCACGCACCCGCCAAAGTCGCTCAACCACACATACAGAAACCCCCAACTGGGCGACTGCTGAGTGTCTGGCTGGGCACCCCTCAGGGAGGCTGGCAAGCTCTTCTTCATGGTCTGGGTGGACCGCACTGGCCGTGGCCGTGCTGCCAGCCACGGTAGATCTTCACATCTAACACAACATGTCTGTCCTAAACCATCACAGTTGGAACATCTGCTAAGGGGGCAATGAGAAAAAGAAATCAATATCCAGTTTGCAAACAACAGTATGCTAGCCAGACTTTATTAATGTTAGGGGTTTGCAATAGCAGATATCAGGCCACATAACCGCGACAGGGCACTAGTGGCAAACCTCCAGCACTGAAGAATGCATCTCACAACCAGGCTTGGTGGCACATGCCTGCAATCTCATCTCTCTGGAAGGCTGAGGCAGGAGGATTGCAAGTTTGAGGCCAGCCTGGGCAACTTAGTGACTTAGTGAGACCCTGTCTCAAAGTAAAAAATTACAAGAAAAGGACCGGGGGTGTAGCTCATTCCAAAGCCAGTACTCAAAACAATAAGATGATCTGATAATAATACATCTCACAGGCTGCTGATCTGCTGTCCCTTGGGGAAGTGACTCTGGTCTTGGGCAGGAACTTCTGCTGCTCAGGTAGAACTCAGATGAGGCCGCTGCTCACCTCGCGGCCGGGACGCCTCCCGAGAGCCCCCTGGCTGGCCCTGTGCTCACTTGCACATCCTTCCGGTTCCAGCCGCCGGCTCTGTTCTGCACTCAGCAATTCGCCCAAGAGTTTCACAGGTGCTTTTTGCCTGCGGCTCACTCCGTAGACACCGCGTCCCCTCCCCAAACACCTCCTCTTTTTCATCCTACTTTAAAGTCGCCGCAGCGGCCCTGTGCCCAGCGCCTCACCGATCCTATCAGAGTCACCAGGCACAGTCTGCTCCTCCACCCTAACTCAGTGCCACCACCGAATCCGCTTTCTCAAAAACAATGCAGTGTCTTGCTACGTGGCAGGACACAAATGAGCCAGTCACGGGCGACGTGGTGGACCCCGGGTGCTGCCCTGACAGCTGCGAAGGGGAGATGAGCGTTGTCTCGTTCCCGGTTCTTCTGCACTCCTCCACTCCGCCCCTACGCAGGGCTGTCAGCCCAGGTGCAGAAGGCAGGCAGGTGTGGGCCACCTGCCCCGTCAGCTCGCAGGAGAGGGTGTGAGCCCCATACCCAAGACTGCACAAGACCCAGCTCAATCCGGAGGAACTTTGCATAACCTTCTCTTCTGCGTGGCTCGCTAGTCACACCACATGTAAGTATAACATGTACGTACAACCTGAGCCATTCCCCATGTACATATAACTGCACTGATTGCAGAAGCAATTAGCAAAATGGGGAGGTCCACTAATCCAGAGAAGGCCAGATAATTATTTTCAAATATTTGAACAATTGTCACATACAATAAAAGTCAATTTATTAAGCTTTTTCTCCTGAGGTAAGATACAGCTTAGTGGGCTGAAGTTATCGGTGGGTGGATGCGGGTGTAGCTTTCACCGGAGGAGCCAGAGTTTCCTATTAATGCGTTCAGCATGTGCCCTGGAGGTGCTGGAGAGTGAACGCCCACTTTGCAAGGGAAATGGAATAAGACCTTCCCACATGGCAGAGCCCGGGCCAGCACACCTCCTGACTGCTCCTCTCCCCTCCTTCGCCCGCCTTCACGTCCGGGGGCACGGAGGGGTCCTGTGCACCGGGCCACCGCCGCAAATTGCTTGTTAAAATGACGACGAAGAAGGATCTCTTCAGGAAACTGTGACTGATTCTGTAGGGACAGTTTCAAACTTCAGTGAGAGCTCTTGTGCAGTTGTGAAGAAAAGGCACCTATTTGCAGAACCGCCTTCTGACCAGTGTGAAGTGTCCATTCTCGGGGGAAAAGGGGCACGTTATCTAAGAAGCACAGTCTGGGGTTCATGCTCCTGCTGCAGCCATCCACGCTGCTTTTGAGTTTCCCACTTCCCATATGCATTTGAATGAATCATTCCAAGAAAAATTTTGCATCATATAATTTATTTAACTGATAGTAAATAGTAAATGCTGCTTTAAGAAAGGGAAAAAGATTACGAAGGTATCTGAAGTGTCACTCGGGAGCAGCATTTGTCTTCTCTGAAAGATTAAAGAAAGAATGGGCTTGTTTCTCAGGTCTGATTCACAGCAAAGTTTCCTTCTAAGCGACGCAGCCCTTTGTTTTTAGAGGGAAACCTGGTTTCCAGTCCCTCTCCTCAGACGTCACTGCCCTAATACGCTTATTTCCTAACATGCCTGCTTACGACTCATTTGTAAAATAGATGGATTAAATTTTAATCAGATGATGAACTTTTGCAATTAAACTGATGAACACCGCCAAGCCAATCCCTCTTTCTTCCAAGCAGTCTTTCCCGAATGCCCGCTTTCGGTGCCCGAGGAGGCGTGTCCGTCACACCCGGCCCTGGCTTCTCCTCCACCACCCCGGCCAGCTCTCGCCGTGTTGCATGTGTCGGCGACCATGACAGCACTTCTACAAGCCTGCATCTGGACACCGGGCTGTGCCACACGCAGTTCCAGGGAACCATGCCCGTACCCCAACTGTGTTCACATAAACAACGGAGACGGAGGGTGGCAGCGAGACGTGCAGGCCACTTGCCTGTGCGTAGCTGAGTTAGGAAGGACGTCTGTGCCACGTTTGTCAGTGGCAACTTTGGACACCAGAGGGAAAAGCCAGTGACATCTGTATACCTTAGAGTGTGATCTGGCGATATTTCTGGACCTAAACCATCAGGTAAAGCTAGTTTTTGAAATATAAATTAAGATAAACTATAATAAAAATCAGAGAGCCCTCAGGATAAATCACAGAGGAAATCCCCACGGGAGGCATCTACCCTGAAGCTGAACGGGTGGAGATGCGCTGGTACCTGAACACCCGCCATGTGTCACACTGAGCTCATACGAATCTGCTTGGCCTTCCAGCAGCTTCCGGGACCCAGGAGGGGTCCATTTGTCCCCAGCATTCGAACCCAAGATCCCAATTCATGGGCTGTGCAGGCTGCGTCAGGACACTCCTGTCCCTCTGCTGCAGAGGCAGGGGAGTCTCCTGTCCCCGGGTGGGGATGGGCCGGGTCCTTACCACACAGGGTGTGGGAAGAGTGGAGGGGCAGCCACTCTGGAGCTCCGCACCGGGGTGTAGACCCCGACCCTCACCCCTGTGGTGACTGCCTCATGCAGCGCTGCAGGGAGGCAGGGCCACTCTGGGCACCACGGACGGGTCCTGGTGCTGGGAGGATGTGCTGGGAGCCGTGGCCCAGCCGGAGGCCCACAGGACGGGCTGAGCCCCGCCCCGCCCGCACTCACGCTGCAGGCAGTCGGCGTTGAGCAGGTCCTGGCACTTCTCGTGGCACTTGACGCCGCACTCGGAGCAGCGCATGCCCTGGCGCGCGATGCCCCACAGCAGCCCCTCGCACTCGTAGCAGTAGGTGGGCGTGGTGGCCGTCCACACCTCGAAGGCATGCGGTGTGGTGTAGGACATGGGGTAGATCAGCGCCTGCAGGGTCTTCTTGAAGACGTGCATCTTCTGTGGAGAGAAGGCAGCAGGGCTGTCACGGGTGGGAGTTTGTCACATCTGTGTGCCAGCGACTTCAGCCACAGGCCCTCCGCCCTCTCCTCCCCCAGAGCCCCGGGCCGGGCCGGGCTTTGGAACAGAGCGGCTCTGTCTGCAGCCCTCCGGGCCCCGTCAGCTGCTTCTTCCCTGCAGGCTGCCCTCCTAGTCCCCTGGTGACACTGCCCCGTCCTGCTCTGCCGCAAACCCTGCGACCGCAAAGGACCAGCGTCTGCTCGCTCGCTGCCCCAGGACCTCGGCTCCTGGCGGAGTGCCTGCCTTGGGCGGGTTGGGAACGAGTCCCCTGGCTGTGCCAGTCCCAGCCGAACCCTAGTGAAAGTGTGAAGAACGTGGAGAGTGAGCCTGGTGCCGAGCCCGCTCCTCCAGGGACACCCCGCTTGGCATCCTACCCTGACCTCTCCTCCTGCCTACTGCCCGTGCCCTCCGCGGACGCTGCCCACTCTGTCCCCAGGCCGCAGGGACCCATTGCAGCACCAACCACCAGGAGAGAATCTCACCACTCAAGGCCTAGGAGTGCGTGTGGCAGACAAAGGTACACATGGCTGCTCCTCTGTGACGTCTGTGGTGAAGGGAACTAATTGGGTTTCCCAACGAGAAGCCACTGCGGGCTGGAAACATCCACAAGACGATTATCCCAGGGGCCTGGGGTCCCCTCTCACCACGCCCAGTTGGGCCCCGTTAGCAGGGACAAGCGGCCTTTCCCCTTCCCTCCTTTGTGCCCTCGCAGGACCTGCCGCTGCCCCTGGCACACAGGAAGGGTCTACATGTGTGGGTGAAGTGAACTAGCTTTCTACCACCGAGGAGCCTTGCAGTCCTCAGAGAGAGGTCAAGTCTGTAGGAGGAGCCTTCCTCCTTCTCTGCCAGTCCTATCGATGCTGTTACATGAAGATCAGATTCTACACTGACAGCAGATGTGTCCTGAAGCCTTCAGAGCCCTAAACAAACACCAAGTGTGTATGTGGATGGGTGACTTTCAGCAACTAGCGCAGGATGACGGAGGAGCGAGCAGAGTCCCTCCCACGCTTGCACACAGTACACTTACAGCACATACACACGCACACGCACACACATGCACGCACTGCAGGCACATCACAGTGACTTCATATGACATCTGTCATGGGATGTGTGGGTCGAGGCGAGCCCTGCAGCCGTCCAGCTCACCAGGCAGGCTACAGGGAGGCCTCAGTCACCCGTGCCTCACTTCAGGGCTTCTTCCCACAGCGCTTAGAGGCCGGCGGGGCACTGTTTTTCAGTTCCACAGTATGTCCAGCCCTCCTTGCCCTTTGTAGTGCCCACTCACCGGGCATCTCCCCAGGTAGGTCAGTAACACTAACGAGGCCTCATTGGGAGTCAAGCTTTGCTAACAACTTTTCTAAACTTGACTGGCCAGATCCATCGTCACTGCTCCGTTAGGGTCTGGCCAGTGCACCACTCTCTCTTTCTGCTGCAAGCAAGGGAGCATTCTGGCCAATCAGAATCCAGCATTCTGGAATCAGAGCTGGGTGTTGTGGCGCATGCCTGCAGTCCAGCACTTTGGGAGGCTGAGGCAGGACTACCTAAGTTTGCGTTTCTCTTGGGCAACTTCATGATGTAGCAGGGTTCTGTCTTGAAATCAAAAGTAAAAAAGGCCTGGGGATTTGGCTCAGTGCAAAGGGCTTGGGCTCAACTCCCATTACCAAAAACGTAGGGGGAGTTGGGCAAGTGAGGATTAAGGTTATACAGATAGACAAACTGTTATGGTTCTATCTAGACGTCCCCCAACCTCATGTGCTCACGGCTGGGGCCTGGGGAGTGACTGGATTGTGGGGGGAGGTGCCCATCACTGGGTGAGTCCACTGAGGGCTTTAGCTGTGGGGTAAAGCTCGGTGGAAGAGGGCGTCACGTGGGTGTGGCATAAACCGTGTGCCTCCCTCCTCCTGCAGGGTCTCTTTGAGCCCCCTCTGCTTCCTGCCTGGTTTCCAAGAGCTGTTCTTCCCCACCATGCTACCCCGCCTGGAGCCAGCGACTGCAGACTGAAACCTCCGCAAGCTGTGAGCCAATAAACTTCTCCTCCTTTAACTTGTGGATGTCAGGTATTTTGTCCCAGCAAGGAGAAAGTAGCTAAGACACACTGGAACTGTCACTTTTCAGTGAAGACAGCCCCTGGCGAGTAAATCCCCTGGCTTCAGGATGAAGACGTTTTATAGAGAGCTGCTGAGGATTCTTTGAGAATTGGGAGCACATGCTATTCATTTCTGCCTTCCTTCTCCTGGCTGGCGAGGTGGGTCTCGCCGGTGCCACTGCCCTGAACGGGGAGCTCACAACAGCTTCTCAGTCTGCCGCCCAGTCTCCTGCTCTGTGGAGGCTGAGGGTCCAGGGTGCGTGTGAGTGTGCGCACGTGTGTTCCTGTGTATGTGTGTGCATGTTTAATATGGCATTTGTGGTCTAGCTGAACGGCTAAGGACAAAATGAAGTTATCTTGCAATACATCAAGCAGTTTGTTTTTTGTCTTTGTGGTGGCAGAACAATTCTCCTAATGCAGCGCAGAGCTGGGTGGGCATAGAACCGTGTGCTCCTGGACTCAAGAAATGTATGAAACACATGTGGATTTAGAAAGCTGAGTTGGTCCAGGGGTTGCCCCGTGCACCTGAACCTGTTCACACATCCCAGGCGTAAGTAAATGATTGATACAACTCACGTAATCTCTTATGTTTCTTTTCTTTTTACTAAATTAAGTAACACACAGTCCTACAGATCCTCAGGGTACAGTGAGACCTACAAATATAAGTAACACTGGAAAAGTGAACATGCTAGTGAAAATTAATGAATAAAAGCTCTGAATAGAGAGCTGAGAAAATTCACTGAAATGTTTTGTTTGCCTGGTTTTTCCTTTTTTTTTTTGGTTTTTCTCAGGTACCGGGAACCGAACTCACTACCTTGAGCTTGCCAGGCAGATGCTGTGCCCCTGAGCTAAATCCCCAGCCCCTTGTTTGCCCGGTTTTGTTAAAAAGCCATGATCCATTTCATAGAAAGGGAAGCTAAGTGGGAAGATAGGAAACATGGAGAATTTAACAGCATATTGAAAATCAATTGAGTGCGGCATTAAAATAAAGTCCCACTTAAAAGGTACAGATGCTGAACGAAACCATCAGATAACTGAGGAGGAGGAGCGCATGTGCACAGCCCCACAGTAATTTCAGTCCTTCTCCCTCTGTCTTTTTAAGATGTGGTGTTTTTCAAAGCCAGAAATGAAGGTAAACAGCATGTGAGTACATTCCTTACCCCAGCAAAGTGCAAGATAGCATGACGGATCAGTTTTGAAGCTGAGGGAAGCATGTAAGATATTTTTCATTTAGTTAAAAAATATTTAAAAGTGTGTTTCATGGGAAAGAGCCTTGCCTCTCAGAGGAGCGCTGAATCCGGAGGAAGGAGGCACTCGCTTGGCACCAACAGCAGCCTTGCTCACACGCGATCATAAGGAGGATGGGGTGTGTGGGGACTGTGCGGAATGAGACACAGTCAGACCGAGAGGCCCTGGAGAAAGCAAGCAGGAGAAAAGGGCCCGCGACAGCCACGGCAAAGGGAAGGTGGCACTCTTACCAGCGTGGAGATTGTTTTCATTTCTGCCTAGGACAGGGTGCTGCTAGCTGAAGGGCAGACCAGATGGATAGGTTGGACTTGTCATCCACAGAGGGGAGCTCACCTGGGCCAGCAGCCTGGAACCAGACACACTCAGTGCTCAGAATGCTGGGCCCTGCAGCTGCGATCCCACAGCACACAGTGGGAAGGAAAACCACGGTGTCTGCCCTGAACATCTGCGCGCTTCAGTCTTAGGTTCCTAACTGTACAGCAAGGATGTTTTGCAGAGTAGGTGATCTAGAAGGGGCAGGAGGCTCAGTGCAGATTGTGTGAATACACTCTGCAGTTGACAGAAGGCACACGGGCACCTGAGGCTTTTGGTGTGCAGGTCTGGGACCCAGGTCCCCGTGGACACAGAGGGATGACTGTACAGAGTGGGTGGACCCCAGAATGAGCAAGACCTCGTGACCCTGAGGAGGACTTCAGGCCTGAGGAATTTGGCCATCTGAAGGACTTGTATTTAAGTACTTTAAATAAATTTAAACTTTTCAAGTCTTCTACAACTAATTATTTTCTAAAAGATGTGCATTTTCTGATTATAACAGAGTACATCCTCCATGAAAAAACAATTTATCCAATAGGCACCAAAATAAGACATAATACAATTTCATTTTCAAAGTCAGGCAGGGTTGGATGCATGTCTTTCTGGAATTTTTTTTTTCTATGCATGAACAATATATAAAGCTTTTGTAGCTAGAAAAATCAACAGCAGCATTACTTTGACACTGTTTTACTAATTCCAAGAAAGAAGGCAATTTACAGTGTGTGTAAATGCTATTTTAAATTGTTGAAAAGAGAATAAGGGAGGTTTCTCTTTCTCAGCCAAGTTAAGCTATAGATTTCAAAAGGAAGCAAATTTATAATCCAGACAAATATTTGATAAAAATTCTTGCACCAAGATATGAATTGAGGGTGAGTTGCATGGTATATAACTTTCTGCACAGTTAGGGCACCAGTAGGAAATGCATTTACTTTTCTATTTGTATCTCACTGAGGAAACTAAAGTGGGTCAAACAATGAAGCATTCTGGCTTCCTGTGAGGAGCAATGACTAGTGTTTTGTGACCATCAATATTTTAATCCATCAACTGTTAATTATATCAGGAGCAAAGTTGCCTGCCCTGATTTACCTCGTTTTTTCTCTTTTTTCATATTATTGTGCTAATCAATGACCAAACTAATGAATTCTATTTCCCCTTTGTCCCATGGGTTTTCCTCATGGAATTGTATAAATTCTCTACTTCTTATAATCCAAAAAATCACATTCTTATAATTTTGAGAAAAATGTGATGTTTGAGTGGAAGCCTATTTCATGTACTTGATGCAGACATTTTAGGAAAGAAATACATTTACTGTCCGTGGGTATGTGTTTTACTATTTCTGGACAAAAGCATCAGAGATTTACAGAGCAAACAGTGGGTACAGTGTAACCTTTGGAATTTGTTTAAAACCTGAAGACAGAGCAATGCAAGAATAAGTTCCTCAGTATAAAAACAGACACAGCTTTGGTGCTAATTTACTCATCAGAAAAATCATACTTCTAGAGAATAATAATACTCTAGAAAATGAAATCACACTGGTAAGATTTCTGTAGCAGAAAGTACAAGTAAAAGCTAAAAGTCATATGCATATCATTGAAAGATAGTAATTCACATTCAGTTGCACCGTTTCATAGCAAATGCTAAGTATCATTTTCCCAAGTTACTTAGGAAGGACACCAGATGAAGAGGGTGGAGCAGAGGTGAAGAGGCAATGGGCAGGATGTGCTGTCTGTTCAGACACGGAACACACTTCCCGTGGACCACACATGCCAAGCTTTCCCCTGGCTCGACCTGCTGATGAGCATGTGTCTATAGATAATGAAGATGCACACAGTGTGTGACTCCGTACACTGGGGGAGCTTTTGCCATTTCCATGTGGGAAGACTGACTCTTACCTCTTGGGGAAGACACTGAATTTTGATAACTATTCTGGCAGAGGCCATGGAAAAGCAGGAAGAAAGGCTAGAACACTGTTAATGCAAGCCAGGAAGTGGGGTCACTGTCTCCCTCTAGGATGGTACATTCTGTTATGAGAGAGAAAACCCAGGAACACCCTGAAGTCCACAAAGCAAACACAGGAGGAGCATCTTGCAGTAAGAATTTTACAGGAGAGAGAGAAGACACCAACAATAGGATGAAAGCAGGGCAAGTGTTCATGATCATAATGAAGTAAGACCTTGATGGCACTATGGTCGAGATAGAAAATGTCCCCCCAAATTCTTTTGTGTGTGGAAGGTGACTGGATCTCAGGGTGCTGCACTCATGCGTGGATTTATCCATTGACAAGTTTACAACTGAATGTGTGGCTAGGAGGCAGGGCCTGGTTGAGGCTGGTCACTGTGACCGGGAAGGACGCATTGTTGTCCCTGGTTCCTCTTCCCCTCTCTCTCCTTTCTGGATGCCATGGGCTGGGCAGCTCTCCTCCACCATGCCCACATGCCAGGCTACTTCTGCCTTGGAGCCAGTCATGAACTGTATCCTCTAAAACCAGGAGGCAAAATACACCTCTCTTCTTTTAAGCTGTGGGTGGCTGATATTTTTCCCAGCAATGGGAAAGCAGCTAAGAGAGATAGTATTAAATTTGGAAGCTCAGGTAAAGGGGTGAGGGGGTGCAGCTAAGTCCTAAAATGACTGCCTAAAATGCATGAAGCTTTGGATTTAATACCCAGCACTACAAAAGAAGAAAAAAAAAAAAACAAAAACAGAAAACTTTCTGGAACAAATATAAATGAACAACATTGACTCCAGAACAAATGTGTAAAGAACATGGTTACCAGCACCATGGTAAATAAGCTGATTCAGTGGACAAATAGCCACCTTCAAAATAGGCTTCAGTCCAGATGGTCTGAGAGGCCAGTTATGCAGTCCTGTAGGGTACGGCAGCATAATTATGCAAACCATTCCAGAGAAGCTCAAGAAAGGAAGCTCCCAGCACATTTTACAAAGCTAGTTTAAACTCCTTCACAAGTACAAAAACATCACCTATTTTTGCTTATGAATATAGATGAAGAGAGCATATAATTCATAAATGGGTGCCAATCAAGGCCACGAGAGCTTCCTAACTTTGCCTCAGGCCTCACAGTAGCAGACCATGGAGTGAGACCAACTGTGAACCTCAAGCTGGGGAGACAGGGCTGGTCAGCCCGACAAGGCCTTTGGAAAGGAATCTGATGCTTGTGGCCCAGGAGACAGGGAGCCTGCTGCGCCTGGGGCAGCCCTGTGGGTACCTGACACCAGATGCAGAGCCCCTGGCTAGCTTGGTGGCGATGACTAATTAAAATGGCAAGTGCCATCACCTGGCATTTCCCACGTGGCCAGGCCACCAGCCCTCATGTGAGCCAAGTATTTCACGCTGTCCTGTGAAGGGTAACCAGAAAGCCGGTCAGTGCTACAGTGTGGAAATTGTATGTCAGCGTTTGTATTAGTTATGTGTGTGATGGCTGGATGTGATGGCTTGTCAAGAGTGACATTTAGATGCCTGCCACACAGAAGTCATATTTCATTTCCTTTGTGAGACGTAGCTCCGGGGACATGGGCTTTGTGAGTCACAGAGGCGCTAATGTACTCTGATCCTCCATTCAGGACCCAGGGAGAAGTCTGAACTGAACAGCAAAGTGATGTCTTAAGTGACTGGAGGCTGATCAATAACTCATTTACACACAAAGCGAGGAGGTGGTCCCTGTTCAGGGCCTCGGAAAATGTAGCTGAATTTCTATAATTTCCTTTGCTCTCCTATTCAGTTTTCACAGCAAAGAATGGTCACAGTTCAAACCAAATGCCGCACTTTAAAGCTTCAGAAGGAGCATGGGAGTTTAAAAATCCTTTCACTGGGGTGATCGCATCCACAGCCTTCTCACACCCTGAAGATGTCTCTCTTCTCTGCTGTCCAAACCATCCCCAAGATGCCACATGGTCCCATGGGTCTGCACAGGACCAGGACCCTGGTGGCCACACAGAAGGTGTGTCAACTTCCCACAGCCCCTGGTACTCAATAGTGCGTTCAAGGATAGCAGTCTTCTCCCCCTTGCACACTTGTGTGGTCCATGCATGCAGGGTCAGGGACATGCTGGCAGAAAGAACAAGGAAAAGCTGACTTTTGAAAGGAAGAGGACAAGGACAGGAAGAAGAGAATGAGAAATGCAGGTGTAGATAGGTCAGGTGTATGGGAAGGAAGACAAGGGTGCAGTACTGGCAGAACTTCTGGTCTCCGAGAATGAGAAAGGTGCTAATATCAGGCAAGGTGGTAGTATGAGTTCTCAGGAGGAGGACACAGATAAGTGATCTCCATTCTGCCCCTGCGGGGACTACAGGGTGAGGGTTGCCAGGGCATAAACCCTGGCAGCTTAAGCTCTGGTAGCTGGACTGTGCCCAAAGCCAATTAAATCAGTGCCGCTGGGTGCAGGACCCATAACCGTGAGTCTGCGAGCTCCCCAGGGCCTGAAGAGCTGAGTTTAAGAGTCAGTGACCTGGATATCTGCAGCTGACTTGTCTTTTAATCAAGCAAGTTCCTTCATCCGCGAGTTTGCAAAGCATCTACCTCATGTCCGGCTGCATGCTAAGCAGCAGAGGTGAGATCGAGAAGGACCCTGAGATACGGAGTAGCCCAGGGGGACGGGCTGGGAAAAAGGAGCAAATTAATTATGATAAAAATGAAGGCAGTACTTCACAGGGCGTTTACTACACCTTGGGCTCTGCCGGGAGTAAAGCCTGCATCCTTCTTCGCCACCGCGTGGGCTTGGCAGAGTAACGGTGCTGACTCCGTGACAGTGTCACTCATACCCACACTACCGGGGCCTCCATCAAATGCTGTCCACACCCAGAGAGGAGACGGACAACGCAGGAAAGGGGTGTCTGGGGAAAGCTTCACAAACCTGGACCTCAACCTCTAAGTTAGACCACCCCAAAGTGTAGACCACCCCAAGGGCTTTCTGGGGGGAGAGTAATGGTAGTTGACGTCAGGGCAGGTGAGTGTTTTTCAAGATGAGGGGTGAGGGTGGATTTGAAGCAAGGATGGTGACTGGTGTGAGCACAAGATGAAGCCCCAGGAGCGCCAGGAGTCAGTGCTCCCAAGCACCCAGATACTCCCGGAATGGTGGAAAGAACTCAGCACGGCGGTCAGCGACAGCCTGCACCTACCAGCTCCTCGTTGTTTAGTGAAGTCCTGATGACCATAGCAAGGGAGAGGCCGGACTTCCGCGCAGCCAGGGTCTGCGACACAGAGAATCGAGATGCATTAGCATGGAGGAGGTGGTCCCATCCACACTGCTCAGCAGAGGGTGAAGGTAGGAGTGGTGGCTACTGCTCTTCCCACAGTAGTAGACAAGGCCCTGCATGTCCGGTCGTCAGCACCCAGGACACGGCCTCAGAGAACTTGGGACCAGAAAGGATCCTGATGGTCAGACCCAGCCGACACTTTATAGGTGATAAAGCCAAGGCCTAAGAAGCAAGGTGACTGCCCAGGCTTCCAGGCCCGAGGGAGGCTTCCACAGCCTGTTACCCCAAGGTCCTCAGCCTGGCTTGTGGGGTGGCCTGTGGGTGTTTCCCTAGAACCTTCCCCCACATCTAGCCAGACACTCTCTGCCCATCACCCATTCACGTGCTGAGAACATTAGACCCAGGTTCATCTCTTCACTGGAGGCTGGGAATGTACGCGATCTTACCTGGCAGCCATCATTTCCACACCTGTGAAATGGGACCTCGCCACTCCCTCCCCTCAGCATGCATGGTGTCGGAGCCCCAGCTGTGCTCCAGGGAGCTCCAGGGCTGAGAAGTTCCGAACAGGAAAGTGAGGTCTGGGATCCCAGTGGGAGCAAAGGGAAGTCACGGTGGACTACGCATTGCTGACCACCCCACCTGGCGTCTGCTCTTAAGCGCCTTCCCGGGGGTAGGAAGCCATGCACACAGATAGCGCTTTGCACATTTCCAAGTCAGCAAGCTGCCAGCCCCCAGCATCCCTATCGTGTCAGCTCATAGAAGACTTTCTTCCAGGGTTTACCCAAGACAAGCCTTCATCTCAGACAGCTGCCTCTGAACGTACGCTTGCGCTCTCTCTCAATCTGAGTTTGTACCAGTGAGGACACAACATAGTTCCTCAGAATCAAAATAGATGTGAAGTTGTCTCAGCGCCCAGCCTTCCATTCCTGCATGCATCTATCTTTTTATGTCCGCATCTTGCTCCCTTCTAGCCCATGGATAAGGAAATTATATGTTTGGGAAGGTCAGCAAATAGCAAGCAAATTGCACAGCACTTACCATGGCCTGAAGATCCCGAAGTGAAAGGAAAACAAAGTTTAAATCATTAAACAATGAAGGTAGAAGAACAGAACCAGGTTAAGTTCGTTTATCACTTCACGGTGAGGTGTACTACACTGAGGGGAATCCAAGCCGATCGTACCGAATCATCACGCTTTCCGGCAGAAGGACTTTCCAGGCAAAGTTTTGTTTTAAACCTACAGTAGTGCCCTCAGGTGACCATTTCCATCGCAAAATTAAAATTTGCTGGTATAAAACTAAGCAGCTTGTTGCTAAAAGAGAAAGTTATGTTTCTTTGGCAGAAAATACACTTTTCATATAATAAACCACCAAGAATCCTACATACCCATAGGAAAAAAAAATTGTGGTATTTTGAATGATAGAAATGTTTTCCCTGTGGATGGGCTTTCTCTTCTTTTCCTTTTTAAACAGTTGGGCATAGACCACCACCCCACTGTTCACGCTTAGCATTTCTGGGTAATTCCCAGTATATTTGATTATAGGAGAATGAGTGATTTAAAATCACACTGAGGACTAATAAAATTTTAATGACTTGGGCACTATGGTTTTCTTGAGAAAGTAGGACCTATTAATTTGGCTGGAATCAATCTTAGTATAATAAAGGACCAATTAATATTGCCTGCTTCCTTCGTAGAGTGCTCAAGTCTCCTCTGCTGAGGGAGGTGTTTTGAACCCAGCCCTAAACCTTACAGGTTCACCCAGCCAGACTCTCCAAGCCCAGCCCAGGAGCTCGTCTGGCTGCTGTGGGAGTCCCCGGCTTCATTGTGAAGCCACTGTAACTCAATTTGTAATTTCAACTAATACCAAAAGTGGCCAGAGGATGAGAGCCATTTCTTCCATCAAATACACTTTAAAGAAACAATAAATGTAACACTTGGCAGCACCTG
Source organism: Chinchilla lanigera (assembly GCF_000276665.1). Lineage (NCBI taxonomy): Eukaryota > Metazoa > Chordata > Mammalia > Rodentia > Chinchillidae > Chinchilla > Chinchilla lanigera. The sequence goes on from NW_004955409.1 coordinate 1,157,194, forward strand.
GCCTCATATATTTTAGTCAATGAAATATTTATGGCTAGGTAGCTAATGAGAAGGACATTATGCTTTAATAGAGAAAAAGTCAATACATGCACTTAGAAAGAATTACCCAGGAGTGACTTACCACATCACGAACAATCGGCAACGTTTTCTTCCTGCGGAGGTCAGGCATGCTGTCGATGCCGTACAGTCCCCACCCAGCCCTGGAGGGGAGAGAGCGATCATTTCAGTGGTAGAAATGACTGCACACAAGGAGAGACCTCACTGTTTACCACGCAGGCTTTCAAAGATGAAATACAGAGCACAAGCGTGGCCCAGCGATGGGCCATCCGCTGTCAGTGCGGGAAAGGAGAGTCAACGTGGTTAGGTGAGTGGAAGCGTCCTCCCCAGCAGGAAACTGAACCGAAGCATTCTTGGTGCAAGTTCGGTCTATCTGCAATGGAAAGTAACTACCTCTTTATAAAATTAACACTCTTCTGTGTGCTGCACCTTCACAGATTCAATCCACAGTGGCCCCTCCAGGAGCCAGGGACAAGTTGAAAACAGTGATTCCCCTCAAATGAAAGGCGTCATTTACCTGAATCTACCCCACAGACAAATGCACAGGCTTAAAATAATTCCTGGTGTGATGGTATCCACTGAAATAGCTTTTGTAGTGACAACAAAAACCAGGTCATCTGAACACTACCTTCACAACCAGCAACATTTTTTCTCATGGGGCCTTCTTAACAGCCATAGCCTTAACCCCAGCATTTGCTTTTGGAATTAAACATTGCTTGGTAATTTTGGGCAAGCCCTAAATTCATCATATGATGCATACAAACAGAAGTTAAAGCAAAATAGTACTAAAGATAAACTGGTAATAGATGAGCAGTAACATGCCATTTAAGGGTTCAGAATCTAGGAGCAAGTGTGTGACGCAGGGGAGGAGGTTAGCCGCTGTGTGTGGAAGGATGACATGGGGAGGAGCAGCTCATTCTCAGCCATGCACTGCAAGGAGAAGCAGCCTCTAGTTTAGCTCAGAGGACAGAGAAAAGTCAAGAGCAATGGAAGAAAAAGAGAGGAGGACGGAAAGAAGCCACAGGAGAGGGGTTGTGGGCGTGGTGAGGCTGAAGAGCCTGTCCAGGACCATGTGGTAAAGATGCTGCCCAAGAGTTGGGCATGGCGTTCACCCATCGGTGCAGCTTCTGGGAGGCTGAGGTGAGCTGGAAGCCAGCCTGGGCCACACAGGAGGACCCTGGCTCAAAAAGAAATCCTTGCACCATCCCTCAGTGCCAGAGTAAGGCCAACAACGAAGGCCAAGGGCTGTGGCAGCCACGCGGGTCAAAGTTGGGAAATTTGGGTCACAAGAAGAAATCCCAGGCAGCATGTTTCTCTCTTCCATCTGCAGGGAGAAACTGCAGGCTGGGAAAGGCAAAGAGAGACCACTGATTCCCTGAACTCCTGTCCGCAAGGAGCACGTGGTCGCTGTGGGAGGAGTTCCTGGCTGCTGTGGAGCCCTTTCCACCCCAGCTCCATCTAACCCCACACTACAGACGAGGAGCCGGGGTTCTCTGCCCAGTCTCACTGCTGCAATCTCAGGCTGTGATTCTGAGAAAGTCTTTCTTTTTATCATCTGTGAAAAGTATTAATAATGGTACAAAGGGTGCATTAATAAATATGCTTCTATTGCACTGCACATCAATCACACTAACCAGCTGTCAACACTGTGAAATGTTTTGACTTCTAAATAACATAATTCCATAGCCATGTAAAGAAACCCATTCAACTGCAATGATTAAGAAAGTGACTTTATAAACTGCAAAGTGTTACAGAAATATATATTTTCTTCCCATCAATAATAATTTATTTCCTATGTTTTCCTTCTTCTCATGGAACTTGGTTCAGATTCTCAAAGTACACCCATAATCTGGTGCCAGCCTTTCTACTCACAGACGTGGGAGTCAGATGCACCCGCGTGTTCTGGGCCTGACTCTCTGCCTTGTGTGAGTCTCCTCACCACACGGACCTCCCAGGTCAGCTCTGAGCATGATGAGGTGTTGGCCCAAGTTACAGGACAGGCATACAAAATTCTCTATCCAATGAAATACAGGTTCAGTTGTTTCCTTCATTTTATAAATAAGGAAATGGAGTCAGAACACTTCAAGTTATCTAAAAGGCATAGCCTGGAAGTGGCTGGGGGCAGGATTTGAACCTATGCCCTACAGCTTACTGTGCCCCACTGCCAGGATGACTGGGTGGTCCCACGGGACACCCCATGCCCATGAGCAGGCACTGATGATGAATCTCACTTTACATTTCATGATGCGGAAGCCAAACAGCTCCTCCAGGCTGAGACCCCACAACCAGAATGTGACGAGCTTGATCTCCACTGCAGGGTTACTGCATCCCAACCCCCGCTGTCACAGGCAAAGTGGTTCTCCCCGGGTGATGGGAGGCCTGGCCTCTTCGGCCCAGGCAGCTGCTATCATCTGATGTGTTTTCGGGGCATTTGAGAGGGTTCTGTCTTCAGGTCGGAAGCCCCAGTCACCTGTTTCTCCATGGAAATGACCCCTGCATGCCTCTCTCTTTTCCAAGGCCCCAGAGCTCCCCTCAGAAGGTGACCAGGCTCACAGTGGCCTAGAGGGGAGGAGAGGGGCAGGAGCAACTCAGGCGTCAGGTGTTGTATAAAACTGGGTGTCATCCTGCAGAGACATGAGCAAGGTGCGTCCTAATTCAACACTTAATCTACTACATAACTTTAAAAATTAATATTAGTTTTAATTGTGAATTCACAGTGTACATTAATGGGGTGCAGTGTGATGTTTTGGCCCATGTGGAATGATCAACTCAAGCTAATTAACATCTCCACCCTCTCATTCATTTATCATATTGGGGGGTGAGGTCTTTAGAATTTACACCATCCACTGAGATAATTTGAAGATTTTTGGTAAGTTTTCTTTTTCTATTTCTTTGTTCTTTTCATAGTAACATTAAAATTAATTTACTGAATTCAATAAATCTGATGCATCTTGACTCAGATTCACTTAAGTACCCTGTTACCAAATAAACACAACATACATTCTCTGAAACACAAATCTGATACAATTTTTATGAAATATGATATAGAGGTAAAGGATATTGCGGCTGATTTTACTAATTTAAGTAAAGGTTAGTTATTATTTTTATTTAAAGCAGAACTGATAACGTGCTGGATATACATGCACATTGGAAAGAACTCCAACATGGTACCAGGAGAGTGGCATGTGAAAACAACTAGGTCAGAGTGTGAAAAATGGTCAGCCACACTAACCACGAGGGACCAGTGAGATGTCCACAGCGAGACACCTCACATTGCTAGAACATCAAAAGGACAATGGCAGCTAGCATTGGTGAGGCAGTGGAGACCTTGCACACCATTGATGGGACAGTGAAATAGTGTAGTCGTTAGCTTCCTCCAAAAGCTAAAAACTACAACTGGAAGATAATCCTGCAATCCACACCAGGTGATATCCACAGAAAGGGAAATTGCTGTGTGCACCCCGATGTTTGTCAGAACCTGAGTCTCAACAGCCGAGTCAACCCATCAGCCTCAGATGGGACCACGGACGAGACCACAGCACATCCTGAGGGTGAGACTGTCCAGGTCCTGAAAAGAAGGGAATCCTGCTATTTGGGACAGCCTGAATGCACAGAAAGATTATGTGAGGTGAATTAAGTCAGGTTCGGAAAGACAAGTACTGCCTGATCTCCTTCAAACGAGGAATGTGCAGCAGCTTGTCCCAGCAAACTTGTAAGGAGAACTGTGATGGCCAGGAGCTGGGTCAGCAACAGGGTCGGGGAGATCAGAGATGTGGGTCCGGGCATAGGAAGCTTGGGTTAGGTAGGAAGAGTGAGTCCTGGAGCTGTGTGGACAGTGTGGCCTGTTTCTAACGGGGAGACACATCTTCTGCAGAAGGAAGACACCAATGGGAGGGGGAGGAGGTAGGCCGAGGAGGAGAAGTAAAACGTGCACCCGCCCACTCCCCACGGTGCGTGCACGCAGACATGGGCTGGCGAAGATGAAACTGCTCAGGGCGACGATCAGCCTTCCCACAAAAGGGAAGGATGACAGGATGCATATGCTAATTAACCTGGTTTCGCATTCTGCAATGTGCATATATTTCAAAACCTTGTGTTGTACACTATAAAGACTTACACTCTTACTGTCACCTTAAAAATAATAAACCGAAGCTGAGGTGATTTAGGGAAGAAATTATGAAGCAGATTTTCAGTATTTCTGAATATAGGACAAAGATATTTTATTTCCACAAATAAACAGTTGATGGCTAATTGGCTAATATTCATGGAACAGCTAATTTGCAGTAGAAATCAGAAAATTTGTAGATTCTGCCTATATCCAAAACAGCTGTTAAATCAACAGAACAATAATTTTAAAGCACCAGTGCGTATTGCTCTGGTTGTGTGTTCCTTGGTCAACTGTTGGCAAAAGCCATGTGCTGAATCCTTTGTAGCAGGACGGAGCATTGAAGCAGTGTAAGAGATTAATAGTGAATCATTCCAAGTCCTTCTCCCTCAATATTGCTGCATTCTCTTCCAAACATCTGAAAAAGTCTACTGCATTTATTTAGTTATTTAATGGTAAACATAAAAGAACCTATTCTTTTGCCTAACATTATTTATTTTATACACACCCAACACAACTTTCTGACCATGAGCTCTACTCATTCACCTGATGACTACTATTATGCAAGGTAGTTTCTTCTGTCCCCCTTTCTGTTCCTGTCAAGACTCAATGAATATTTGTGCCTGTGTAACTGACGATTCATTCTCCGCAGAGAATTCACCACCGACTCCTAAAGATTGTTTGATTCCATATTTTGCCAAATCTAAGACACTGTCTGTTGTAAAATGCAGCATTGTTTTAGGCACTATTGTGGAAAACCCAATTAAATCATAATACTATGACTTCTTAGCAATTAGAATTCAGAGTGCTATAAAGTTGACTTAATCTATGACACCAGTTTCTACCAATTATTAATCATTTTTGTCTATATAAGAGTAGGAAAATTTGGACAAAATTGGTATTTCTTAAGCTTCTTACTCAGGGTCAAATTTTTGAAGTTACTCTTAAATAAGAATTGTCAGTGCTGGGTCTTTTCCAAGCACTGTCTTCTCAGCCACCAAGAGCCCGGTGGGGGTGGTATCAGGCAGCACTGTCGCCCTCGCTGTCTTTCTGCTCCAACAAGCAGACGGCTGTGTGCTGGGCTGTGACCCTGGCCGGCTCTCAGCCTTATCAAGGGCACCAAAGGGCTGCTCAGGACCAATCCTCCCTTAAATCACCTTTAGATTTTTGTTTTTTAGTTGAGACATTAAAACATTGCAGTTGTCTGGCAATACCACCAATAAAAACAGTCAAAACAAGACGCTGTCCCAGGACACTTATAACAAAGTTTGCAAGTATGAAGACAAAGAAACGCCTACAAATGTCTCCTGGCTGGCAATATTTTCGAGACACCACTGGTTCCTAAGATGCATCTCAATTTTTTAATCACATATAAAAATGTGTGCTGCGCAGTTATGGAAACACGGGATTTGGGGCATCTGCCCCTCCTGAACACTTAATGCCCTACTCCAGGGCTTACCAATTTTGTAGCTTTTTTGCCAGCTCATTTTCTTTGCATTGCCATCGTTTGTTTTTCTGTAACACAAACCCAAATGCGTCATTTCATATTCTGTATCACTGAGGGCACACAGGACGAGGGACAAAGCCTGCTACCTTCCAGGGAGGTGTGGCCGCCTCTCCTGTCTGCTCACTTCTGATTTCCACTTCCTGTTCAGCAGCCTCAACTCCCTGCAGCTCTCTGGGCCTCACAGGCTCCCAGCCTCGTCGGCTCAGTGTATTTCTGAATGTCTTAGTTACTTTTTCGCTGAAAATACCTGACACCCTCGAGTTAAAGGAGGAGAGGTTTATTTTAGCTCACAGTTTGTAGAGGTTTCAGTCCATAGTTGGCTGGCTCCAAGGCAGGGAAGCTCGTCAGAGAGGCATCGCAGAGCAGAAAAGTGCCTGGAGGAGTAGGCAGGACGCAGCAAGTCTTCCTCCCTGTCCTTTTTATTCCATCCACACTATCAGCTTTCTGGTTGGTGCCAGCCACACCCACGATGGGACTTCCCTCACCCATGCCCAGAGCTATGCTAAATCAACCAGTGGACTAATCCAGTGTCACACACCCATGATCCAGTCACTCCCTGAAGCCCGACCTATGAGCTCATGAGGGGACATCTAGACACAAGCCACAGCACTGAGCCTGGTCTTAAAGGAGAAATACACCTCATAGCATAAATCTGCTCCCTATCATGAATCCCGGCAGACTCCACCATGCTGTCGCCACTAAATTCTGGTTCTCCTCACTATGGCACTGAAGTTGGATGCTTCCCTTCCCTGAAAGTCACTGTAGTTTTCCCTCGTAACCCTGAGGAACTCTTTGGAGGGACCCTTTGGAGACAAAGCTGCCATCACTCCAGGAGACACGACAGCCCTGCTTCTTCTCACCTTGGAGCTGTCACTCCTCCTGTGGCCGAGCGTGAGATGAAGGAACTGGCTTAAGTTTGGAGACAACAGTCGTATGGAAATACGTATAAATTGATGCTCAGTAGAATGAAAGTGTTCGTGCTTGAGAGCGAAAGAAAAATGAAACAAACTGGGCATGGCGCATTCAGACCTTTCCTCCCCTTCCTTCTGGGCCTGGGCAGTGTGACTGTGAACCGGGATACTGCATTGGCCATTGTCCTGCAGTGCTTGCTTTTCTCACCACGCCTTCTTTTCCCAGTCTTGCTGTCCCTGGGTTCACACGGTAAATATGTACATGCAGGCAAGGAGTGGGCCTGCTCTGCTGAGTCCCGGGACACGGTGAACATCCACAGCAGCTTTTACATGTTCTTGAATATTTCCACAGGTACATCCATTCTAGAACCAATCATTTTCCCTCCACATTTTTTGAACGTCTCCTTTTGATTTCTCTGTTTTGGGTGTTACTGCTGCTTGCATGAGGAGAACTCAAATGTTAACTCTGTGTCACAGAATAAAACAACTAAGAAATGATGTATTGCAACATCTGCGTAATGGAGAGTTGTGGAAACCGAGCTACAAGGAATGTAGAAGAGCACCAAGGCTCTCCGAGGATTGTCACCACACCGGAAATACTCGGGACTTCAGCCCCTGTAGCAGCCCTCACTTTCCCTCACCTTGTCTCTAATCCCAGGAGGGACCAAGCTCTGCCAGCTTCCCCAAGCCCCTGCCTCTCTCATCTCCTGGGTTGGCTCATGGTGTAGATGAGCTATGGATTTTATGGTGTCGTGCCCAGGATTCTGTTCACGGACTTTTCACCACCCCATCTCTGTCTGTTTCAGTCCATCTGGAATTCAGCCCTGAGACTAACTCAGTGACAGTAAGGTTTCTAAGGACACCAGGGTGCTCACGATGGATTGAGAACAAGTGAAGGAGAGAGAG
>NW_004955409.1:1164984-1236868 GCF_000276665.1 Chinchilla lanigera
GCTTCCTTTGAAACGTGGCTTCAGAAGTGCTGCTGCACTATGCTTCATTTCCACAGTGTTTTAGAAATGCTAATGTCATTTTAAAGTTTTTAGAAAGATAAGGAGGCACCATTCCTGCTAGGAAAAGGATGGCAAATTATGCTGAAAATGATTAAAAATCTTTCGTACAAGAGAAATAACCTAGCAGCCTACGATTTTACTGCAAGTTGAAGAGGTAGAAACATAAATGCCATCTTTAACCCTCTGCTGAAGGTTTTCTTCGTGAGGTTTGGGGACAGAGCCAGGTGCCAGGATTAATGGTGACGACTCAATCACAATGTGTACCTCCTAGGGCTCCCTTCGTTAACACACAGTTCGTCAGGTAGACAACCGAGTGTTCTCTAAGGCTTGCGTTCTCTATACCAAGCCCTCTGTAACCCTCCTGCAATGTTATCTGTATTCTACGCTACCCACGGACATTATCCTGGGTTATAGAACAGAAAGCAAGTAAAAAACGCAGCTCCCAAGCTTTCTTAAAATTAAGCACCTATTACTATTATTTAAAAACAATTTCTTATGGGTTACAATTTATGCTGGGTCGCAGTTTAGGGTGCTAATTTTTGAAGTTCTGTAGTAAACAGGAAATCCTGTTATGAATGTTCCTCGCTTTGCAGAGAATTCTCTTCGTAATCTCTTTTTGGAAAGTACTAGCATCAATTTACATAAAGTTTGTGAAGTACAATCATTCATAATTAATGAAAGGCCAGCTTCTTAATAGGCTCTGCTTAAATGTCATTAAATACAATCAAGTATCCAATAGCAAAGAACCACATTTCTTAAAGCTGAAGCCTTCAATGACTTTTAATTTAATGTTCTTTAGAAATGTGCTGCGTATTTAAACCCTGAGTTTACTAGGAATGCATCTCACATTGATAACGGAAGCCGGCAATACCTGAAGGCAGAGGTGAGAGCTACTGGGGGTTCAAGATTTTTCAGAGCCCAAGTTCCTTTGATTCATAGACAGTGTTTCCTGGAGTCTTTTCCTTCCTTCCTTCCTTCCTTCCTTCCTTCCTTCCTTCCTTCCTTCCTTCCTTCCTTCCTCCCTCCCTCCCTTCCTTCCTTCCTTCCTTCCTTCTTTCCTTCCCCCTCCCTCCCTCCCTTTCTTTGGTACTGGGAATTGAGCTCAGGGCCTCGCTCTTGTCAGGCAGGCACTATGCTGCTGAGCTACATCCCCAGCCTGGGAGCCTTTTACTTCTGGCTTTCCAGTTCCATGCTGACCTGAACACAAAACCACCCACGCTTCAGCTCAGGCTTGAGACACAGCAGACCGGTCGGTTCAGCTTTGCTGGCTGTCACCACAAAAGGCCTTCCAGGGCTGCCTGTGCAAAGATCAGGAATGGGGAGCGAAGAAAGCGCTGCTCTGTGTGCCCCGGAAGAGCCCCGTCCACAGATGACACAACTGACTCCAGCTCTCCCTTGTGCTATTTTAAGGGGAGTTACAGAATTCTCAGGATAGAAGAAATGTTTGCACTTAGAAACAAACACGCAGTGAGTACTGTTCTAATCACTTGCCCACCTGGGGGCGAGTCTTGCAGCCATTCTGATGGCGCAAGCGTGCCCAGGTAGTCTTGACACCGCAGCAGCAACCCCACCTTCTGGTTCCTCTGACTGTCGACGCCTTTCTGATTTCTCTCCCTCGGCAGCTCCCCCGTGCCGATTGTGACCTGGGTGTGGGAGCCAGAGTCAGATGGCGGTGTCCTTCCTGTGTCTCAGAACAGAGAGCACTGTCTCACCTCTGAAAGTTTCAAGCATGATTACATGGTATGCTCGACAATCACGCAATGATTATCTGCTACAAAATCACGGCAGGTGCGCAAGCGAGTGATACCAGAGTCCTGCACAGGATCAGACACTTACAAAGTCACCGATACTCGCCTACAGGGGCGGAATGACTTTATTTACCCGGGACCAACTGGACCACGTCCTCACTGTCCTCAGCTCAGTCCTCTTAGGACACACACTGAAACTTGTGCTGCCTATTTCCTTACCAGGACTTCCCCTATGATGTGAACTCCTCAAACACAGGGGCGAGGCACAACTTGTTCTTCATCTCTAGTATTTAGTATGGAATTTCACATGCTACTTGGTAAATAAATAAGAAAATTAAGCAGCACAGGAATTCCTTTTTCAAGCATATCTTACTAAAATGGGTACACACACATGTGGAAGTCCAGTAATTAGAAAGTAACAGACTCCATTTACTTTTCCGCCTCAGGATTTAGAACAAAGATTGTTGTTTTAAAGAGCAGGATTTTCTGAAAACTAGAAAACAAGTAAACTTATTATTCCCTTAATGTAGATGTTATTTCTACTATTTTCTGGAGCTCAAATCCAGGGTCCAACATTCTAGGCAAACCCTCTACTGTCGAAGTACATGACTAGAAAATACAATGAATATTTAAATGTTTCAAAACTTACTACAGTAAAAACACAGTGCCAAGAACTGTAGGATAAGTGGGCTGGAGGCAAAGCGAATATTCTGTGCACTGTAGGGGGCTATGTAATTTATGGCATATGTTGTTTCTGCAACACTGTTTAAAATTCAGGCAATCACTATATTTTTATCAAACCTGATGCATTAAATGTTTATGGTAGTTTTTGCCAAAAAAAACCATTACAGTGCATCCTCATCCACCTCATTCGTCATCTCTGGCATCCTGTGACTTCTGACTCTGCCCCAGAGTCAAGTGGCCGTAAAAGGTGAATGTTCTGAGTCAATTCAGGACATCCAGGCAGCCATGACAGTGCAACTAAAGATACCTGGGAAAGAAGACTCCAGAGTTGCTTCAGACAGTGGCAAGAACAATGGGATGAGTGTGCTCAAAGACAGAGGGAGTATTTTGAGGGGATCAATGGCAATGTGTTCTTTACTATAATACACAGTAATCCCAGCACTTGGGAGGCTGAGGCAGGAGGATTGTTGTGAGTTCGAGACCAGCCTGGGCTACAAAGTGAGCTCAAGGCCAGCCTGAACTGCATAGCAAGACCCTGTCTCAATAAGACCAAAAAAAAAAAAAAAGATTTTAATATTCACTATATTTTTTGATCATGCCTGTACACCCCCACCCGTTCCTACTGTTAACGACGTGATACTTTGTCTCGTCAAAGCAGAGGAGTTGACAGAAAATGAGCACTGTTTATTCCTAATGTGTATGCCTTGCATTTTCAGGTTCAGCTGCTGGCACTGGGATGGCGCCTTATGAAACACAAAGCCAACCAAAAAGTAATTACAGCTATTCAAACAAAGACAAATCCATCTATGTTCAACTTAATGTGTAATCAGCTCTGCTCATAAAATGTCAAACTAATATGCCAAAAACATTTTTTTGGAGCAAACAGAAGCTGGACTTCATTTGGGTTCACTTTAAATAGACTTTTGCAAAGTTTATTCAATATCCCCAGATTTTTTTGCTAGAAACATTTTTCAAACTCAATATTTCAAACAACCAAAGAAACAAACATAAACCTAATGGGGGAGGGAGGGAAGCTATGCAGATGAGGATCCGGCTACGCGAACCGAGGTAGGAGAGAGACCTTGTCTACTCTGCCTAGCACTTGTAAGCACTGCCTTTTAATACATGCCATTTTGCCATCTTTCCACAGTATCTTGAACTTGGAGTTTGTTGTAGTCAGCTTCCCTTCACTGAGACACAATACCCAGCACCTTGGAGGAGGAGAGGGCTAATTTGGCTCAGGATGGGAGATTCAAGGACTTGGTGCAGTGAAATTACTTAGCTCATTGTGGCTGGGAAGCAGAGTAATGGAACAGAGCCAAAGAAGAGGGAGCCAGGGGCCACACATCGTACCCAAAGCCGGGGCCTCCGTGACCCACCATATATACCTAGAAGTGTGCATTGCTCACCCCTAGGGGCTCCCAGTCCAATCAAGCTTAACGACTCAACCAAGCTTAACCACCACATTCTACCCCTTTGTCAAACTGAGACCAAACGCATCTCCTTAAAGCCTCCCTTAATCTCCAAATAAGCACAAAAACAAGTTAATAATCTCACCTACATAGTATTTTTGCCCTTAGTACAATTGAGAACACAACAATCCCTTCCCTGAAGTCTCAACAGTTCCAGCAATTTTCAGAAGGCCGAGTAAGAGTGTGTTCTGTGACACAAGACAAATACTTAGCCTTGAACCTCTGTAAACATAAAAAATAAGTTATACAATTCCAAGATACAATGGCACAAGTTAAACATCCCCGGGGCTGGGGATTTAGCTCAGCGGCAAAAGCGCCTGCCTGGCAAGTGCAAGGTGGTGAGTTCGGTTCCCAGTACCGGAGAAAAACAAAACAAACAAACAAACAAACAAAAAAACCCAACAAACCACAAAAACAAGTTAAACATCCCCATTTCAAAAGGAAGGAATAAGGGATAGAAAAGAATAGGACTGAAGGAAAACTGAAACCCAGTAGGGCAAACATTTAAGTCCTGCGGCTCCATGCTTGGCATTTGGCACACATGGTAGTAAAATCTGAGTACAAGAGAGCTTGGGTAGGCCCACCCCTGTGGCCATGCCAGTTGCAGACCACAAGACCTCTTTCTTGGGCTGACTCCATTCACAGCATGCAGCTTTCCTTGAAAGACATCCATTTATCTGGCATCTCCTACTTTCTGGGGTCTCCACTGCACCTGTGGCTTCACTCACACAGCTTTATGTGCTTCCCTCTCAGCGGTTCCTTGCCGGGCCTCCCACACCTGCTTATGAAATCTTGGTGGCAGCCTCCCTGCCTCTACAACTCTTGCACTCTGCATGCCAGCAAAACCTGCATTGCATGAATGATGCTAAGGTTTGCTGTGATTTGCTGTCAGTGAACGAATCCAGGAGAACCAATTCCCTATGGGAAACTTTCGGAGCAGGGGGGCCGGAGATGCTATTCAAAAGGAAAGGTAACACTTTTGCACATGCAGGTTTGTGGTGGGTGAGTTCTTGCTGATTCTTGAGATGCCCTTGAGGCGTTTTTCCTCTTAGCCCTGTATAAAGTATATTTTTAAGTGATGCTAATATCTTCAGCCACCACACTTTCTTTGGTCCAACTTTACACATGCTAAAAACAGCCAGCAATGCCCATGTTATAACCTGAATGTTCGACCACTTTGAAATTTCCTGTAGTATAGCCATTAGTCCACTGCCCTTAATGACAGTCTCCTGCCAGATCTCTGGACATGGATAAAATACAGGAATTTTTTTTGCCATAGTGTAGACACATGGCTTCTAGTCCAGCTGCTAATTAAATCCTTGTATTCAAGTGACACCTCCTGAGCCTGGCCTTTACTGTCCACATTCCTATCAGCATTCTGGTCTTCTGAGCTCTGACCAAAATCTCCCATCAAAATCTGCTTATAACATTCTGGGCCTTCTCAAGCCAGCATTTCCAAACCTTTCCAAACTCTTCCTCCAAACTAGTTCAGAGGCTTCTGAATCATGTGGCAAAGTATAGTCACAGCAGCGACCCCATTCTTGGTACTAATTTTCTGTATTAGTCAGCTTTCCTGTAGCTGAAACACAAAACCTGACATCTACAACTTAAGGAGAGGTTTAATTTGGCTCAGTTTTAGGAGATTTAGTCCGTGGTTGTCTGGCTCCCAGACAGAACTATCATGGTGGAAGTGTGTGGTGGGGTAGAACTGCTTAGTTCATGGCAGCTGGGTAGCATAGAGCAGGGGAGCTGCCAGAGAGAAGGGGGTCAGGGACTATATGTGGAAATAAGGTAAAGAGAACACATGCCAATTTTTTCTGATAAACTGCAAGTGTGATAATGAGGGAGCAAAAGCAGCTCCCTCGTATGAGTCAGCAGATGAATACAACAGAACACAGCAGTTCCTGGAATCATAACTTACCACTTTTTCTCCATGTGCCAGTCAAGCATTTGAGCCAGTGGTCCCCATAAAACAGGTGTGTCTTCGGAGTGAATAAACTGACAGGAAGTAGCGTCCTGACTCTTACCTTCCAGCCTGATTGCAATGTGTCAGGAAGGAGCACACTTTTGGGGGTGAAAAGAAAGGTTGCATCCTGACCTTCCCTGCTCACAGGCCAGAAGCTGGGAGGAAAACTCATTCTCTTTGTCTCTAGGAAGAGCAAGTCAGGTGAGACACTCCAAATGCAGTGTCTTCCAAGGAAGCTCACCAGCATGGCGGCCATCACTCTGTTCACACTGACAGGGAACGCTGGGACAAGGGCAAGACTGAGGGGAGTTCACTGTTCACGTTATTACCGTCATTTTCTACAACGCAACCTGTGATGCCCTGGCGCTGGCCCTCATGACTCTGGCGAGCAGATGGTGCACAGCTGCCCTGCATCCACACCCAGAAACCTCACACTGTGAAACTGGATGGCCGCAGCTGGATAACTTAGGTTGGGAGCATGGGCAAAAGCTACAAATTAGGGCCTTTCTCCTCCTTCCCCTGCCCCCTCTCTTTTTTCTCCCCATCTCCCCTTCTGTCTGCTCTTTCCCCTCTTTCTCCTCATCTTCCTCCCTCTCCTCTTCCTCATTCTTGCCTGTCTTCTTCTTACTGGAAAATTAGTTGGAAAATAGTTACCACCAAATCTGTAGCCATAACTTTTGCTAATATCCCAGTAAGATACTCCCATAATCTATCACCTCACTGACTGAATTAATTTCCTTGTTCCTATTCACTTCTATCTGTGATTGACTTGGCTCTTCATCTGTGTGCACCATCTTCATACAAACATCTGAGTTCTCAAAACAAGTACCTTTCTCAGAAATTCAATAGAAAGGGAATTCAGAGCAGAGACATCCAGAAATTATCATGTACTTTACAGTGATGACTTCAATTCAGTGTCTTCTGAGATGACGCTCCAGCAAACTAATTTGCTTCAACACCAACTGGGCTCCTCCTAGCTGCCTAGAATGCTAGATGCTGTAGAGACTAACAGAATTGCTCCTCAGTGTCCTGGGTTTCTGGCTCTCTTGCCTGTGGAGTCACTTACTGCCTTCTGCAGAGTGGAAGACACAGTTGTCTGCTGATCAGTATACTGTGAGGTCTCCATGTGAGGCAGCCTTTGGCTTCATTTACCTTTAAGAGGTGGTGGTTTCCCAAGCTCAGAAATGGAGGGAGGTCCAGGCTGTGCCCTGTATCTACCCAAAGGTCCACCTCCTGTCACCCTGTGAAACCTAGCGGACTGGGGAGCCAGTGCACATATGAAGCTGCTTGCTGTACCATGGGTAATAAAAGCCTTTATCTCTGCCTCAGGATGCTGGTGGCTTTCACCACCACTAGGCTGCTGTGAAAGTCTTGCTTCTTGGCTTGCAGGTGGGGAAGGATGAGGTCTTTCCCAGTTCTTTACAGGGAGAGCACAAAATGAGCTATTTCTTGATGTTAAAGGGACACATAAACTCTTCTGGAAGATAAAGGTAGATATATGCAATTATAAAGCTCTGAAGGCTGTAAAACAAAAGTATGTAAATTCAAAAGTAGGTCATTCAAAAGTGGAGATTTGTGTACCATGCCCAAACCTCTCATTATGAAGTAATTTATAATACATCATTGCATTTCAGTATAAAAACACATATTTCAGGACACATAATCCTAGTTCATGATCACACTTGTTAGAAGATTACCAACAGACAGATAATGTGAAGGACTATAATACAAGTAACTTTCAAACAAAATCACTTACAAGAAAAATTACCACTCTTTTCTAGACAAAAAATATAGTTTAGTAAATAATTTTCCCTTTCCTAATGTACAAGGCTATGATAAGAATTCCTTCCACTTATTCAGTATCTGATACAGTACTTCCCTGTTGGAAGCTGAGAAGTATTTGTCTACACAGACAAATCAACCTGGACAGCGACCCCTGGTCTGTAAATGTAAATGTGCTGGAGTGAAATAACACAGTGAGATTTTAGTTCTTGCAAAGCAAACATGAGAACTCAAAAGTACTCTAGGTTAGGGCTCTGTACCTGTAACCCATGTGTGCGTGTGTCTAAAGCTCATCTTTCCATCTTTCCTGCCCGCTCAGTGCTGTAGCCTACATGGCCTCTCCCTCAGGGCTCACCTCAATCAGCAGCCACAGTGTCCTTGACCCAGCTGAGCCTTTGCTGCCCCCACAGCTCCTGCATCAGGAGGGCAGGAACCCTTGTTTTATTCCCAAGTGCTTTGAATAACAGCTAGCACATAGTGGCTGCTCAATAAACATTGCAGGGCTGGCAGGGTAAATAAGCAATCTTGAATTGTTCAATAATACCATAGCATCCCCCAAAATGAAATACCTAACAATCAATCTAATGAAGGAAGGAAAAGATCTCTACACTGAAAACTACAGAACTCTAAAAAATGAGATCAAAGAAGATATTAGAAAATAGAAAGATGTCCCTTGTTCCTGGGTAGGAAGAACCAAGATAGTGAAAATGGTCACACTTCCAAAATTGTTATACAGGTTTAATGCCATCCTGATCAAAATACCAACAGCACACCTCACAGAACTAGAGAAGACATTCCTAAAATTCATTTGAAACAAGAAGAGACCTAGAACAGCAAAAGCAATTCTGGGCAACAAAGGCAAGGCAGGGGGCATACAATCTCTGACTTGAAATTATTTTACAAAGCTATTGTGATAAAAACCAGTGTGGTATTGGCAAAAACAAAAGCAAGAACAAAACAAAACAGACCCACAGATCAGTGGAACAGATTGGAAGATGCAGAAACAACTCCAAACACATTCAACCACCGTCTCTTTGACAAAGGCACTAAGCAGCTTCACTGGAAGAAAGCATCTTTAATACCTAGTGCTGAAAAAACTGGCTTTCCACATACTGAAGACTAAAACTAGACCTATATCTTTCACCATGCACTAAACTAAAATAGAAATGGATCAAAGATCTAAATATTAAAAAAGAAACACTACATCTGCTGGGAGATAGAATACGTAAAACTCCTGAAGACACAGGTGTAGGAAAAGACTTTATGAATAAAAGTGTACAGGAACTCTCACAAAGAACCAACAACTGGGATCTCATCTTTTAAAAAAGGTTTTGCACAGTAAGAGAAACCACCAACAGAGAAGAGACAACCCACAAAAAATGTGTGGGAAAGAAATGTTTGCCAGCTGTTTCTCAGACAAAGGATTACTCCTGAGAGCATATAAAGTACTCAAAAAAATCAGGTCCCCCAAATTTAAAGACCCAATGAAAAAATGAGCACTTGAAATGAATAGGCACTTCTCAGATAAAGAAGTAGCAATGGCAAATAAATATATGAAAAAATGTTCAACATCACCGGTCATCCCAGAGATGCAAATTAAAACAACGCTGAGATTCCATTTCACCAGCCAGAAAGAATGGCTATTATCAAGAAGTTAACCAATAACAAATACTGGTGGGGCTGTGAGGAAAAGGAACCTATCTTCCTTGTTGGTGGGAATGAAGACTGGTGCAACCACTGTGGAAATCAGTGTGGAGATTCCTCAAAAAACTAAAACTAGAGATTCTATTTGATCTAGCTATTCCCCTTCTTGTTATCTTCCTGAAAGAATTAAAAGCATCATACCACAGCACTATATGAACACTCATTTTTATAGCAGCATAGTGTGTAATAGCTAAATCTTGAAAACAGCTCAAATGACCATCAACAAATGAGTGGCTAAAGAAAATGTGTTTTTTTTTTTTATATATAAAATGGACTACTAGTCTGCCATAGAGAAATAAATTGGGCACACATGTTTAAATACTGCATTGATCCTCTGGTGTGAGAAACTGAAAGAATAAATAAGGACCAAAATGTATGATAGATATTGGGACATGGGAAGAAAACACTGAAATGGGAAGCAGAACAGGGATGGGGAGGGGGAAAAGGAAGGGAAAGAAGAACAGAAGAGAAAATAGAAACAGAGCTTTGTAAATGAGAAGAGGCAGGGGCAGGGAGGAGAATGGGGGAGAAGGGAATCGAGATGCATCAGGTACAGGCACAGATTCCCTATGATGGACCGTATCGTTACGTATATCTAAAATACGTCACTTTGAAAATAAATGGAAAAAATAACTCAATGAAAGAAAAAAATCTAATAAAAATAAATGACTCAGGCTACAAATCTGAAAAAAAGTAACCACCACTGATTACTGAGCCTGTGTTAGGCTGGAGACACTGTTGTAGATTCATACATCGGAACACACCGAGTCCAAACGTAAATATATAAGGTGAAACTATTATTGTCCTTTTATAGGTTAACACCTAGACTGAAGTATCAAGATGCTAAATCACACAAATGCAGAGTGGACCTCTGAACACAGGCGGCAGGTTTCAGAGCCCATTTTTTACTCCTGAGGTTCTGGTTGATATTCATCATGGTGACTGACTCATTTGAAGAAAATACACACATAATATTTTCAACCTCTTGCTTGAGAAAGCACAGATATATGCAGTACCTCTCAAGAAAGATATTTAACGAAAATCATCCTGACAAAATGTGAACTGTGGAGACATCTCTAGTGGGCTTCCATGATGCAGTGACCCTGGTCCTCACTCACCAGAGCACTGGGGGAAACCAGTGGCTCCAACTCCAGGCCCGAATTCCCTCTGCTCTAATTCCGCGTCATCCTCGGGCATGATCACCATAAAAAAATAAATGCCATTGATGTCCGTCATCAATGCCCATCAACTGTGAGTGGCTCAAGAAGGTGGTGTTTTCATACAATGGAGTACTACTCTGCCATAATGAAATAAATTGGGCATAATGGTACTCACATGATTGAATGTGTATTGCAAATTCATAGTTGGTCTGCATTAATACTTTGTACATCGCTGCCACCCTCAGCTGGCCATGCACTGCGCCAAGCACTTCCTGTCTTCTCAGGGACTGGGACGTGGTCTCAGCTTTATTTAGGACCAGTTCTCTTTGCTATGTCAGGTATCTTAGATTTTATGGAAACATCTGGAGCATGCTTTGTTGTAACAAGCCCAGCATGATGCTTCATGCTGGGAGCTGTGAACACATCCAGAGGTCACCGCGATTCAGATTCTTCTGACATTCAGGAGTTGTGTGTGACCTTGCCAGAGCAATTTCATAAGCCCAGAGCCCTTGCCTTGTGGTTCCATTCTGCAGTCATTTCGGATCATGGTGGCTTGGCTGTCTGGGACTCACTGTGAATATGTCTACTCAAGGCACCACAAGAACCCCATTCTCCCTGGCCACTCCTGACAAGTGCCACACACCCACACAGCTCACAGTCCACTCCCAACAAACCCGG
Organism: Chinchilla lanigera; assembly: GCF_000276665.1. Lineage (NCBI taxonomy): Eukaryota > Metazoa > Chordata > Mammalia > Rodentia > Chinchillidae > Chinchilla > Chinchilla lanigera. The sequence goes on from NW_004955409.1 coordinate 1,176,239, forward strand.
GCTGACGGCGTCCTCACCTCACCCTGGATGGCCACAGCTGCAACGATGCTCTTCCTCATCCAAGGGCTCCAAGGCCCCAAGTCTGTATTGCTCTGAGCTCTGAGCTATCACCCGTCCTGGTCGTTAATAGCCACTTACATTTCCACATGGGACGACTGAGCACCCCAGCTGTTAACTAGTTTCTCCTATGAACACTGTCTTGTCCAACTGCTTCAAGAAGACAATGTCCTCCATCAGCATAATTCAGTGGAAAAAATCCAGGCCTTTACTATCATGGAGAATACCTTTCATTCATGCCAATGAACACTTAGTTAAGTTGACTGGAGGGGTGGGATAGAGTCTTCTGAAGATATTTAAGCCAGGAGAAACATGTGGTCAATGAATAGTGCACAAAGGAGAAGTAGGTACTAGTACAGGGGAAAACACAAAAAATCATCTTCACAAACATTTTTAGGTGGTAATCTTTAAGTTTTTGTGATGTGCATAATGGTACTCATATGGCTAAATATTTACTGCAGATTCACCATTGCTCTGCATTAACACTTTATACACCATTGATTTCATTAATACTCCTCTCTTTGAAGATAGTAAATCCTTGATCAAAATGAAATTATGCTTTACTCCCCTCAAAGAAACAACTGCAATATTTCAGTTAGAGAAAGTTGCCTAAGATAATCTATGGAGCTCATAAATCCACAGAGGGTCAGCCACAATTTCAACCGTTGGAGTTCCCTCCATATCACTCCCTGGTGACTAATTTGGAGGGCACAACTGTTATGTTCTCCATGACCCTTGGTGAAGGGTGCTCTCCAGGCTGAGGGACTAATGTTCAGAACCGTCCTCTGAGGCAGCAGAGGACAGAACGCAGCAGATGTTAAGGTGTCATCAAAGCTGCCTTATGATGAAATGATTTGTGTGTGATAACGGAGTTGACACATGTATGGAATAATAATAACTCATATTTTTACTGCTTAGTTCAAAAACTACTTTCAATACTGTTGACACCCCCTAATCTCCTCTCTCCCCCTTCTCTTCCAGAAGTCATCACTGGCCTCAATTTTGTGATAATAATTCTTTTGCCTTCTTCAACACTACTCCATTTTAATTACTAGATTTAAAATATGTTTCATGTCTGGTAGGTCTGATAGGGTAAGGTTTTTTTTTTTTTTTTTAAAAACAACTGTCTTAGTTATTTTCACATTTTGTTTTACATAAATTTTTAGATAAGTTTTTCAAGTGAATTTTCAAAGCCAGTTAAGACATTATTTGTAATTACATTGAACCTGTAGACCAACTTAGCAATAATTATCTTTATATCTGGTCACCCTATCCATGAACATGGTACAGTTCTCCATTTATTTGTTTGTTTAAATGAGTTCAATTAAATTTTACATTTTTCAAAAATGGCATCCACTCTTCATTTTATTCCTGTAGCTTTTAGACTCTTGTTAATATCATGAATTCTTCCTTTTTATTCAATTACATTTCTAATGCTTTTTGTACATACATAGAAATGCAATTAAACTTTGCATAGGAAACTTATCCAGTGTTTTTTCTAAGCATATTTACTGAAGATAATGCCTTGTCTGAAGTTTCTTTTAGTTTTCTGTATAAATCTTCACATTATTTGCTGATAATAAAAGTTTTTCCTTACTTTTCAAACATTATACCATACATCTTCTTTTTTCTCTTTTTTATGATGCTGTTTAGAATCTCTAAAACAATGCTGAATGGAAGTGATGATACAAGACAATGTTTTCTCGATTCCTGGCTAGATATTTCAATTCTTTACCATTAAGGATAGGATTTTCTATAAATTTTTGTTATGCAAGTTCATCAAGCTGAGATTTTTTTTTCTAACTTGCTAGTATCTTTCCCTCCAAAATCAAGAGTTTTCAATCTTAATTGAATGATTTTACATTATCCATTTAAATTTTTGTGTAATTTTCATTTTTTAACTAACATAGATTTATGTAGTTTCTACTGTTAAAGCAATCTTGCAACCCTAGAATTAACCTAACTCAGGCATAACGTGTTGTCTTCTCATGTATTGCTGGGTCTGTCTAATGTTTCATCAGCTGTGGAGCCCTGTATCTACCCTCATTCATGAGCACGCTTTTCGTGGGGTCTCCACTGCAGTGTCCTTTTCTCCTCCTGCAACTGTGTCCCCCAGCACTGAAGACTTAGGCTTCAGAGACCAGCTTGCCCTGGGCAGCTGGCAGCTGTGTGCCGCTGGAAGCTCCGCAGCTGTCTTCAGTCCATTCACGTGCAAGGCATAAATTCAAAGACAACAGGTTGACATGAACAATTTTGGCCAACCGCGGCTGTCAGCACTGTCTCCTCGGCTTGTACTGTGCTGCTTGGTGCGACAATGCCGCTCGCCATGCTGAGAAGGCGATTCAGAGAAAAGGCCAGGATGAGAGGAACAGTTAGGAGCATGGGAACCGAGGTCAAAGAGCGGAGGATTTCGAGGATTCTGAGGAGGAGCTGAGGTCACTCCCACCTGGCCTGGCTGGGAGCTGTGAAACACGGTGGCCTGAACTGCACTCTGGCTGCCTCATCCTCCCACTGCCACACCCTCCTGGGTCAAAATGTACAACGCTGGCTACACCATGCTGTTCACTGAACGCCGAAAGGATGGCACAGCCACGAACGCTTCAAGTTCATGTACGTCACTGGCATCACTCGGTTTGATGCCAAAGCTACCGTGGGAAGGAATCTTAGCACGGTAGAGTTCGAATCATTAAATTACCAAGTGACTACTCTTCCTACTTATATTCCATCTCCCATCCAGGCTTCTACTCAGAGATGTGAGCACAGAGCTGCTGCCTACCGCGAGCACCTACTCTTGTCTCTCCCCAGGAGCTGTCGGCGGAACAGTCTGTGTGGAGAGCACCAGGACGGAGCACCACCTGCAGAGATCATGGGGATGAACCGAACACTTGCGAGGGGCACACAGGCTGCCCTCTTGCCCGAAGTCTAACAGAACTCAACATCCTGTGCCTGCAAGGCCCACAGGGAAGAGCACAATTTGGTGAGAGATGACAGCTGCACAATAGTGGCTTTAGTTACAGAGTCTATCATCATCTGCTGCATTTCACTGAGGATTTCTGCTTTCTGGTTCCTCTTGGGTTATTAAATCTCATAATTAATGTCTACTGTTGCTTTCAAAAGTACATATTTTAAAAAATCTTTTTGTACCTTAAGAACATAACTCTGCCCCAAGGCATCCAGCCATGGAACAGCTCACCTTGGTGGCCAGTAGGGGTTCATTAGGCAAGGACCATCCCTTTCCTTGTGAGTGTTGCTTCTGCTGGCCACTGGCCCAGGGCCTGACCAGGCCTGGCTTGGTTCTGGGTCTCACCCTCAGTGGTTTATTGCCAGGTCACCTGGGACATCCGCCACTGAGACCCTGCACTCTCACACATGGAATTTCCTCTGCTGGTTGAATGGATGAATTCAAAATAGTCTGCAATAATCAGGAGAGAAGAACCCAAGCTCTGGAGCACGGCGTGATAAATTGTTCACACATGCAGAATAGGGCGAGAAATGAGTTTAGGCTGGAAAGAGACTGACAACAGGAGGTAACAGGAACCCTAGTGGACTGCATCCTTAAAGTGAACTGAAGTCAAGAGGGCCACTCTGAGGATTGGTGCTGTCAGCCAGCAGAGACAGAAGTTTGACGGTACTGTAGCAGCATCTCAAACCCTCGGACCAGGGAAGAGGGTAGCAATTAATAAAAAGTAAAACTGGAAAGAATATTGTCTGTCTGCGAAAATAGAGTGAAGGAGAAAAATTATTATTTGTACAGACTGTTGTTTTCATTTGTGGGAAACCTTATTAGTGATTCTTTAAAAACAGAGGAGACTTAGGTGAGAATGGGAAATCAAGTCCAGATGTGTACACCGGGCCATCAACGCTGGTCAGGTAGCAGGGAAGTCCTGGCAGACGCCGACCTCTCCTGGAGAGAAGGCAGGGCTGGCCGCGCAACCAAGGCCTCCATCCCACCTCAGCAGAGTGGGCTTCCCAGAGCAGGTGCCGGTTTGCCTGCGGCTGCATCCTGTGAGGCTGGGCTGGGCCTGGAGTTCCTGGAGGGTGCAGCGGCAGGGATGTGAAAGCTGTCTTGGCAGGGATGGAAGCTTCCAGGGTAGAAGCAGATGAGGAAAAGCGAGAGAGAAGGAGAAAGTGGTGGGGAGTCATAGGCTTTGGAGCCAAAGTGGAAGAGGTTAGGGCTTGGATGGAAAGACGGAGTCCTTCTCCTCCTCCTCGGTAAGCAATGTCAATGAGCACCGGTTCCCCGAGTCCTCAGGTTTCTCAAGAGTTGGGTTAGGATGCGTCCACAACCCCAGGGAGCAGCGGGCTCTGAGGCCGAATTTCTGCTTTTCAATGAGTTATCTAAGACCCAACTTTGAGGCAAACTGTTCTCCTCTTACTCAGGAGACCAGTAGCGGGACATTGATAGTGGAGTGCAGCAGTGTAAGACAGAGAACGGCATTCAGGTTCCTTGCTTTTCCACTTTGAAAATGGATAAAAAGTAAGTGTCATTGTCCCTTTTCCTTTCTGTGAAGATTAATGTGTGTGTGTGTGTGTGTGTGTGTGTGTGTGTGTGTGTGTGTGTGTGTGTGTGTGAGAGAGAGAGAGAGAGAGAGAGGGAGAGGTGTCTGTGTCCCGGTGCTCACGCTGAGGGTGCCGTGGGGGAGGGGCCCACTGAAGGGGCTGGTCCCTGGGCCCTTCCTGGGCACGCCCTTTGCTGGGTCTTTTCTCTTGCGCTCTAATTCCCAGCAGCCAGGAGGTGAGCCGCTCTGCTCCACAACACCCTTTGCCTGACGTTCCTGCCTTGGAGCTAGCTGACCACGGACTAGACACTCTGGAACTGTAAGCCAAGCAAACCTCTCCCAATTTAAATCGTGGGCACTGGGCATTTTATACCAGCGACGAGAAAGATGAACAACACAATATTTACACATGAATCTAATTTTCTCCAGAACTAAATAAAGGCTTAAAATGTGTTATGGATACACTATACATCAGAATAAAGGAAGACTCCATGACTAATATAAAGACATACATTGTTTACTTTAAAGATTAAGTACTACATTATCAATAAAGGAGGAAAGTAGCTTGGATCCTTAGAATCCTTCACTCTGACATGCAGAATATGGCACTGCTAATAAGTTGAGAAAAAAAGTATAACCTTAAATCTTGATTCCCAGATACTGAGTACCATTCTTGGACAATTTAATTTCTGTAACTATCTTCCTTTCAGGGTTTATCTCAGGAGTGCAGGTGAAGGAAGCATGAACTGACCCTCCCAGGCTCATTCTAGATATGGCTCTTATTTCTGGTAACTCTTCACTGACCTCACACACACACACACACACACACATACACGTGTGACTCGGGAGGCCCAGGCTCTGAAGCCTGGCTTTCACTGCTCAGCAAATGTGGGCCCAAGTTTTCTGCAACACCACTGCACAAGTTGTATATTATTCTACCAAATATTTCTGAAGCCTGCAAATTAATTACAGTGGCTTTTGTTTTCCTGCACCGAGCTCTGATTAATAAACTGTTGAAGGTCTTATTCAGTCATAAAGGTGATAAATGAGCATTTTTTTAAAAGTTTGGAATAGTCATATGAGACTCGTGGACACTGTAGTAGAGGATGAATCTTAACTAATCAGGATGAGAATAAAAAACAGTTGCATAATACTAAGAGGGAATATTAAATCACTTAAACTGTCATAGAAAGAAATACATGAAAATTGAAGAATAAGCATTACTCGCTCTGATCATACAGAAATGCTATTGTTGGCACAAGTAGGGGGAAGAAGGGAGCTAGCAGGGGCACAGTGGGTTGTGTCTGCCCCTTCACTGTGGTTCATACTCAGGAGCAAGTCTGGTATTTAAAGCTAAGCAAAAGATGGTAGAATAAGTTCATTTGATGCTAAAATAATAATCAAACTACATTTGGGTAATAGGAAAGAAAAATGGAGGGACCCAAGTAAGGTGTGCTAAACTGATTTTATCATTGCTTGTTATGAGAAGGATATAGGTAATATCTCAAAAAATAAATATACTGTATTACAATTTTAAAAAATCACCTTTGCAAATCGTTAAAATAAATTATAGACAGATACACAAGGAAAGACAATAGATTATAAGAGGTGGAATGGAAATGAATAAAAGTGATAGAATTAGACCTGATATTTCAACAATTTTACATTAGGTCTAAAAGCAAACAACAACGACGTGCTACACACAAAACACATACCTGAAACAGCATTACTAAACGGCACATGTGGAAGTATATGGCCTACGTGGCTGTTGGTTTTGCAGAATTATTACCAACAGAGCAGGACCAGAAATGACTTCATTTGCCTTGTGGACTTTAAGATCAACCATGGAATGCTATCCAGCCCCTAGAAAATATGCGGCAGCTCTCTACCTGCTAGCATGGGAGAACTTTTATGGTATGTTAAGTGAAAATTTTAAAGATAGAGGCAGAGTGGGTATAAGGTTTCCCATCACTTGCTGTTTTGCATAGATGAGACATACCTAAAGGTGCCTGCCGTGCAGAGTTCCACCCGCGGGATCCCTAAGGAAATGGATCGCCTCAGGAAAAGCGATGTGTGGCCAGGGGGTGCTTGAGGGAGGTATACTATCACAGCCACCCCTGGAGGCCCCAGGGACTGGCACCAAGCTCCCCACCTGGAGTGTGGACACCAAGCTCCTCGGGCGTCCTTTGCTCCTCACAGTAGAATGCCAAAGTGTTCGGGGATGACGCACGAATATCTTCCTGTCTGCTTCCACGCATCTCTCGGTTACTGATAGCAAGGAATATACCGTGAACGCCATTTAGATATTTGTTAAGCTATGGTTTAGGGAAAAGTGAGGAGAAAAACAGTCCCCGCAGCGTCACCCTGCAGATGCAGAAGGGTCGCTGAAGTAGGGTCCCCTGCCTGACGGGTGACTCAATATCCTCCTGTTTTCCTAAATTACTTCACTCAGTTCTGTCGCTTGCAGCATTCTTCCGACAACAGTATGGGCACCATGTGGCCTTCTGGAATAGAGTCCACAGAGGAGCTGCTGGTGGTGGCACGTGTCCTTTTCGTGAACACACTATCTGAACCTGGCCTTCTCAACTTTGCCACAGTGGACACTGACTCACGAAGGCAAACCTCTAAAGTTAAAAAGTAATCAATTTTTATCAAATTATCTTCATTATCTCCTTTCCCTTTGCCTAAAACATCTAGAAAATTGCTTCAATTTTCTGTTTCATCTTGCCTCTGCAGACCAGCTCTGCACCCTAATGCACTCCTAAAATCTCCTAATAACTTCTCCTGAAGCAGTTACCACTTACAGAACTCATTTTCCTAATAGTTATTAAAGATTTAGGAGCAAACTGGTCATATGAAGGTGCTGCTTCTTTTGCAAGTGCTATTAAAATAAATTGAATTTTTAAAAGTGGTACCATCAAAGTGCTTACTTTATAGGAGGAAAATTCTCAGCAGAACACAAACAGGGAGCTGAACCTCACTGCCACCCTGCACTTCCGCCTGCTGTACTCCAGAGTTTGTTTCTGGGAGAGGAGACAGGCTCGTTGGGGCGCTTTTACATATTCTGCCCGTCTTAGGCACTGGCAAAGAAAACGAGCTTCTCAGAAGGGCACAGAGGAGCAGTACTTATGATAGATAATGGGATCCATCTGGTATCTTCTCATTTAGGGTGCAGAAATTTCAATTTTCTAGTAATAAAAATCGACCTTTGGGTGGAGTGCAATTTAGCCAAAACCAACATTTGAAGCTGCAATAGCTGAAAGGTTTTGTGCAACTTTGCTAAAGCAGCAATGAGATGCATGGACACTGTTGTTAGGGAGCCTGGCAGCTGTAACCACGCACGAGTGAGTGTGCACTTTGTCCTGAGAAAAGCTCCCCTTGGAAATGGAGTACTAAGCATTAGTGATTTCTCCTATATGTAGTCACTGATTTTTGATTTTCAATATAGGCAACTACCAGAGTGTGTCTAAGAAACGTAATAATAACATACACCTCTCCAGGTATGACAGTTGATTGAGATCCCGTACAGAGAGCCCTGAGCAGAGTGCTGGACACACAGTAGGTGCTTAATGAATGCAGGCTGATCTCATAAATAAAGCTGACAGCTGAAGGCTGATCTCATAAATACTCCTGACAGCTGGCAGGAGTATAACTATCAAGAGCTTAGGCCCTGGGGTCGGATGATCTTGTTTTGATTCCAGTTCAAAGTTGCTATTATGAGAAACAGGGTAATGTCTGCAAATTGTTCAGCAGAGTACTGGTCACCTAACACAGCCAGAATAAATGTAATTTGCTCTCTTGAGTTATTGTTATCATGAAATATTCTTATCTAAATTTTCTATTAAAATCAGATGTACTTTGAGTATAACAATCTAATTCCATTTTATATGATTACTGTCGTCTGTTTCCACCGTGAGTTCCACACACACTTGTCTAGACTAGATGTACCCTAACTGAAAAGTTATTTAGCAAGTTCTGAGTTCACCCTAAACAGTTCGTGCCTTCTTATCATACTGAAGTTAACTTTACATATGCTGATTTTTTTCTTAGATGAAATGATGTAAACAAGGTGAAGCCATCATTTATCAAGTTCTCTGTACGGAGCACACTCTGCTCGATGTTGAGGGACTGGTGGTAAAGAACAACACAGTCTGGTTCCCAGTGAACTTCATGGTACAGTGGAGAGAGAATTAATCACACACACAACTGACCGGGAGGAATGAAGGGGATACGTTGTGTGCTGGTTGTTAAGTATGAAGTGTCCCCCGAATCTCCTGTACTGGGGGCTCAACCTCAGAGCAGCAATATGCAAACGTGGGGCTTTGGGAAGGTGGTCGGGCTGTGCGGATGGTGAACTCATCCATGGGCGGAGTGATGACTTAGTCCTGAGTGCACAGCAGAATGTGCTGCCGGGAGATGAGGCCTGGCTGCAGGAGAGCAGTCACTGGAGGGGAGTGAAAGGCGGGCTCTCGCCTTTCTCTCTGGCCTTTCTTGCCCTACTTCCATACCAGCAGCAGCAGCTTCCTTCCAGTGGACCCTTCTGCCGTGGCATTTCTGCCTTGGAGCCAGCCAGCCATGGTCTGCAACCCATGAAACCGTGAGTCCAAATAAGCTTGCTCTCCATCAGGCTGTGTGTCAGGGGTTCTGTCCCAGCAGTGGAAAAGTGGCTAAATAGGACATTGCACCATGAGGATTTGTTATAAAAGAAAGGCATTACCACAGAGGTCAGGGAAAGGTTTCTTCTTGGAGAATGCCTGACTGAGAGCTGATAGATGAATAGAAGTTAACTATGTGCAGAGAAAAGCAGAACACTGTGGTGAGCGGAGGGAATTGGAGACAGAGGACTGGGAGAGAGAAAACCAGACACATTTTAAGGAGAGAAGATCCGGGTGACAGAACACAAAGACCCGGACTGAGGGGTTATGGAGAAGTGTCGAGACATTTTATAGGTGTTTTTGGTCTTTATTTGAAAACAACTGAAAGGTCCCTCTCAGAAACGTATGTGTATGAACTCATACTAACTTTATGTGTAAAAGCGATACAACACAGATTTTTGTTTGTGTATTTTTGAATGTAATGGCTTGATGGCTAAGGGCAGTCTGAGTTAAATAAGGGATAAACCAAAGGCTACTCATATCTCTTAACTATATCAATGCAAATCCTGCCTCAAGCTCAAAGATATGAAGTTGCTCTTATATGGGGAGGGCATGGATACAACCTTACTTCAATCCATGATTAATTTTTCCTATAGTGGGGGTGGATTTTGTTCTCAGTTATAACATAAAACTTATTCTTTATTTGCATTGAAAAAATATACTGTGTGCTATAAAAGTTGAAAAATAAATTTGCTTTTAGAATTCTGAAATATATTGCATAACTGAGGAGAAAATATATCAGCACTGCTGGACTTGACTGATTCTACAGTTTTTCTGTGGCTGAAGACACAGATTTTTAGGTGTCAAATATATACTAGAATTTGCTTTCAATGAAAAAATTTAAAGAATGAATGGATAGTGGACGAAGTAAAGAAAAAAGTCAGTGTAGGAAAGCACGTGGACTTTCTTGCTAACTTTCTTGTTGGTGTTACTTACCTCAGAAATAAATCACACCTGCAAATACAAACTGAACCAGACAAAGCTCATCTGAAGGAATGTGTAGCCTGCATTTAATAGGTTACAGCGCTCAAAAACTCAGGTTATCTACTGAAGATAACTTTTGTGTTTTATCTTTTCTAAAAGCAAGGAAATGAACTGGAATTTTAAAGTTAATTTTAACTGATACACGAAAGCATAACACTGTACACACGAACGAGGTAACAGGCGTGGTACCCTGAGCTATCTTAGGCACAGCTGTGCAATCTTCTTCATGGCCTTCTCTTGTTAAACTCATAACATCAGGCCTCGTGTATTTTCTACCCGTAGAATGCCGTGTTTCCTAGCTTTCATTCCCTGGTGAAATTTGGCATGTGTTCACCCATCTAGTGCCCCTGTACTCCCGTTCTTTGTTGAGTTAATTTTTACTTGAAGTCCTTGTCTGCCACATCCGATACTGTATCACCTGTTGGTTGGAGCGCTTTGGCTCTTTGGTTGTCGGTCACATTCTCCATAGTCTCCTGCCCCTGCCCACGTGCAGTGATTGTCGTTGTCTCTTCAGAGTGTGCAGTGAGGGAACACACATGCTCGGGGTGACACTTCTGGAAGCACCCTTTTGTCACTGTACAAGGGAGAGTGTCACCCACTTCTCCGCAGCTGTGGGATGGGATTGGTCCCCGGCTGGGCTGGTGCTTTCGTAACAACTGTTTACTGCTGTTGCTTCCTGGCTCTTCAGCCCTGTCCCCAGTTCTGCCGCAGAGAGTCACAGGACCCTGCCCCTTCTCTCAAATGCCTGGTGGCCCTTGGAGGTTTCGGGTTTGCCTACTGGGTTCCCATGTGTCCTTCTCAGTTTGGAAACGTCCCCAGATGAGACAAGTTGTGTGTTACAGCTTGTGTTCCTCCAGTGGAATTTCACTTCCTTCAGTCTGTGGAAGCACAGGAACAAGATTCTCTCCAATTATCCCCGAACTTCTGAACTGCTCTAAATTTGGCAAATACACCTTAGCAGTAGAATTCTCCCAGAGTTTCTAACCCACACAGAAACTTTGTTCATTTCACGTCTGCGTGAGCCAGGACTGACCCTTGATCCCTGCTGGAGCTGGCAGTCTGCCTAGGCAGGAGAACAGTGGCCATCCAGCTCCACACCCCAAGAGGCTCAACTCCCTGGAATTTCTCATCTCACCTACTATAACTTGCTCCTTTCAGGCAGTGCTCATGACACACAAGCTATTGAAGACTCCATGGGACTCCTCTGTGTACATGACAATATTTTATTGTTTTGCTTTTATTCTGGAATTTGGAATGCCCCAAGAAGAGCTGAAAAACTCACTGACTTTTATGAGACATCTGTGAGAAAACCAAGAGAGTCCTGGGGGCACAGGAAGACCAGGAGAGGGAGAGATGGGAGACTATATAGAAGCAAAAATGAAAAACAAGGGTATGTTTGTGTTATTCTCCTTTTTCTGAGTTGGTTTAAGGTCTCCCTTTAACCTCTCAATGGGGAGAGGCTGGTGACTTATGCTAGAAATAAAATGTGCAGTCATCTTTTGGGGATCGGCTCCAGCACCCCATGAACACCAAAGTTCACGTGAGCTCAAGTCCTTTAAGGAAATGGTGCGGCACTGGCCTATAGGTTCCACACATCCTCGTGTACGCTTTAAATCATCTCTGGATTGTTCATAAAGCCTGATACAATGCAAACGCTCTGCAAAAAGTTGTCCTATACTGTCTAGGGAAGTACAAGAAAAAGTCTGTACCTCTTTAGGAAGGACATGATATGTTTTTCTTAAATATTTTCTGCTTGCAGGTAGTTTGATCAGGGAGTGCGGAAACACAGAGTGCTGGCTGTGGTTATATTTGTATGCTACCTGATGATTCATATGTGTTTATATTTAAATAGTACCCTGCATGTAGATTTTCCAAGAGTATGGAAAGCTGCCTTACCCAATTTTTATATGTGGTTGCTTAAAAACATTCTAGGCGAGGGGGCTGGGGAGTTAGCTCAGTGGCACAGCACCTGCCTGGTAAGTGCAAGGTCATGAATTTGATTCCCGGTACTGGAAAAAACCAAAAAAAAAAAAAAAACAAAACAAAACAAAACAAAAAAAAACCCCAAAACATTCTAGGTTATAAAGGACCTCTTTGGGTAGTTTTAAAGGATGACTCAATGACCAGTGTAGTCATTATCCAAGTTTAGACCAACAATACCTCTGGTAACTATTACCATGAGCATCAATTGTATTCCTGTAGGTGGTAGGACTCTTCATGGTAGTATTATATAGGCTTTACCTGGGTAGGATTGATTTTCCTTCACTAGGTTACCTCTTACACATGGAGAGGTCCCAACAAAGATGTTCATAATGTTAAATACAGTCACTTTCTACTATTATTATTATTATTTTTTTTTTTGATTTTTTTTCCGATACCGGGAATCAAACTCATGACCTTGCGCTTGCCAGGCAGGCGCTGTGCCACTGAGCTAAATCCCCAGCCCCTCTACAATTGTTCTTTACAACACCTTTGAAGTGCTGTAACTTACAGACTTCTAGACTGTACTGAGAGAAGAGTATTGCTGTGGAAGGTTTGGGTCAGGCAGCCGTTCGGGCTGCAGCCCAGATGACGAAGTGAGCTCAGCGTTGCTGGCATTTGCTAGGTGAGGAGTGTGTGTTCTCCGGCCTGCGCGTGGGAGACACAGCCAGGATGCTTTGGCGCAGCACTGCCCGTCATCTCCCAGACCATCTTTCATCTTCTCCCTCCACATTGCAAGGTGGAAATAGGACTCCATGGAGAACCAAAAGGTTAAGTTTAGATCTAATATCTTAGTCCTCCAATAGTAAATTCATCTCATATCGGTGCTTTTAAGGTGCTACTTGGCAATGTCAAGTTTATTCTTCAACATCAAACTTCCATGGAAGGTAGATAGGATGACATACTTTTTCATTCTGTCTGGTTTCACTGGGGATATGTTATTACAACTGTAACTTGATTCTTAGGAACTTCTTGATAAAGGGCTTAAGTCTTGATAACTGTCCCAAGTTCACTTCTGCGTATAATGTTGTAGCAATGTTATCACAATAGGAGAACCAGGCACGAAGATGTTCTAAGGGGGGCTGGTTACGGGACCAAGTGCAGCCAGTTCTCGAAACCCATAAAGGCAGGAAGTGAACAGCCCAATGGTTTCTTTGATGAAAGCTCTGATGCCATGTGACAAAACAAATCCTTCCTGCTCTCAGTTGTTTTTCTCAGTACCCATCACAGCAGCGGGACCCTAACACAGGGTCGCGCTAAGATCTATGTGAGAGGCAATGGTGAGCCACACCGGACCAAACTGCAGAATTTCTTGATATGAGTTAAACAGAAAAGGTATAATTAAAAATTATAAGCAATATTTTTTATGAATCATCTCTTCTCTACTAAGATCTGTCTACTCAAATGAGCCGACTTGTGTAAAAATACTTGCATCCTCGGAGGAGACATAATTTGTATAAGAGAAAATTGTCTTTTGTTTTGCAATCATTTAAGGAGGTAATAATACCATTCAAACTAAAAGAAAGAGACAAAGAAAGAAAGAAAATACTTTCCTACTCATTTTGTGAGCACAGCACAATCCAGCATTAAAGCTGAATAATGATATCAATGGAAAAGAAAACCAGATACCAATTGCTCTCATGAACGTAGACACAAAAATCTACAGAAAATTATAAAGATCAGTTCAGCAAACCCCAAAAAGGTAAATATGTCATGACCAAGTGGGGTTTTTCTTAGGAACACAAGACTGATGACGTTAGTTAAATTCACTGTATAAACAAAGGGAAAAGCTTGCACAAAAATCTCAAGAGATGCATAGACTGCATTTGGCAAAATCCGTCGCATACTTATGATGCAAAAGAATTCTTAGGCATACAAGTGACTGCGGTGAGGAACTGCTGTGAGAGACCTGCTGCAATCACCCCACAGCAAGGGCCTCGGGCTCCCTGAAGGAGGATGACAAGGATACCCGTTCCTCCCTCCTCCTCAGCCTCTTCCTACAGATGCTGGTCAGTGAGTTAAGGCAGGAAAAGTAAACCACACATCCTGGATGTGTCATGTGTTATTTTTGCATGTATTTATACACACACTGTCTTGGTTACTTTTCTCTCATTCTGGGACAAAATACTTGATGCCCCAAATTAAGGAAGGAAAGATTTATTTCGCTTACAGTTTGTGGAGGTTTCAGTCCATACTTGGCAGGTTACAAGGCAGAGTGGCACATGGCAGAGGGCTACAGCTCATGGCGGCAGAACACAGCAGAAGCAACAAGCACACAAGGGAGGAATGGCCCCAAGCAGCCTCTTCCTCTCCCTTACATATGCAAACTATCCACCTCAGGGCAGGTGTAGCTCTGACACCCATAATCAATCAAACTCTAAAAGCCTGCCCCATGACCGCATGAGGCTTTGAGGGGACACACAGACACAAACCATAACACACACTAACAATTTTTACCTAGAAAATCCTAAGCAATCTGCAAAAAGCATTATGAAAAGTAGTGATTTTGGCGAAGTTACAGAAAACAAGATCAGTATTTCATTTCTAAGAAACAATATATGTGAAAATAAAATTTTAACAATTTATAACACCATCCAAAACCATAGAATACTTAAAAATTCATTTAACAAATGCAGAAAAATTGGCACACTAACAGCTACAAAAGCAAAATGCATGGTGAACCAGAGAAAACCTACATAAATGGAGCAGTACTGGATGTTCTCGGAGAACAGCAGTCATTGCTTTAGGATACCAACCTTCCCGCAAGGTCAGGGGGTTAGCACGTTCCTAATTATAATCCCAGCAGGCATTTTTGATAGCACTTGTCAAAGGTTATCTACAAAGTCAGAGGTCTTGGATTAGCTTTGAAATAGTCTTGGAAGAGAAGAGCAAAATTGGGGAACTGAACTGCTGGTTTAACAAGGCAGCTGTAGAGATCACGGTGATGTGATATGAGCATAGGGATTCAAACAGGCCGGTAAACCAGCCGGACAGAGCCTGGAATACGCTGAGTCCGCTTGCTGTCAACGAGAGCACCAGCCCTTTCCGTGGAGGCTGGAACTCTTACCTCTGACCTTAAGTACTCAGAAAAGTAACTCGAAATAGATAGCAAGGCTTAAAACTAAAACTATAAAATGTCTAAAGAGCAGGGGCCAGGCTGGGGGCTACCCTGGAAACCCTGCAGGACTGTTTCCACTGAGGACTGAGGTTCCGGGTGATGTGTGTTCGCAGAAGCCAAACTCTCCGAGACAGAGGAGTAAAGCTGCTGGGACCCCAGCGCGGTGCTTTCCTAAGGAGCTGGGTCAGGGAATCCTCGCCATATGCGCCCCACAGGGAGTCCCAGGACAGACAGCAAGAGAGGGCAGATGCCTCAGGAAGGGGCTGCAACAGGTGCAGTGGCCCGTGGTCCCAGCAGCCCAGGCTTGGGGCTGATGGTGTGGGCTGGGGGTGGCCTGAGGGCACTGTACTGTGTCTCCATGTACTTGATGAAACTCACAGGCATGCACGCGTACGCAGCTCTGCGGGTCACGCTCTGTCCCATGACGCCCTGTGTGTTGGGGATCAGGCTGCGCCCTGAGCCCTGCGGTCCTGACCTGTGCTGTCTTGTCTCAGGAACAGAAAGTCATGTGGAAAGCCCCGCGTTTCTGCCTGTGCATGGAAAGCTCATAAGCACAGTGCTCTCGGGCAGGACAACACCTTCTGAGGACAACAGAGAGACGGCGAGGTCCCGATGTGGAGAAGGGTCACTCACCTTCAAGCTTTGCCTCTCCTGAGTACAGCTGTTCCTTACTTTTCAAACTCTCCTTCAGTCATGTCACGAAGGACGCATGGCTCCAGCCCAGCACTTCTTGCTGGCTACTAAAAGTGAATTGACCGTGGGGGTTGGCAAGTTCGTTCACGACATGCAAGGCTCCTCCTGGTGCCCCATGGTACAGTTTGAAACCTGTCCTTTGTCTTTCAGCCCTGGCCGTCCCCACCAGGTACCAGGAGTCTGATCAGCCCCTGCACCTGCGTGCATGCTGTGGACAGTCCCCTCACGAACCTCCTCACCCCCACCTCATCCACGCAGATGCTTCTTTCCAGCACCCAGCAGAAGTGCTCTAGTATGTCAGTCACAGAGCCAGTTTACCAGGAATGGTGGGATTCTCCAAAGCAACCGCCTTTGCTTTAAAATAAATACAGGTAATGAATCCCTCAGAACTCAGGGTGGCTCCCTGTCCAGCAAGGGACCAGGCCTTCCACGCACATCCCTAATCCAATCGTGTAGGTCACAGGATGCGAACGGCAGCAGAAGACAGCCTACAACCTGCTCCAGTGCAGTGGCTACTTCTGCCTCAGAAAAATGAGACATTCTGGAAAAAAAAGTAGACCAAAAAAGCTATCATCAATGTTTTTAATTTAAAAAGAAATTTGACAGTCTCTCAGTACCACAAATAATATTAATGGCATTTTCCAAGGTCCCCCAAAAATGTAGGTCATGTTCTTGTAGACACCTACACTCCCACTGCACTGCTTTCATTAGTAGATGTTTGTCTTCTGTCGGCGCTAACACTTGGGATTGATAGTGCCCTGTGTACTAGGAACTAAATGACTTTGTTTTCCCCATTTTTTTATTAGTATCCTGCAGGTTCAGGCCTAAGAATTCCAGCTGTAGAAAGACTTTGCCATCCAAAACATGCGGTATAGTTTTCATACACAAATGCTTGTCAGGTGGAAACCTAGGAGGTCACCTTCCAGCATGAATATCACAACGCAGACAAGTGTCACTTTCCTCCTAAATAGATATGTGGGTGCACAGACTTATCTGATAGACACAGGAATGCATGAGAGCATTCAATTTTTAAAGAGGTATTTACCGAGCCCCACTGTGTACATGTACC
The DNA here is from genome assembly GCF_000276665.1 of Chinchilla lanigera. Classification (NCBI taxonomy): domain Eukaryota; kingdom Metazoa; phylum Chordata; class Mammalia; order Rodentia; family Chinchillidae; genus Chinchilla; species Chinchilla lanigera. The sequence continues at coordinate 1,193,294 of NW_004955409.1, forward strand.
ATAATAGGTGTAGGAAGAGAGTGACTTAAAAAGTGGATACCGTCATTGCTCAGATGAGGCTTCCAACCTTGTGGGAGAGGAGACACAGCAGATGTGTCCTCATGTAATGGATACAGCTTTACACGTGAGCTGTTCCTGACAGCATGCAGGGGAACTTAGCATGAACCAAGGGGCCAGGGAAACCTTCCGGGAGAAGGGTCCCTCAAGCACACCCCTAAGGTGTGGACAGAAGCTGGCAAGAGGACCAGAAGGCCCTGCAGGCAGAAGAACGGTAAATTTAATCCCCACATTGCAAAGCGCAGCCATCACATCTCCAAGGAAAGAGATCGGTTGGAACGCTAGGCATCTCCGTGAAGAGAGGAAGGAAAGAAGGAGGAGGGAAGGCTGGTGGCGGGCAGGCAGGTGGCACCCCAGGCCTCCCAGGCCACATTATGTGCGCTGGATTTTATTTCTAAGTAAAAAGAATGTCCCCTTGCAAACTCCGAGTCTCCACCGAAAAACTATCGCAATCAACAAGAGCGCTGACCTCATAATACAGCCAGGAGAGAGCACGATTCTAAGAACAGCCCACAGCTTTCCACATAAAGGGAATCCCACACTTGGGAAGAACCTGGGCTCTGGAAATCTGTGCATAATCCCCTTAGTACAGAAATTCAGAATGGCTAAGGGAAATTTAAACCAATAGTCAGATGCGTTGCTGGGATCGCTCATCAAAAGGGTTTAACTAGATACTGTCTTCCAAGCCTTCTCTTGGGCTTAGAACAGGAAAATTGAAGCTTGTCTCTACATAAAATTCTGTACTAAAAAGCTGTTCATCATTGCAGCCCTCTGATGGCGCTACCTGAACACATTTGTCCTCTAGATTCTGCCCTGAGTGCAGAACTCCTGGCAGCCGCTGGCGGTCGCATCTGTCTGGCTGTGCTTCTTGGGGTCCACCCGTGATGGAAGCTACGCTCACCATTTCCATCGGCTCTTGGAGATGGCTGGCGACTGTGGAGACACGGTACCTGTTCTGTGTTGCAAAATTCATTCACGTTCTTCCGAATGTTCATTTTGTCACAGAATGTGCACTATAAGCACTCGTAATAATTACACATAACAAGTTTTCTTTGATTGTCTCTTTAATTTCCAAGGTAGCCCTACAACTCTCCTTTAAAGAGTTCTTCATGTTTTTAAACCCTCACTAGTGTTAAATTTAAAAAACATGTGGGGGTTGTAGTATTCATAACCTAAACCAGATAGTAACTAATCACAAGAAGTCAGCCGCTCCTAAGCTAAGAAAATATGACTGGACATAAATTCCCTCCCTCTGGTGTTAACGGGCAGAACAATCTACTTTTCCTTTGAGCATATAAAAGTTAGTTGACAACTCTCAAAAAAAAGAACACTTTATAACTACAACCAATCACAATAAAAATAAGCAACCCAAAATACTCAATATCTAGCTACAAACAAATAAAAACACAGTTATAAATGTGTAAGTACATTTCAACTGTTTGGATTTGATGAATTTGTCGTAACACTCTGAATAAACAAACAGGTCTCTAGTGATACCCTTTGATAATGGCAATATGAGCAGGTAAGCATTCCCAATATCCTGGTAAAGACACCTGTGCAGGAATGGAGCACACATTAAAGTGATAGTGCTATACTACACCAAATTTTCTTTCGAAAATTTTAGAGCTATATTAGTAAATAGAAAACAGCTGTAAAAGAAGACACTGTGCTAAAGCCTAGACCTGCTATTCTTCTCCCACTACACTTGCCTCCTCTCATCCAGATCTACCTGCACATCTGCCTCCCAACCCATGGGACCATCTTCCCTATCTCTGTAGATTTCAGGTTATTCCACATTTTTGCCAAAATGGGGTATAGCAAGTTGTTTAAATTTTATCCTTTGTGGTGACAGTCTGGTAGCATCTCAGGTGGTTTTAATTTGTGTTTTCATGAACTAGTGGTAAGCATATCATCATGTTTTTATTGGCTGTTCCTATGCATTCATTTGTTGAAATCTTTTGCCAGTTTTGTATTGGGCTAATTATTCAATAAATTGTAGGATTTAGTTGTACTCTCTGAATAACAGTTCTTGGCTGGAAAAGGGTTTTGTTAATATTTCCTCCTAATTCATGGCTTATCCATTCATTTTCTCAATGGTGTCTTTTCTTGAGAAGAATTCCAATGGTCTACTTTACTGATTTTACATTATCACCTTTGAAACACAAGAAATCTTTCATGTTTTCTTCTGACATTTTCTCATTAATTCATATGTTGGGGCATAAAATAGGCTTTGAACTCTTTTGTGTGCCGGTTTGGCTATGGCTAAGGCTCAGTTGCCCTGGATACGGATGTTCACCAAGTCCAGCACCACTGCCTGAGTGACTCTGCCTCTCGGTCAGGGGTTTACGTTCACTCCATAACCCATTCAAGTCACTGCTTTGCCACACGCACACTTTTCTGCATGCCTGATCACTCCATGTGCAAACAGCTTCGTTGCTTTCTTCCCAGTCATTGTACCATTTTCTTGTTGAATTGTTTACACTTGTACTTGAAAAGCTGAGGAGTTGAACTAGATACAGTTTGGTTACAAGTACGTGGGATTTGCCATACGATAAATACTATTACTTCAAATATTTGGAGAAATAAGATTTTTTTGACAAATATTATGTTAAATAAGCAGTTAGAAAAATACTTTTTCTATATCTCATACCCAGTCATTGTACCATTTTCTTGTTTAATTGTTTACACTTGTACTTGAAAAGCGGAGGAGTTGAACCAGATACGGTTTTGTTACAAGTATGTGGGATTTGCCATACGATAAATAGTATTACTTCAAATATTTGGAGAAATAAGATTTTTTTTGACAAATATTATGTTAAATAAGCAGTTAGAAAAATACTTTTTCTATATCTCACACCCAACATTCAAATAAACTAATACACCTTAAAGATACAAATGTTGTAAGAAGACTGGAAGAAAACTATCTCATTCTTGGTGTGGGGAACAGTTTTGTAAACATCACCAAAAGGCAGAAACCAAGAGAATATTGACAAACTTAGCAAACTACAAATTAATGTCAAGTTGAATAATGTCATAAATAATATTTACCATATGATAAGCTGCAAATGTAGTTTTGGTATATAAGCAAAAATACTCTTTTTAATTTATAAATAACTCCTTATTTATAAGTAGAACAGATGACTTTAACACAGGCGAGAACAGAATGAGCAGTCACAGAGTAACAAGTGCAAATAGAAAGAAGCATAAGAAAGATGTTTGACTTCACTAGTAAGGAAAATACAAATTTTAAAAATGAGAAGCATTTTTGGACTCTCAGATCAGAGAGAGAAAAAATTGTAACATCACAAGAAGGTAAAAATGTTTCTTGAAGACAATTTAGTAACTCTAATTCCATTGTTAGTGACTTAGGAAAGTAATTTTCAAACACATCATTTTAATAATAAAAAGAAATCTAAAACATAAGGAAAAGATATTGGTTAAAGAACGGCTTATTACATTTGAATGCCCTGCAGTGTTGTATACAAATGACAACGTGTCTCCTTGCCTGAGAACCTGTCTACAGTGCTGGTTCTGAATTTAGCAACAACTGCGTCCGAACTCGGTGCTGTTATCCCCATGCTGACCCAGGCCTCGGCTCTGCTCCCAGGGTCCTCACAGGCCAGGGCAGGGCCAGGGCCACCTGACAGCTGTGCTCCCTGAGGCACGGAATGAGATGGTACCTGCAGTACCTCTACGCAGGCCTGAACAGGTGAAGACTTCGCATACCCTTCCATATTTTTTATAAATATAGACCTATAATTATTAACACCTATAAGTGAAATAATTCAATTTATAAGTAATATGCTAAAGTTATTCCATGCTTATGAAAGTCACATATATTCACATGCTTGAATTTCAGTCTCCAAAACTTGTAAGCACTGGTTAACTGGGGAGTGAGAGGGGTCCTGAGAGCAGGAGGCAGGGAGGTTTCATCTATTTTTCTCTTGAGGCTCTTTGAAATTTTAAAGTGAGGCTGGCCTATTTTAAAATAACACCATCCTGAAATGTTCACTCTAGTTATCTCTGCATGGCAAGATTTTGCAAATCATTCTGAATTATTCTTATTTATACTTCCCATTTTTAAAAATTGTAAAATATTACGAAATGCATCAAAACCTAAAGGTGACCCGATTGCTAATTTATCAGCTAAAACATCAAATTATGAAGCATCATGGCCAAATTATTCTAAAACGAAAGCTTCCTGTTACTTTTTTGTACTTGAAAACCACAGAATTCTAATTTTTCCTAGTCCTTCAATGCCGGATGGGTCCCGCTGAGACAAGCTGACTGGCATGGCTCTCACCGCACAGGGCGCTCGCCACCTCAGGCCTGAGAGCGCCCACATCCACCACTGTGAGCAGCGGCCAGAGGCCCCGCACACCACGCCGTCACAGTGCGGGGCGGGCAGGCCACGCGCAGCACCCGCTCTCACCGAGCTCTGGACCCAGGGTCCCCGACGTCTTAGTTTCGGCGCTGGTGACTGATGTTTTGTTTCTTACTTACTTATTGTGTCTACAAAGACTTGACCAAGCCACATTTTCTAAGAGAAAAGCAATGTTTTAATGTGGTTTACCCTGTCATGGCGAGTTCCCTATGCCTTAAATAAGGACTAATTTAGAGATGACTTATCCTACTTAAGTCAAAATTGTAGGCCTACATGGGGACTCCAGCTGTCTTAAGAGAGAGTATAGGCATTTTTTCACAGTATGTGGACAATGTTAAAAATCATTTAAATTGCACATGTATCTACTGGATAATTTAAATTTAATTACACATAAAGCGTAACTTTGAAAACATAGTTACCGCTAGGCTGCTCGCCTGTCTGCGTCTGTCCATCTCTGCCTCCTGTCCTTCCTCCTCACTTCTTTCCTTCTCCCACCTTTCTCACTGTACACAGGTGAGGTGTTTTGTCATACACAGTGAAATGGTCACAACATTCAAGCAAATTAATACATCCACCGTCTCACAATTACCTCTTTTGGTGATAAGAGACATTGAACATCTATTGTCTTGGCAAATCTCCAGCACATACTAGAATATTGCATCATGTGGTAAACTGTATCTTAGGATTTATTCATCTCATAACTTTCAAAATAAGGCAAGCTTGTAATATCCATTCTGAGAACCGATTCTCCAGCTGGGAACAAAAACAATTTTCTTATGCTAGTTGATTGAAAAGACAATGATCGTTTTTAAAAATTCAAAGTAATTTCATTCCCTGAGATTAGTCCTCAACCTACCCACTTAGGGGAAAGAAACCAAGCACGGCGTCGGCACCTAGAGGATACTGCACAGTGACTTCCGTCAGGCTGACAGGAAGAAACACCCAACCCTTGATTGTGAGTTTGTACAAGACAGGCTGGCAACAGAATAGGGCACAGTGTGTGTGACAGAACACGGGAGTGAGAGGGGCAAAGCAAGCCTAAAACAGCAAGACTGTAGCGTTTTCCCTCTTACTACCTCTGGGCCCAGGGTTAAAAATTTAAGCTCAGCGACCTTGATTTGTTCTGTATCTGTTGAGCTCTTGGTTTCCTCCTTATATTTGATCTTGAGATTTAATAAAGAATTATTTAGGGAAGTATTGTAAACCCAGTTTAGAATTTTTTAAAAATGCGGCCCTGTATAAGCTTGAGAGCCAATGAATTAAGCGCAGACTAAAAAGCAAGATAACCAAAGCGCAAATGAGTTTGCCAAGGGGCCACGGACGGGGTGGAGGTGACCCAGGTGACATTTCTCACCAGTAAGGGGACATCTCTCCTGGAGCTGGCCTCTAAGGAGAGAGGACACAACAGAAACCCACCTAAAAGCAGGAATCTGGCTCTGACGGGAAGCGTCCTTATCAGACCGTGAAGGTGACAGAATATCAGCCCGTGCTTGAGAAGGTGCACTCCGTCTGTCTCCATGTCTGCGCCCGGAGACCTTCCAGCACAACGGCCTGCCACTCCAGGGCTCTCTGCCCACCAGCAGGGCTGGCCCAGGCCACCTCTTGGGACAGCTCCTGCTCGGGCATCTTTGTCACGGAGGAGCAGCCCAGGGCCTCAGGTCTTAGAGAGGAGCCCCGGAGTGAGCCAGAGAGAAGAGGACAAAGGCGACGTCTCCGCTTTGCAGGAACTACCGGGCACTGCCCAGGCTCACCGTAGTGCTGCTGGGGTTGTTCATAGCCTTAAGTGAAGATGATTAGATTTCTAATTTACATCAAACGCGTTTCCATATATACTAAAATCATGCATCCAGATAGGTGATCTGCTATCAGGAAACAAAACAAATCCTGAAGGGTGGACACTCATCACACACTCAGACTCGTGAGCAGCGGCGACGGCGTGGCTCTGTCGTAGGGGACCTCCTGATTACTGCAGGGCGAGGCCACAGGGAAATGCGACCCCACGTGAAGTCTGTGCCTCTGCAGCCACAAGCCCTCCCAGAACACAGGCAGGTATTTCCTGGGAAAAGCCAAACTCTTCATGAAAACTGGCAGAGAGCTTGCTACGGCCAATATAAAGCCAGGCATGAAAACACCGAAGCAAGCGAGAACAGTTCTGAACTCGTGAAAAGTAAATATTGACATGTTTACAACCATTGTCTGAGAATCTGTGGCGTTTCTAACTCTCCCAGGTTATGGAGGTGAGATTCAGCCCATAAATACTAAAATCTGCCAGCCTCGTCTGAAGGAGGGGAAGCTGTGTCCAGGGTATTCGCTCCTCCTCGTGTCACGGCCGCACGCGAGCTCCGAGCTCCATCCTCAGCCCCCGGCCAGCTCGTCTCCTGTTAGTCTTCAGTCCTTCAGCTTTTAGAATGGCACGATCAAATCGTGTTTTCCCGACACCCTCCGAGCGTGGTAGCTGAGCTCTTTTGCTCAGCAGCGGGCTGTCCTGGTCCCCACCGCTGTCCTCTGGCCTCTCATGCTGAGGGACCACAGTCCAATCTGAAGTTTGGGTTCAGGTGTTTTCCTGCTAGAGTGCATGTAAGCACTGAACTTCTCATTAAAATGTAGTTTGATCTTTAATCTGAAATCCTTCAGAAATACAGCTATTGAAGGATATTTAAAATGGGGGCCAGTCATTAGTGACCAACTGTAACGATTGTTTGCTTCCCAGGTAAAATTCACTTTAATTCACCCAGTACTGATAGCAACCAAATGAGGTAGAATTTTAGTTGTCATTTGTCCCCTTATGCAGATGAAAAAGCTTCATTTTGGAAAAGTCAGGCAGCTGTTGCACGGCTGGACTCAGCGCTTCCGCTTGATTAATGTGCCGCATCCCCAAACCGGACAGGTCATCTTTTATTCCCACATGTGAGCCTCCAGGCTGGCTTTTGTCAAGAGCGTTCCGAAAGGTTTCCAACATGGCTGGTGTGCTCAGGCTGGAAATGTGAGCCTGATGCATTTGCCGTCTTCCCATTGTGTACGCTGGAGTTTGCTCGTGGAAGGCAGGAGACACTGGTTGCGAAGGAGCAGGTTCACGTGGCCCTTGCTCAAGTGTCCACAGCAGGCCTGGCTGATGTCTGAGGCCCTGCCAATGGGAACTGGCCTATCCTCAACATCCTCATGTTCCCCAGGAGCCTGAGCTGCTGAGTCCTGCATCCAAGAGGCTGCTCAGGCCTGGAGCAGGGCCTCAAGCTCCAGGACATTTCGAGGGCACCTTGCAGCCACAAGCCCACTTGGTTCTCTTTCCGGCTCCTGTGGTCCCTGGTCTGTCTTACCTGGCTCTTTAGCTAAAGCCAACAGCACATGGAAAGAGGGCCTTATGCTTTGTATCTTAGACTCTAACAAATGGACAAACAAAAGACTCAGCTCAGACAGCACTTTTGTACTTGGTGGACCTGGGTAAATATGGTGCCTTCAGCTGATGTCCTCCCTTCTACTTTATCCTTCCTACTTTGTTCATGGGGATTAATACTGTGTCAGACTTTCACTGTGTTCATCCTGTCTGCTCGACTGGTCTAAACAGAACTTGAATGCTAGAGAAATTTAGAAATTATGATATCAGCATGTTTACTAGACAGTTCTATTGCAGCCTGCTCAATAGTGAACATAAAATAGCCAAAGTATAATAAAACCCTTTGCCAGCAGGGAGATGTTTAATGGTGTGGAGCGAAAGTGTAGAGTTGCTAGACAGTGGCAAGATCTGTTTCCAGTTTTGACTGCAACAAAAAGCCAGCCTCCTCCCGGAGAGCGGGCAGTGACACCCTGCCTGGGCTCTGGCTCCCATTAGTGGGTGGAAAATGTCCTAACGGAGGGCAGGCCATCACGGGTCAGGAGGTGCGCATGGAGGACAGAAGCAGGCAAGGACCTCTCAACCTTGAATCCCTGCTAGGAGTCAGAGAGCAGAACTCTGTGGTTAGAAGTATGTTCTGTACACACTGAGCTGCATGCATGTTACATGCATGACCTTCTCAGAGGACCCCTGTCCAAGCCAGTCAGGGCAGCTGGAATCTCCTCAGTCACTCAGGCAGCCACCTGTCTCCGTTTGCTTAGGATCTTCCCTAGGTAACAGTGAAGTGCAGCATGCTGGCAAACCAGCTTTCCCGAATGCTTGTTCACCACGACCCAAACTGTACTTTTTTCTACAATGTGTCATAAAACTGCTATTTTCTGTAATGTGTTCTGGATGAAGTGTTGTGACACACGAACTGGCCCTATGACTGTATCCTAATGTAGCTGGTTATGACTGTTATCCACACTTTCCAAGTGAGGCAGCAGACCCATGAGATTTGGGAGCTGTCCCTGGTGAATCTGGAGCCACTGTCCCACACTCGTGTCCTGAAAGGTTCTCAGCATGTGAAGGTCACACTGCAGTGAGGTCTCCTTCTATGCCAGATGTGCACTTAGGTAATCGCAGCGTGATAGCTTCCACAAACCTCAGGCTTTGGCCTTTCAGAGCTGACACCTTAGTGTCTGGACCCCAAGATGACCAGCAGGAGTTGGGGTGATGTCTGTGAAGGCTGGCAGAGTTGGGGAGATGTCCTCAAGCGAATGTGATGCCCGCCAGGCCTCCGTGCACCTGCTCCCAGGACAGGAGTCTTTCCAAACACTAAGTTCCTGAGCCTCTCGGCAGACAGTTCTGCTCCAGTCAATGAAAATTGGACGGCGCTGTGAACAGAAGTTCACCAGCCACTCCCCTCACAGGGCATCCTCACCCGGGAGTTACTGTTCAACCACTGGTTCCCAGAACACCCAAGTCTGTCCCCACAAGCTGCGGCAGGTTTTCCACGCCACGGGAGCACTCTTCAAAGGGTAGCAGGCATCCTTGGTCTCCCCCACAGCACCTGGGCATCTTCCCACCTCCCGACGAGCCCTCCACCTCTTTGGTCTGTGTGCACAGACACCGTGTCCGGTGTCTTTCCCACCCACGGAGCCACTCAGGTTTGCACAGTGCTTCTCAGTTACATTCATCGTGGGGCGTTGGTACACACAGCACACCTTACTTCCTTGTGTGTCCCCCTCCCCTCTTTGCACAGTCCCGGTTCAATGCCATCTTCTCCATAAGGTCTTCCCCACCACTCCAAATGAGGGGTTGGGGAAGAAAGAGGAATCAAAATACATCATGCACAGGTGCCAATTCCCTGTGATGAATATGACCATTATGAATACCTAAAATGTACCAATAAACTTAACAAAAAAGAAAATAACAATAAACCCCAGAGGAGTCAGAAAAAAAAGTCTTCTCTTAAATTGGCCAAGCTCTGTATCTGCTCAGCTGGAAAACAATCTCTTTGTGCTGTATTATAACTGAGAACGCTAGATAAATACCAACAATAATATTTTGATGATTTTGAGGCAACTACTATTTTTTTACTATTCTAGATATAAAGAATGCAATCTAAGTAGGATTAAACATATGGAATAATGCTCTATTTTTTCAAATTATGGAAAATACGTAATTTGAAGGTGCTTGTTACCATGCATGGTTATGTTTGACTGAATAGCTTGGCTATTCAGTCCTTCTGTGTCTTAGTTACTTTTCTCTCTCTGAGACAAAATGCCCAATGCCCAACATTAAGGGATGAAAAAGTTTATTTAGCTCAAAGTTGGTGGAAGTTTCAGTCTGGAACCAGCTGGCTCCAAGGCAGGGTGGCATGGTGACGAGCAACAGTTCAAGGTGGCAGAAGACAGCAAAAGCAACAAGAGCAAAACGCGAGGGAGAGTAAGCCTCTTTTCCTCCCTAATAGTGTACCCAGGCTACCTGCCCTAGGGCGGGTGTAGCATTCACATCATCTCCGTGCCCTCCTTTTGCACAGGCTCAAGATGTTTATGAAGTGAGGATCCTGGTTGCCTGCCGAGTCACTTAAACCTCTGAACTTCTCTAGTTGACACAGTGTATCAGCCATTGCACTCTGTTCAGAGGAAGAGTCTGTTTCACATTCTGTGATTCCTCCTGAACTTGGGACTTGGTTACAGAGCAAGATACAGGGACAGTGACACGGTCAGCTCCAGCCTTGGGTTCCAATGACTTTGCAGGCTTCCACTTGTGGCCTTAGAGCCTTGTCACTGCCACAAGACAGGCCTATTCTAGCTGCCGGACGATGAGTGATGCACGGCCTGATACATGGTCTCTCTGGCCACCAGGCACGTGACAGCGGCCCCTCTGCAGCTGACCACACACACGAGTGTGTGCAGACAGCTCGGTGGACTCGCTGCTGTAGGCTGCTGAGTGTTGCAGTGCTCTGTAACACAGCAGTGTCTAACTGATACAGTGGTCACTTAGGGTAGGATGCATCATCAGGATAGGGTGGACGAGGCTTTCGGGGTTGGAAGAGGGTTTGAAGAACCCTCTCTGACCATGTTGTTGTCAAATTTGGGTCATTCCACACGATTTGAGATCCCCCTGCAATCCGTTTGATCTGGAAGCTTCTTCCTTGCTCTGTGCTCTCCTCAAGCCTGTGCCGCAGGAGTCAGGGTCCCCTAGCCAGGAAGCAGCAGAATCTCACAGCCCTCGGTGCTTCACTGCGAGTGCCGGCCGGGCCCTCACACGGCCTCGTTCAGCGGCTGGAGACGGGCGGTGGGAGTCCAGATCTAGGCTCCCCGTGTGCTGGTGCTGAGCGGCAGCTCCCTCTCTCCACGCTGGTGATAATTAGGGTACTCAGGTCCCCAGCTCTGTTTTCTCCCCTGGCTCCTAGTAGGACTGCACTCCAGCACCTCCATCCCCCTCGGTAATCGAGTAGGGCTCCCTTTGTCCCACAAGGTGTAGGAGAGTGAGGCGCGTCACACGGAGGGTGTGATCGTAGTTGGTGCTGACCACAGCCCACCTCACTGCGGTGAGGCTGGAGAGCTGCACCGAGACAGTGACGCTGCCGGCCTGGCTGAGCAACCACCACAGCCAGGTCCCCGCCTGTCCTCCCACCCACGAGCATGGCAGATGTAAAGTAGATATGGAATAAACCTTTCTCTTCTTGCTCTTTAATGTATTTCTACTTTGGGTTTCTCATATAAAAGAAACCATGTGATAGTTAAGCTTGTGTGTCTGGTTTATTTCACTTAACATGGACTCAAGGTACATCCATTTTTTACAAATTATGCAAGTGTATCCTTCTTTATGGTGGAGTAGTATTCCACTGTGTATAAATACTGGGGGAAAGCAGGAAGATAGAGCCTTTGCAAGTGGAAAGGGCACGGAGAGGAGGAGGGAGGCGGGGACGGGAGTGCAGAGGGGACTGCAGAGAGTGAGGAGGAGGATGAAGGCGGGATGAAGAGAACGGAGGTGGGCAATGCACACCACCCACAGTGCACGTGGTCATTGTGTTCTGCAGTTGTGGGCCAATAGAAATTTGAAAGGAATGCAAGAGAAATAAATTTTCCATTACTATACTGAGACCTGGTAGCTTTTTGTTATATAACCTGGCTCATCTCAACTGAAGAACTACTTACACTTCATTTTGTGAGATCCAACGCAGCGTTGCAGCATGCTAAATATCTTTCGGACATTAATTCCATCACTGAGTGCACCAGCTTCTCAAGTATTATGGTGCCCACAAAAATCCTACAGGCAAATCTTTTCTATTTCCACCTGGATGAATTTTAAAGTGATTCATGAAGACAAGTCCCAAAGCATCTCACGAAGAGGCTGCAATCACGTACGATATCGTTTGGGAATCACTGTGCTTTGGCTCCGGTTATCCAACTCAGTGTTGCTTAATTCTGTGATATTTTTCTAGGGTATATTGTGAAAATCCTTAGCAAAGCCCTTTCTGAAATCCAGAAAGAAATATAGCTATGATATTTATTTGACACATCTCTTTAGAGACCTCGACAGGCCACTACATACTGCAAGGCTAACTTAAAAATATAACAAATAAAATATATAACAAATAGCAGAACAGATCCAGAAATACACATTCTTTGTTTTCAAAATTAGCCAATTTTTCATTGTAATGAAGCAATCAAGTCCTAGTCATGTAGGAGTTCAAATCTCAACTCTGATACCTAGTCACTGTTTGACCTTGACCACGTTTAATGTCTCTAGGCTTCAGTTACTTCATTTGTAGAATTACAATTACTGCCCACTTCAAGGCGTCATTGTTAAGTAGTAGTGCATGATGCTTATAACATTTCAATGTGTTGGGTTTACAACATCATGATTATGAATTTGAGACATGATTCTCAAACAATACCTAAAATACCTGACTACATTTTGGTTCCTAAATGCTAAGGAAGAGTGAAAGCAAAGAACTGCCTAAAGCTGCTAGTTTTAGATATAGAGTTCAACATGTCTTAGAGGTACAGGGCAGTTCTGGCAGCAAAACGTTTAAGACAGTATGTCTTAATATTATGAATACTTAGGACAGTAGTATGGATTGAGCCAGGTTTTTGCTTTAAGTAAGGTGGAGAAAGAAATTACTATAAAGCTTATGGACGCAGGCAGTTTTTTTAGTAGTGGTTATTTTATCATTCCATCGTACTACTTTACCATCTGCTGATGAGAGGCATCTATGCTGTGTACTTCATGGGGTGTGGTATTGTTTACCAAAAGAGACTAAAAGCTGTAGTCTGTGCTTTCTTGAAAAACGCAGTGATCACTCTGCAGCTACCGAGTACCCCTTTGGCCCCTGCGATGTTTTATATGTGCTAGGTGTTCTCAAAAGCCCTGTCAGTTATACTCTGGAGACAGCCGGCACGTCTGGGAAGCACAGTATTCATTAGAACTCGCACTTCACCTGGTGAGGTTACGATCACTGTTTTTTGCCCAGTAGCTGGCAGCTTTCTAGCCCAGGCATTACTCAATCTAACATGATATTTTCTGTAGCTGCTTAACGGGTACTGTGGTACTGTGCTAACACCAACTACTGCACTCAGGTACTTCATATTAAAGGATACAGCAGTGATTTTAATCTGCTGCCCTTTGAGTTCATGGAGTATCTCGAAGGTGTTGATTCTAGGGGATGTAGTTAGAGTTCATTGATTTCCTGATACACTGAAGCATGGCAGAGACACAGGAAGTCATACTTTAGAATGCTTTAGAGAACTGAGAATGTCCTTACTGTATACGTGTTTGATGAGCAAGTTGAACACATGGAAGCTTTCAGCAAGGGGCAGAGCACCTCCACAGCACCTTTCTTGAAGAAGTCTCCGGCCCCCTGGTTTTTAGAACACTGGAAGTGAAGTTTTCTGAGCCTGGATCATCCCAGGGGCTGTGCATTTGTGGGTTTTCTGTGATGCTCAGCGGAAGAGGATGTGGCCACCCCTGGGTTAAGAGCCAGTGCGGCCTTTCAAGCAGAGCAACATGGGATGAGAGAGCCACCCTTGAGCAGGAGTCCCGAAGGGCGGAGGGGAAAGCGGCACTGTCTCTTAGTTTGCACTGGTGGCCTTGACTTTCTGAGAAAAGTTGAGCCTCGGGGAATGGCGTATGACGCGACTTCCGTCACTCACGGGGATGCGGCCTGCTGAACGCTAGCATTTTCCAAGTACCTCACTGAGGTCCTTCTACAGAGCGCAGGAGGTGGTGGAGTGGCTCCCAGGGGCAGGGTAAGGCAGATGTCTCGTTGGGTGTTTCTGATTGGCAGCCGACCAGAGATAAAAGAAAACCAGGCCCCCTCAAAGGAGAATGATATTCTGGTTTCTCTTCAGATTGTACAAATCTTGGGCCTTTTACAACGAATGAGAATGCAGAAAACGTTCACAGAAAAGAGAGCCAGTGTTTGTCCATCATAAAAAGAGAGAACTGGACGTCAGACAAGATGTTCAAACCCAAGTGCAAGGGCACCAAGGACTATAGCTCAGTTTAACAGCCTGATGTCTGTGTGACCATAATTAAGTTGTGAACAGTCTGGGCCCTGTGACTAAATTGTTGTTCAGCTGTAAATTGTGGAACTGGCCCTGTTCGTGTCTGACAATCTTTCTAAAAATGAGCCATCTCAGGCTTACTCTTACCTTCCTCTGTGGTGTACTGCCTCTGTAGCAGGTGCTCTGGAGGGAGAGGAAGCATTTTATGAAACAGTGAACGTCAGAGACAAGGGTCCTGGTTCCTTCACTGACCTGCTGCTATGACCCACACAACTGCTTTGTGTGAGCTGTCATTTTTGTGATACTTGTCAGACTTGGTTCCTAGTGTGCAAGGGTGTGTGTGTAGATCTACTGCTGACCCTCGGGAAAGGGGACACAGCCATGGAAATGGAATTGTCAGGGAGCAGGATCACAGTCCCCTAGAAAGGAAGGGAGCTGACCCAGGGGAAGAAGAAGAATCAGACTGGTGAGTGGGATAGCAAAACCAAAGCAGAAAGCCGCTAGCTACAGAGGGAAGGGCGGTGCCCTTCAAAAAGCTAGGATAAGGCCCCCTGGGAAGTAAGAACAGCCTTAGTTTCTATGTTACAGGGATGATTTTAGGCCCCAGGTAAACAGGAATCACAGCTGGAAGTGGGGAAGGGATACTATGAGGATACTGTGTGACCTTCTAAACTTCATAGAGAAACGTAAAAGCTGTGTTAGCGCTATCTCCCCAGAAATGTAAAAGTCAATACCACAGCTGTATTGATATAGAATATGCATTCTAACTCGGGTTAGATTCAAGAACAATGACAAAAATGCTGCCTTAGTCCAAGTAAATTCTTAAACAGAGAAACTGTAAAGAGCATTGTCTTGTCCACTTCCCCAAGTCATCTGTTCGCGGCAAACCTTGCGAGTCTTGGCACCTGCTTCTGTTTGTTTGGCATGTGTCCCCACTTGAAATGAGGTCAAAGCAGAAGCTTCCCTGGCAATCTCCCGGCATCCTGCCCTTCAACAGCTTCTCTCCGTTTCTCTGTCTCTGCTTTTCCCTTGTCTCTTTCCTGACTAGGTTCAGTACTCCTCGTACTGGTTAAGTAGGAGTGAAGGGATTAAGAAAATCGGCCACCTCGGAGTTCAGTGCGGTGGACTGAGGACCAAGGGCTCCGTTGCATAGACCAAGGGACTCGGTGCCTGTGAGAACCTTCTCAAGAGGAAAACTTGGCTGACCAGAGGAGGAAGGGGATGGAGAAGGTCAGAATCGCTGATCCATCTGGTTTTATACATGTTCCTTAGTTTTGGTGCAGACTTGTCCGGTGCTTTGGGAACAACAAGGGAATAAAGTATGCAACCCTCACAACGTTCTCATAATACAGCCAGGGAACTCTGGCTTCAAATGTCTGCGGAAAGGCAGATATATGTTATAAGCAATCACAGCACCAAGGGAGACTCCTCCTAATTAAAAACCAGATTTCTCTTTGGAGCAGTTACTCCTGTTGCTTCATTCGCTGTGGCTTACTACAGTGGTTTGATGGGATGGGAGCTGGGTCACCATGGAAACATAAGACTCAAACACTCCTTGGAGACCAGTTCTGAGAGCAGTAGAGTTCCAGAGAGCCACCGACTGCTCCACCTCTGGGCCCCATGGTGGCAATCATGGCAGGGCCACCTTCTCTATGAATTGTCCCCAATCAGTGACCTGATGCAGGGGAAGAGACAGAGCTGGCTCCATACCCACAATGCCACGCCCCTCTAGTAGGCGGCTTTCTCTGTGGGATGATCCACAAAAGTGCCTGATGCCTTCTTCTTACACTCAGTTCAAGGCTCTCTGTGCCTAGTCCTTCTCCTTCCTTCATCCATTCAAGATGCTAGAAACACCATGGGGTCTTCTTCCCTACACCGCAGTCTCCATTTTTCTGCCCCAGACATCCTGCACTGTATGTCAGCTTTCCTGTTGCTGGGACAAAATAGTGGTGCACCTTAAAGGAGGAGAGACTTAATTTGACTTATGCTTTTGGAGGATGTAGTCCATGGCTAGCTGGCTCCAAGGCAGGAACATCATGGCAGAAGGACAGTTAGAGAAAAGCTGCTCAACCATGGCAGCCAAGAAACGGCAAAGAAGGGAGGAGTTGGGGACCAAAATGCACCCTGTGCCTTCCAGGTCACACTTCCAACCAAGCCCCACTGCCTTACATCACATGCTGCTGAATTCAGCAGATCAATCCAAGGATGAGCGTGGACCCCAGGATCAACTCACTACCCAAAACCCACCTCTGAACATGTGAGATCTCTGGGACACTCTGCATCTACAGTAGAACATGCCCTCCCTCCCAGTCAGCTCTGGTGCATCTAATGTCCAATGTCTTGGTTTGTGACTACCATCTGATTCTTTGCTTACACAAAACGGAAGTTACCGAACTCTTACAAAAAATGATAGAAAATGTTAAATTTCATGTATTGTGCAGAAATATTCATCTTTTCAGATTCCTCTGTCCTCCTACTTGCTGTTTGCCTTTTTCTCTCCCTCTTCCAAGTTCTTTCCCAAACATTGTCTGAATTTTTATGGCAGATGAGAAAAAATGAGTTTGGATGACTGTTCTAGCAATATTTACAAGAAATGAACAGAGCTGAGCAAAAGCCAGCATGCAGAATCACTGCCTCTGTTCTGTAATAAAAATTGCTCCTCCTTTGACACCCGAGAAAGGGGATGTCTGCCTCAGGCTGAGCAGCCTGGTGAGGTGGATGAGTGTAGGAAGCTGTCCTACCCCATGAAGGAGCAGCGACTCCACATGTCAATGTCTGCTGCCATCTTAGGTTCCCAGGAGAAGAGACGTTTTGCTAGTTACAGGAATTATGTCCTATTTCATTTCTTTTTAAGGAAAGATACTAAAATGTTCACAGGAAAAGTAAAATAAGCAAAGTTCACAGAGCTTACATTTGAAGGCTCCTAGGTAGCTGCTCTCTTCTGGCTCTTCAAGAGGAAGTTAGCGACTAGTCAACCACAAGTTCTTTTTTCTTAAACATTGTTTTGTCAAGTGTCTTTTCACCCCTCCCCAAGACAGGAGTCAGTAGCAATCATAAAAAAGAGATAACAAATACAAAGGTCAGGTGTCTTCCTACACACGTGTGCACACACACATGCACACACATGAACTGTACATGGGGCTTCTGCACAGGACCTGTGACTGCTGTCCCTTTAGAATCACACACACCTGTTAACATGGTGAACGCAGACCACTGTCTGGAAGTAACGCAGAGGACATCCAGCACTGCCTGCTCTATGCACACAGCAGCACTCCCACACACAAGAACATGTTCGCCTTGTGATGCCAAGACCTCTTTCCCTCCCCCCACCCCACCAGCACCTTTCCACACCATCTGAGACCGACCTGCAAGTCGGCCTTAAGCAGTTAGTACATTTTCATAGTTTGTAAAAGTAAGTTACGTGGCAGCTACTTTCAGTAAGTTAAGCACAAAACAGTAAGGGAGAAAAACCACACAGGAAGACACAAGCACAGCATGCTCTCGGGGGAGGGAGGTCAGGTGGCTAAGGACAGGACGGAGTGTTTAGCAGTGTGACTCCCGTTAGATGAGGAAGGGTTGGTCACCTCCTGGAGTGAGACCCCTCTTCCACAGGTGTCTTAAAAGAAGCCAAACTGCCCACAGGTGATTGCAGCACACGCAGCACCAGCTGGTAACCCCAATATCCAGCCAGCGCCCCAGATCTAGATCCCACCTGTTTGCTGAGGAGCTCCCCACCCAACTCCGGGGGTGGCCAGGCCAGGTCCTGCCTAGCTGGGCCAGTCAGGAGCTGCAGAAGCTCTGAGCGAGCTCCTGCAGCCCATTCCCGGGGGCTGCGGTGAACAGCACTCCATGTTTCACCACCGCCACTTCCCAGAGCAACTCTGTGTAGCCCAGCGCTCTGTTCTGTGCTTGGACCAGGACAGAAGCCTCCATTCACACGAGTGTGGAAGCCGAGTTGTCGTGAGGTGCTGGGTGCTGCGGTGGAGATGCAGAGTTGGGCACAGATCAGGAGCTTGGGGAACCCTCAGGTCACAGCCCAGCATCACCACAGCGCGTCACCATCAACTGGAGCATTTGTGGTAGGTTTAAAAGCACACTATGGGGCAATGAAGGAAATATTTCTGGAATTTTCTGTGGATAATTCATGGTACTTGTTCGGCACACCTGGTCTCAGCACTTCTTTAACCATTTTGATATTCAAGAGAAGTGTAGGTGATTCTTCACACACTTATCTTAAGGATATTGATATTACCAGCATAAGTGGAGTTACCTCCTAATCACTCCTATCTGCAAAAATTAAAATATTTTAGGACCTTTAAATAGAAAACTTTAAATTCTCCAAGTGTCTGTTTTATTTAAAATAGGTAATCATGGAAGGAAAGGAAAGGGAGGGGAAAAGGATTTTAAAAAGAGAGAATTGAAGGAAAAATAAGAATAGAGCTTTTTCCAATGGGAAGGAGGTAGAGAGTGGAGCGGGCAGGGCAGAGAGAGGGGAAGGGAAAAAAGGGAATTCAGAGGTGTGACACGCATGCGCTGACTCCCCCAGTGCGTGTAACCATCGTATGCCGCATACATGGGCTGACAAAAACACATCATTAATTAAAGTCAGTGACATGGATGTATTTTTAAAAGATGCAGGTTTAACTAAAAAGTAAACATTCAATAAATGTATTTTCTTAAACCTAGGTAACTCTAAACATTTTCGGCTATTCAGGCAATGAATATGTCTTGAGTATCTTATGTAAGATAACATGTTTAAAAAGAAAGAATTAGAGTATTATAAAACAGAATTGTAAAACTTTTCCCCAAAAAACCTAAAATATGCACATAATTTTGGCTTTTATTTATTTGTAGACAAAAAGCACTCCTTTCTCAACACTTACAAAACAGAATATAGACCCAGATAGTCACACATGGCCTACAAGCTGCGTAGGACTGTAAGCTCTAGTCCAGATGTTACGCTCTAAAAGCCTGTCTTCCAGTGCTTATGACAATATTAGCTACAGTGACGACACACAGAAATAATTTAGAAAATCTAATAGAAGAATTTTCTAATGAAGTGAGTATCATGCATGTCTTTAGATGTTTGCGTCCCTTAGGAATGAAGGAGTGGGAGCTTTGCAGGGCACATCCTTAAAGGGGCCAGGAAAGGAGCAAGGACAGGGCAGAGTCGCACAAGCCACGCAGCCCAGCAACCAGGACCACAGACTTGGGTCAGCGCAGCTGGACTGGAATGTCCACCCTGTCTCCTACCAACTCTGTGAAGGGAAGCTTTCTCAATGTCTTGTGATCGATTTTCTGATTTGTAAAATGAACGTCAAAATAGTACTTACCTGAGAGGCTGCTGTAAGGGTCAAATGAGTAATTAGATGGGAAATGCTTGTAACAATTTCTGACACAAGGTTGACCTTCGGGTAGTGCTTATTCATTTCCATATAGGATGGCTGGATTTATGTTAAAAGGCGGACTTGAGGACACAGAGCTGCCCGACCTGGATGAGCACGGATGTGGACGCAAGCACACAGAAAAAGCCTATGAACACCCGGGCCAGTGGGGCCCCAGGAGGTCATCAGGGCCATAAACAGGCTGCTTCTTAGTTTTGCGATTACAAATTAATTATTTTGATCTATCTATTATGTGTAATGCTACTCAACTGTGAAAGATGAGGGTGTAGATACGTTCAAGGAGCTACTGACGCAGAGAGGTCTAGGCACACGCCACTGAGTGGAAATGAGCAGAGGAAGACAGCATTAACTGTGTTAACACAGAGTTAAGTGTGTGTCGTTGTGTGACCTTATCTGCACATGGACTGATAATGTAGAAAGCCAGACTGCTTAGTGACCTCTACTTCCTTCTTTTTCACACATATTTAAGTTAGAGCTCTTTGCCAGCGGCATGCGTCACACTATTGTTAAAGAGAACAATATAAAAGGTTCCTCATGATGCAAACGTAAAGCAGCAGCTAACGACACGTCATGCAGTACCGTGGGTGGAGACATGTGCTGCGAGCCAGCCGAGGGCCGCTGGGCGTGCGAGGGGAGGGGCTGACAGGGCCGTGGCTGTACTCACCCCCCAAATGCCTGGAGCGCAGACAGTCCGGGTGCCTTCGACCCATTGCCGCTTACTATCCGAGCCTTAAATGAAGAACAAGAACAGAAAGGTTTTAGGCTGCTAGCGCTACAAAGAGGCGACCAGGGACACAGTCCAACTGCACCACACACGTAACACCTAGGATGACAGATGCTAAGCAGGGTCAGCTCCAAGTCAAAGCTGTGTTTTGTGAGTGGGGTTTTTGAGATCAGCTGTCAGCATTGGCACAAAAGCACTGGCAGAGTCCAGGAAAAGACATCGTATTGGAAATACTGTTTGCCCTTCAGACTTGGTATGTGCAGGGTAGACATGAATCAGTCAGGAAGTCATGACTTAGCCAGACTTGGGGACGGATGCTGCATTTGACAGTAGCAGACCCCTGGTAGGCAAGTGTAAGCTAGAGAAAGCGCAGCTGCAAGGTGTGACCTCGTATAATGCAAAGTAGTGGGCACACTCAAAGGGAAACCAAAGGATGGAAAGCCGGACGACATGCACATTTCACAACTAAAACAGAGAAACCAAAACAGGTCTAATGTGTCACAAACAAACATGTACAAAAGACAAGATCCCTCAGGAGGCAAGAAAAAGTATGATTTAAAACCTTTTCGTCCACAGAACTGCTATCTGAAAGAGAATCAGGAGAAGAAGGGATAAGTTAGATGGAGTGCTTTGTAAGGCAGCATTTAAACATACACATGAGCAAAGTGCTACTGTCACACTGTTAAAACCATAAACAAACCGTGTCAAGGCTGCACCCCAGGGAACACGGGTGCACATAGTTTAAAGAGCTGGGAAATGTGATCCAATACTTGAAAAGTCGACAGGGGTGATTTCTGGATTTAACAAAAGAAAATGAATCACTGTGGAAGAATCCAAACTGCTGGGCTCCAGGGTCTCTGGCATCTACCACGCCTGCTCTAGCAAGGGCATCAACATATGGGCCCCTACTTTGTTTTTTAAATGTTATAACACGTATAAGGATAAAAGGAAACGTCATTTCTCAAATACACTAACAACTATTATATATTTTATATGCAGCTCCAGACAGCCCCTCCTCACTCGGCGAGACCCAGGTGAGCGGGGAGCTCGGCCACGCCCGTGCTGACACAAACCACGGATACTCACCTCGCAGCGCGGTGAGGAGATCGGCCCAGTCTGTATTTGCAGAGGTGAAACTCATGATTATATGCGTTTATTGAGGGGTTATTTATGGCTTCTCATATCATAGTATTTAAGAGCTCAATATTAATTAAAGTGGTTGCATCTTTAACTATGACCTGACTAAACTTATAGAGCTGCTAAATGGCAGCAGTGAGATATAAGTCAGGCCTCTGCTCCTCCACTTCATGCTTTGTATTTATTTATTTTTCTGTTTTGCAGTACTGAGCCTCAAGCATTCGGCCCCTGAGCTATTTCTCTAGCCCTATTTGGTGTTTCAAGATCCAGTGTTTTAGGTGAATTACACAAAACAGCAAGCGTGGCTGGACCACAGTCCTTAGCGGATTTTAAGATAAACCACAGGGCCAGCGCTGTCCAGTTCCAACTGCTCGCGGCCCCATGAACGGACAGCAGACTGCTGTGTGCTGCGCTTATTAGCGCTGTGTAGCTGTCCTCAAACTCGGGTCTACATCTGCTGGGATCCTAAGGACAAAGTCTATTTTTATCTTAAGCGTGATGACTGCTCAGAGCACACTCAGCTCTGCCTATGAGCACGAAGCTGCAGGACACTGCTGCGGGTGAAATGTTGGCAGGACCCAGAGGTGGGCTGACCTTGGAGTTCAGCCCAACCGCCTGTGTTATACAGATGAACGCCAGAGAGATCATTTACCCAAGGTCATGCAGCTCAGGGGTGACCCTTACTGATGAAAATCTGAAGTGTCTTTGCTTTCTCCGTTCATAAAATACAGCTCAGTTATCATTACTAATACTTTGCTGCAGATTTCACAATATCTCACGGTTATAGCTTCAAGTATAAAACATGGCAAATATAAAGTAAAAAAGATGACTCATTTATGGGCATAAGTATTTAAGCTGTGTAGCAAATAAAGATTTTAAAAGTCATATAAAATATCTAAGAAGATGTTAACCCAAGGATGATTTAAGGTTATGCAACAACTAATGTCTTTCTTTTTTTAAAGCAGGGTCTCACTATGTAGCTCAGGTTGACCTTGAACTTACTGTGTAGGTCAGGGTGGCCCTGAATCTATGGCAATCTTCCTGTCTCAGCCTCACAAGTACTGGGATTACAGGTGTGCACCACCACATCTGGCCATGGAACAACTAATTTAACACATCAGTTGGTCAGAAGACATGCAGGTAAACTTCCGTAGGTTACCAAATGTCATTTGATAAAATTTCCATGTTCTTTTTTATTATTCTCTTAAAAAAAGAATGTACTTGAGAGAAATAAAAATATATGACCACACCAAAATAAATAAATAAATAAATAAATAAATAAAGATTTTAAAAAGTTCTTTAAAGTGGGATTGGAATGAGGGGCTGGGGATTTAGCTCAGCGGCAAAAGCGCCTGCCTGGCAAGCGCAAGGTCGTGAGTTCGGTTCCCGGTACCAGAGAAAAACCAAAAAAAAAAAATGTGGGATTGGAATGAGTCATCCTTAAATTTCCTGTAATGGAAACAATCTTCAGAGTCATAAACTGATTTGTGAAATAATGGGACATCTCCCTCATCAAGAGCAAAACAAAAACCTCAGCTACCATAATTTAAAATTATGCCTGGAAATTCTGGACAATATTTTAAACATGAATAAAAATAAAGAACTTAAATATTAGATGTCAGACTATAAAATTGCTATTACTTTCAGAAATTATAATTTTATATTCAGAAAACAAAATAAAATCATCTATAGGAATTCAACTACAAGATGAATAAAAGAGTGAACAAAGCAATAATCTAGTCAACATATAAACAAAATAATTATAATAAGAATGAAGTTACTTTTTGCCTATTAACAATAACTACTGTGGAAAACACAGAGATAAAATCTGCCTTTGAACTAGTCAGTGTTTGAATGAGTGATTCTGTTCCTTATTTCCCACTGATATCCGCCTTCTCAGGAAGGCCCTCAGCTACATTCAGGCACTAAACCAGTGGACACATTTTTCATCAACTCATTCGTTCATTCATTCATTCATTCATTCATTCATTCATTCATATTTATTATCAATGAATCCTGTGTATTTTCACTTCTTTCTTATTTCCCCCAAATACCCTTTTCCCAAATCCTCTAAGACTTAGTTATGGTAGATGAGTCACTTCCTGCTGTGTGACCACAGAGATCAAGGGGCCTTAGGGCCCCGAGGCCCCTGGCTCAGCACTCCTTCATGTCCTAACCCCCAGGCAGGTTCAGATCACTGCAGCTCGTCTCCGTGCTGCGCTCTTTGAAGCTTATGTGCCTTTCCTCTATTCCTTCTTCCTCTAACACAACTGTTCCCCTTTCCGCACCTCACTTGCTGCCTGTCACCCCCAAAGTGCACCTGCACCCCAGCCCCCCCGCTGGGAGCCTGTCACACAGGACCCCGGCACTGGAATCCAGCCATTCCCCACCACCAAGCCTCCCTGTGGCAGTTTCCTGTCTGCGATCCTCTTCCCACCTGAACCTCTCCGTATTAGCAGGTCCTTAATCTCATTTTCTCAGCTCCTTCCACATTCCTGAAAATACAGCAGATGACCAATGAGTGTTTTCTGAATATTGAATCAACAAGCAACAAGCTATACCACTCTATGGAAATACCTAAAATATGAATAAAGGAAAATATGATTTCATCTTCCTAATAGGGAGGGCACATTATTACCTAATAGGTTTAATAGATAAATTCTAATGGCAACTTTCTGCAACTGACATAATGCTAATTTCAAGTACAGCTGCATGATTATACAAGAGAAACTACCTAAGAGTTTTTAAAGGGTGCCTTAAAAAGACTGTCTATAAAGTATTAAAAATCTATGATACTTAAAACAATATGATCCTGGCAAAATAATAGATAAGAAGACGAGTGAAATACAAATATAATTAGTATACCCTCATACTTAAGAGCTCAGTGACTAGGAAAAGACACGTTTCTGTCCCAACCACTGACCCCATGGAAATACAAAAGCACAGAATGGTGCTTTGCCAGTGAGAGAAGTATCTGCTATATTCATCTGTGCTCTCAAATATGCCAAAGTTTCATATGTATGGAAGAGTTCAAAAAAAAAAACTAACTAGAGGAATAAAAATTAAGTAAAAAGAGAAAGGGATATTCATTAAAAACATGGAATGAGAAAAGATGAGCAAATTTAGAGATAATAGATAGTTCACAAATTGAAAAGTAATGATGGTAATTAATTGTGAAAATTATCCAATTTATTAAAATTGCCTAATCATGATTACAAAATTAACAAAGAATAGAATAAAGATAATCACTTTAATGGTACTAAAAACAATCCCAGAGTTTTGGAGGATATAAATCACACTGTTATGCATAGTTGATGGTACACTCCCAAGAACTAGAAAAATAGAACAAACTAAGCCCAAAGTTAGGGGAGAACAGAAGTAGTACAGATTAGAGCAGAAACATGTGAAGTGGAGACTTAGAAAAAATAGAAAAGACAAAACAGAAAGTTGATTCTTTGAAAAGCTAATTAAAATTCACAAATATTTAGCTAAGTAGATCAGCTTACAGAAAAAAAATGAGGCCTCAAATAAAATTCTAAATAAAAGAGGAGCCATTACAACTTATCCCATGAAAATACAAAGGGTCACACAGAATTTTGTGAACAACTGTATGCTAGATTTATATGTAAAACCTAGTAGAAATTAATAAATTAAGAATTATACATTCTATGATGACCAAAATAGGAGCAACAACAGGAATAATAAGTAAAAACACTAAAGAATTAATAAAAAAGCCTCACAAAACAGAAAAGTCCCAGGACTCGATGGCTTCTTAGGTGAATTCTAGCAAACACTAGAAAAGTTAACACCAATCTTTTGTAAACTCCTTCAAAAAACTTGAAGCTGAGGAACATCTCCACCCTCATCATACAAGGACAGCACTACCCTCACACCAAAAACAGATGTGGAAATTTTAAGAAAATTACTGGGCAATATCTCTGATGAATTTAGATGTGAAAAACAATGACAATAGAATACATGCAAGTCAAAATCAAGACAATGCCACACACAAGGACCACGTGTTGTTTATCCCTGGGATGCAAGGATGGTTCACTATACAAATAAATAAGTGTAACACATACCAACCTGAGTATCCTGGATAAAATGGAAGGGACAGGGAAATAATAGGATATAGGAAATAATAGGAAATAGGGAGCTAGATCATCTGCGAATGAGGAGGAAATGAAGAGATAGGGGGAGGGGAAGAAGGGAGAAGAAGAGGATGAAAGAGAACAAAAATGTGTTATGCGTGGGCCAGCTCCCTAGAGTGCATGTAGTCATTATGTGCTGCAAACACACAGCAATAAAAATAAAAATTGACACAAAATCACACACACATCTGAACAGGCAGGAGGATAACATCTGAAGAATCCACCGTACTTTCATGGTATAGACTCCCAGATTAGGTATAGAAGAAGCAGACCTCAACGTGATAAAAATGTTATAGGATTTGCCTGTGGGTAACATTGTACTCAACAGTGAAATGCTGGAAGCTTTTCCTCTAAGACTAAGAAGAAGATAAGATGTCTTTTCTCCTCACTTCTATTCAACGTACTACCCAAAATACCATCCAGAGCAACCAGGCCAGAAAAAGAAATTAGAGACATCTCCATTGGAATAAAGCAGTTAAATTATCTGTCTGCCAATGACGTGATTTTATCTATAGAAACAAGATCCAAAATCAATTTGCAAAAATCAGTATTGTTTCCATACTGAACTGTCTGAAGTGAACAAGCAGTCCTTTATGCAATGGACCCAAACACCAGTTATAGTCCCAAGATCAACCTCCATGGCCCATTAAGACCCATGCAAAAGTGTGCTACACTAATCTCCTAGGTGTATCTCACGCCAATCAAGTTGACAATCAAGATAAACTATTATAATAGGTGGAAAAATGTGTGTGTACAATATGTGTGTATGTATATGAATATAGCAGCCATAATACCGAGGGAACGACCTTCAAAATAATAAGGTAACTACACCGCAACAACACAGGTACACTGCCATAGTTACTTTTCTCTTGTTGCTGAGACAAAATACTCAACACCTAAAGTTAAAACAAAAAAGATTTACTTAGCTCACAGTTTGTAGAGGTTTCAGCTCACAGTTGGCTGGCTCCAAGGCAGTGTGGAATGGCAGAGGAGAAGCAGCCCAAGGCAGGCAGGAGACAGAAGCCAGTGAACAGCGAGCTACAAGCACCAAGGATCTCCCTGTCCCTTCCATTTTATCCAGGATACTCAGGGTAAGCAGCACTTGCACCCTTAATAGTAGCACTGTAGCACGAGTCAATCTCAGTGTCACACACTCTAAATCCAGCCATCTCTGGACAGCCCAGCCTATGAGAGCACGAGGCTTTGGGGGGACATCTAGACACAAGCTATAACATACCTCCAGCAGGCATTATCTAAGTGAGACAAACAACACAAGCCAAACAGAGATTTCCAAGCTGGGGAAACACAACCCCAGAGCACTCACGTACTCCCCAGAGAAGGACCAAAGCTCTGCATATTCAGCTTCATCTCCAGGAGAGACCACAGGTGGAAGTGTGGGGTCAGTGAGGGAGACAGGAACTCAAGTCATAGCCTGCATCCTTTCTGATCAGAGTGGAGAAAAACTAGAGGTCAACACCAAGAACTGGGGACTGGCTCTGAACTATGTGGACTGGACCTCACACTTCTGAACAAACGAGGGGCCTGTGAAAAAACTGAGAGAGAAATTTATGAATTTTTTGAAACAAATATGTACATGAAATCCAGACATATTAAAACTTATGAGATACACCAAAAGCAGTCCTAAGAGGAAGTGAAAGATTTCCAATAAATACATCTCAAGAATTTAGCAAAATAGGAAAAGAAAATCGGACCCCAAATTAGTAGAGACTGCAAGGACAGAGACGGCTGAGGGACCCTGTGGAGGGACAGAGAGGCACAGGCACTGAAGCTGGAAGTGTTGGGAGAGGTGGGGACAGTGACAATAAAGCAAAATAAAGGCTACAATAAGCAGGACTAGAAACGGGAGTGTTGTGTGTGTTCTGTTACGAGATTGTGTCAGGTGAGGTGCAAAGGAAGGAAGGGAAAAGAAAAAACCATAAAAGAAGGATAAAATGGAAACAAACCTGTGTAAACAAGGAGGGGAGGGGCTGAAGGCAGGGGCGGGAACTGATGAGGAGGAACCAGGATTTGTCACGTACAGGTTCAAGTTCCCTAGGATGACCGTGATCATTACGTTTATCTACACTGTGCCGATAAACTTAATAAGAAATTTACACCTTACCTTAATCGCTGTGTATAACCATAAACTGTTTCCAAGCAAGAGAATGACATACAGTGGTTTTACTTTGTTTCCAAAAGTCCTTTTCGGTCAGAATGAGGGGACCGGGAGCACAGTGGCCCTGGCTGCATCAGCACAGCTGCATGAGAACACACTGATGCTGATCCAGGCTCATCTGCACCGAGGCAGCCGCCTGCGAGCAGGGCTGTGAGCTCCTCGTGCTGCCAATGCAGCAGCTCCAAACCAAGGGTGAGTGGGGAAAAGTCCGCCCCAAGAGGTGCTGGGACACTCGGGCCCCTCCCTCCTCCCCTCACTCATGCATCCATTCAGGTCTACCAAGGCCCTTGGCTGTGGTCGAAGCCGGGCTAGGGACCAGGACAGCCCTATAACAGCATCCGTACACACAGAAGGGAAATCATGCGGCTCTGTCTTCATGGAGCAGAAAACACAGCCCACCGATAAAACCTAAAGGCCGAAGATAAAATCACCAGTGGAATGGAAAAGCGACAGGTAAGCTACACTACATCTAGAGACATAAATGGAAACTACACACCCATAAAAACAGGAAATTTAAGCCTGCGCCAAACACGGGCACACCATGCTGAAATGTATTTCTTCCTCTCACCTAAATAGTATTAAAAGGGACAATGCACTGGGCCACAAAAGATATCTCAACATATTCCAGAAAAGTGAGATTAAAAGGAGCAATTAAATAAGACATCAGCTGTGGGGCATGCGTCTGTGATCCCAGCACTTGGGAGACTGAGGCAGGAGGGTTGCAAGTTCCAGCCCAGCCTGGGCAGCTTAGTGACTTAGCAAGACTCTGGGTCAAATATTAATAAATCAATATATAAATAGGACTGGGGATGTGGCTCAGTGTGAAGACCGCGGCTGAATCCTCAGCACAGAAATCAAAAGAAAGAAGGGGAGAGGGGTGTGGATTACTCAGCTGTGAGTTTGTGACTAAAACACAAATATCAAAAAGCCATATTTGGAAACTTACTAACAGTCCCTACTATGATCTATAGAGAAAAATCACAACGGATATTAAATATTTATAACTGGTGTAAAATTAAGTATACACAAACATATGCACACATGTACGGGTGGGACAAGCCATGTACTGGAAGTCAGCCTTATTTTAGGAGTGCGGCCTTAAACTATGTCTCAAATATGATGAAACCTTAAAATAGATGAGGTTAAAATGCAACTTAAAAGGCTAAAGACCAGTCTCATACTATTAACCCAAAGAAAGTGAAAGTCAAAATAGTAAAGAAAAGGCAGAAACTAATTATATAAAATTATGATATGGAAAAACATATACATAAAGATTATTTCAAACTTTAATAAAAGTATAAATTTTTAGCAAGATTATGAAGACGGAAGGCACAGAGCAATAATGATTTTTAAAGGGATATATTTAAAGATGCAGTTGGGATTTTGAAAAGTCTTAACATTTATCTCAATGCTGAAACTTAAAGAAATGCTGACACTTAAAGAAATTATCTAAGACCATTAAAGTACCAAAATTTAAATATTCTAAAAGATTTATTTCCAGGACTTACTCATAAACATCAGAAAAACTAAGCAAACCAACAACTACTAAAGCAATATAATCAGGATAATCTCAAAAAACAGGTAAATTTTAAAAATAAACTCTATGCAGTCTATACAAAATAGATTATTTCAGTGCCATACACATTTAACTATAGAAGTGGCATGAGCATGGAATAGATACGGAGAGAAGGCATCCGACCAGCTTCCCAAGCTTGACACAGAACCAGGACAATTCTGTCTCATTATCACAGACAAGCAGAGCTCTGAAAAGAGCTCTTCCAATTAATCCACCACTATGCACACACACTTAGACGAGCTGAATTTTTCTCGGAGATAAAAGAGTGCTTCAACTCTATAAAATCTATTAGGGAGACTCCACATTCCAGGAAAAGTGGATATACCTAATTTTCCTATAATTGTCACTAAATGCAACTTAAAAACCTGGGCATTTATTTAAAGCAAACATAAATTCTGAAAATTGAGAGAAGAATGCATAGTAGCTAGACAGCTTGGGATTCAAAGCCTAAACTTCCATCCTAAAAGAGCAATTCCACGCCCCCTCCTGTTTCTGGCTGCACAGCATTAGAAGAGGCCCGGCCCAGGACTCACCCCATTCCCAGCAGGGCTGAGCTTGCCCCACGTCCTCAGGGTGCATCCCTGGGAAGCAGCAGTCAGGCCCATTCTCCTCCCAAGGAAGTGGCACCAGCAGAGCCCGGCTCCCTGCTTTGTCCTGCAGGGCAAGCAGCCCTCTTGCACAGCTGTGGGGCTGAACACAGTCTGGGCCTCCAACTCCACCTGCCTCCCCTTCAACTGCCAGGGCAGTGTCAGCCAAGCCTGCCCAGGTGCAGGACCTCAGTATGATCCAGGGTCATAGCTCAAAATGCTCAGGTGTCAAAAAAAATCACACATTATGCCAGGAAACAGGAAGGTTTCAAAATAGGAAAATGTCATCCACAGAAGCCTATATGACCATGCAGGTGTCAGATCTCTCCGAAAGACCTTCAGCGACCTGATGCTAAGTATGTCAACAAACAATTGTAATGTCTGCAAAAACAAATAGTAAGTTTTAGTAAAGAAGTAAGAAGTCTGACCAAAGAAAGATACAAAAGAAAATTTTAGAATCAAAAAATTCAAGAACTGCTGGGGATATAGCTCAGTGGCATAAGCGCCTGCCTGGCAAGTGCAAGGTCCTGAGTTCAATTCCCAGTAGCCCCCCCCCCAAAAAAATTCAAGAACTGAAATAAAATACTAGCTAGTTGGGCTCAAAAGAATAAAAGAAAATGACAGAAAAACAAATCAGTGAGCATGAGGAGGCAGCAGTAGGAACTGTATAATCTGAAGCATGGACCGAAGAGACATGAGCAGCTTCAAGGATGCGATTTACGTGATTTTAACGTTCATGTCATTAAAGTCCCAGAAGGACAACAGAAAAGAGGGCTGAGAAGTCATTCAATAAAAATGGCCCCAAATCCCCATAATTTGGGACCCCCAAACTTGAGTTTGTCGCTGTTTGCTGTTCACCACGAAATGCAGTGCTCCTGTCTGCGCCTAGACAGGCTTCCATGCAACTTTGAATTTTCCTGGCTTTCCACTTGCCCAAAGTATCCCAGTGCTTGGTGCTAGGGCCCTAGAGTTCCCCAGCAGGGATTCAGAGGGTTTGGAAGGTCCAGCAGGAGGGCTCAGCACCCCCCGCCTCTGGTTTAGCAGTGCCAGTGTGAGGCAGGGAGGAAGGAGAGAGTATGATTTGCCCCTCACATTTTTCAGTGGGCATCACACCCTGCTGCAGGAAGTGGGCCAGTGGAGTGACACGTAATCGCTTGTTTTTCCTAATAAGTGGAAGCCTCTTTTAACCACTTTGAACCAATCACCAAGGAAAGTATTGCTGTACTCTGAAATGTCATTGCTCTGGGTCTCCTAGATGCAGAAAGCCATCTCACCTCCAAGGTGACACGGGGGGAGGCAGAACTCGATTTCACATTCAGAATGCATTTTACCTAATGAACAGCGATAATAATGTTTTCTTCCTCCTGGCATAGAATCTTTGAAAACATTGCTTAGCTGCTGCAGGGAGCACACACGACCCCACACTGGGGGAGAGGGCTGAGAGCGGTCCTGCTGTCCAGGCCCTGAGCGTCACCCCAGTCTAGGAGTCCTCCTCGCTGAGTGGAAAAGCAGCCCTGTATCCCAGACGGAGTAGCTCCTCAGGGTGCCCTGGCCTCTGAGCTCAATGAGGAGTGTTCCCCTTTGGGGCGGCTGATCTGCAGCATTTCCCACGGCAGTCCTGACTGTCGCTGAGTCAACCGACAGTGGGAAACCCAGCCACTGACTATCTTCACGGCTGTTGGGTATATACCTCCCCCATCTCCCAAACAAAATAACAGAGATGGCATGCAAATGCCAAGTTCCTCCTGAGAGCAGGACAGATATCTTTCTTTGATGATCACTAATTCTCACCTAGCTCTACAGGCAAATCTAGAAGCTACAGTTTAAAATAATGTCAAAGTAAACTTGCTGCAATTAGAGGTTTGTAATTTAAACCTACTTCAATACCATTACACTTATAACAGTTCATTTATTTACCTACATTGTCTAGAGAGATTATTAAAGTATTATTTGGTAAAATATATTTTTATTGAAATACTAACAGAAGAACCATGGACATCAAGCCATTATCTCGAAGTACTTGTTATAGGTTCTCCAATATAGAAGAAAAACCAGGTAATCCTTGTATTTTCTTAGAAACCTGAAAAATTTTCTCTCTGAAATAGGTTTTCTTCCTGTCTTATAAACTGTGGTCTCAGAGTCACAGAAAACATCAATCCCTTGCCTTTGCTGAGATGGGTTTTCAAGAACTGTGAAAGTAGATGACCACAATTTCGACCCTCTCGAAACTCAGCTCAGACTTTCCGTGGGAAGGTTCATTCCAAAGGATCTTCTGTCCTTCTTATATAAGCCTGGATGATCTCAGCCTCCTGCTCCCTGCCACTCCACTGTCCTTATTTCTCAGCTGCATTCTGCTCAATTACTGAGATATTAAAAATTAAAATAAAGGCTCTGCAATAAGGGGTTAATACTTGAAATAAAGCTGTCAGAATGTTAGTTTTAGTTTTCTATGTTGCCCTCAAGCACCTGTTAACATTCTGATATTGTTCTACCTAAAAATATCTTTAATTTCAGTGTGGTGAAATGATACCTACCACACACTTACATGAGAGACAAACTGCTTTGGAGACTTTATGCTCTCTACTTTGTATGATCCCTCATTACCCAAGGCAGGGACACAAAAGCATGTGTTATGGTTGATACATTGTGTCAACTTGGGGAGTCTAGAGGTTTGGCTAAGTAACTTAGCAGGAAGCCAGAGTGCAAAGATTATGTGAGAGCTACACGCCCCTTAGGTGGGGGTAGCCTGTTTACAAAGTAAGGCAGGGAAAAAGAAGCTGCTTGCCGGCATGCCGGCCTTCCTCCAGTTTGCTCTGGCTTGTTTGCTGTTCGGCTGCCATTCCCCCCTTTGCTCTTGTTGCTTTGCTACCTTCTGCCTTGGAGCCAGCCAAGTATGGACTGAAACCTCCACAAACTGTAAGCTAAATAAACCTCTCCTTCCTTCATTTTCGGCCTTGGGTATTTTGTCTCAGCAACGAGAGAAAAGTAACCAAGACAGCATGAGTTCCTCAGAAGCCGGTATTTTGCAAAGCGTGCTTTGGTCTGGAAACACACAGAAAAGCACGCACTTTTCTTATCTTGCCCGGCTGCCAACTGCCTGTGCTATCCTTGATCCATGTTTACTTTAGACACGGTGATGGCGAAGCTTTAGAGCTTTCAGTGGTGACAAACACGTGCCACAGGTTTGCCAGCGCTGCTGTGGAGCCGCGGCCGTTTACCCGCCGGGCTGACCCCGTTTGGACTGGGGGAGCCTGGGTCTCGTGGTGGATACCAGCGAACGCCCGTTCAGAGGTGGAGTGAAGGAAAAGACTGAGGAAAGAGAACTTCGGTTGGGAAAGAAGAGAAGCACTAGCATGTGGAGCAAAATCGTGAACTTATTCCAAGAAAGGAGATGACTTTCTGCTGAAACTGCAGAAGAAGGAAGGGGCGAAATGTGCGCATACTTGTTCCGAGCAAGTTCACCGCAAGCCACTCTGCGTGAGCTCTCAAACCTGAGTCACTTTTTAAGAACCAGCCAGAGCGTGTTCTACGTGATGTGATCTCTGTAAGATTTAGAGGTATTTAGGTGGCCACTGGAGTATCCACACCCGGTTTTAAAATGTACTCTTTCCGAATGACTTGGGCACCGGCAATGATTTGCTTTTATAAGGTAGGAAATCATCCCGCATCTGCTCTGCATCTATCACCCCTGCTTCCATCAGCACGAGTCTCAGAGGCCTGATCATTCTTTCTCATTCCAAATGAAGCCAGACGCTGCTGAGCAGAAACCACTGTGTCACTCAGATCTCCTAACAAGGCGAGGGAGCTAGAAAGACTGCGGCACCGAGGATCAGGATTGCCAGGGCTCACAGTGGCACAGCCCTGAAGAACTCCAGCACACCGTGGCCACTGCCTCTCAGACGCCCCCAGGAGAATGCCCACCCCGGCCCGTGGCTCCCGGGGCCCTCGCCAGTCTTCCTCCTGTACGCGCTGTGCAGGAAGGTGGTGGAGATTTCCACCCAATCTACAGCCATGGCGTCACCTTAGACTTCTCCTTCAGTGTCCCCATTACGCGTGGTGGACACAGTCTGACCCCTCCACCCGCTTCCCCGTCACCCTGCCCTCAAGGCTGCTTACGGATCTCTACCGCTCACTCACCTGGGGCCTTAACACGAAACATGGGCTTCTGTTTAAACAAGACAATCACCCACATGCATATTTCTTCTTCCTTTTTTTATTTCACTAAAATGATAAGAAAAGATTAAAATGGAAAGCAAGCTTCAGAATGGAGCTACAGGAACAAGCCAGCTGTGGGCAGTTACAACAGGAAGTGAGTTTGTTCCCCTCTGAGAACCCCACCAGCCCCAGACCGTGGGTGCCAGCTGGCCAGGGTGTGGGCACAGGGGAAGGCCTGGGCATCTGGACACCCCGCCTGGACCCCAGGTCCTGGCAGTCATGTGCCCAGTGATGCCGGCACAGCCTCGCACGGAGAGTCAGGGTCTGTGCTTAGAGAATGGGAAGCCGAGAAATTGTGGACCCAGACATTCTGGAAGACGCTGAGAATGAGATAAAAGTGAAAACGTTAAACTCTTGTGCCCATGAGCTGTAGCATGTCAGCCTCCCGGCCACGGGGTGGGCGCTTGCCCTGCAGGTAAGGAACCAGGACTTCCCTCGCCACAGTGAAGTCCCAAGGTCTCCGGAAAGCAGCATGTGTACCCTCAGACACACACAAAGCCCTGGGGCACAGACCGACAGCCCGTGCTGCCAGACTCGCGGGCTACCAAGCCCCTGTACCAGTCCTTCAGTCTCACTCTGAAAGAGGAGACGAGGCCTGCAGGACCAGGAAGGGCCAGCTGCTCACAGGGTGGGTGCATCTGGCCAAGCTGGCAAAAGCCCGATAGGACACAGACAACACATGGAGCATTTTTAAAAATACAAGTAAAATTTTTAGAGATTTGAAGTTATATCACATCATAAAAGAAGAATAAATGCTATAAAATGAAACTTCCAGAAAAATAAGAAAGAACTCTTGGATATTAAAGTCTTATTAGCTGAACAGAAACTATTAAATATTAAAAACAGAGTGGAGAAAATTGCTCACAAGGCAGAACACATTAAAAAATGAGGAAAAATAGAATGGATAAATACATTAGAGCAGTCTCGAAAGTCAAACTTTTAGTTTTGGGTTTTTTTTTTTTTTTCTGGTACCAGGAATTGAACTCATGACCTTGCGCTTGCCAGGCAAGTGCTGTGCCACTGAGCTAAATCCCCAGCCCTCAAACTTTTAGTTAAAGAAAATCCAGGGAGAAAGAATGAAGAATTTGTGGGGGAAGTAGAAAAATCTATAGACTTTATAAACATGCTACCAAAGACATCCTGTTTATATATTTTGTATCCTTTGACCTACATTTTATAAACTTCCTAGACACCCCAAATATGCACAACAGAGCATATCTTTTAAAAAGTTACATAAATGATTTTCAACTATGAATATTCTCCAAAACAACAAAGAAAACAAAAAGTGAGTCTTACACAGATTCTTTCTCAGGAAGTTTCTAACTTTTATGAAAACAAAACATCAAATTTCCCCCTAAAGTCAACACTGACTCTAACCATTGAATATGATCAGTTCTTGTCCAATTCGGTTTATGACGACAATCGCAGAAAGGATGGAGTGCGGGAACGAGGCACCACTGTAAATTTAACAAAAGGATTCCGCTGGGTCTGCGGCGGAAACACGGTACGGCCACAGTGGGCGTGGGTGGAGCAGAGACGCTGGAGAACTGAACTCTCTGCTCCTACAAAGGTGACAGATGGGACTGAAGCTGAGCCCTGAGGACTGCGCGGCGAGCTAAGTAAACTCGAGAAGCTGCCCTCGGAGAGGTCGTGCGAGGTAGAATTCCAGAAGGAGAGCGCAGTGAGACCTTCTCTGCACAAACGTTGTAGGTAGGCACTGATGAAAGGCACAGTGAGCTTTGCTAAAACTGAAAGTGTAAGTAACGTTAATGACGTTTGTGTAACTGGGCGGGCGTCACTGGGTGTTTTACCCTCACAGCCCCCGGTCCCCGCGGCGGAGACCTTGTCCTCAGCCTCCAGGCAGTGCCCGCGCTCCCCGCTCCTCTGTGCTAATCTGTGTTTCTATGAATGCGACTTTCCTGCTTCCGGGAAGACTCCTGCTAACATTCCCAGGAGTCTTATTCTATTTTCCTGCCAACTGAGTTTCCTAGTAACTGGTCAAGAAGCTTGCCTATAACTCCTTCCAGTGGCTTTTCCAAAGATGGAAAACCCCTGACAGAGAGCTTAAGCTTTGAGTCTCTTCACTTTCCATGGAAGAGGTCACGTGGCAGGTGCAGGTCCCTTTCTTGAATTCCTGTTGGTGCCGCCTCCCATCACCTGCCCCTCCCACATGACCCTGGGAACTGGAGCCCCTCTCCTCTGTGGGCTGCCCTGGGGCCTGGGGGACCGTGGTCCCTTGTCGCCCACCCACACGCTGAGCTCTGGGGCCTGCTGAGGCAGGGCCAGGAACTGAGGCACACCTCATACCATACTGAGGGGAGCGAACCCCCACTGTCCTCTGTCCCTCTGTCCCTCCTGTGCGCACTTGTGGACTGATGACTTGGCCTGCTACTATAGAAGCTTGCTGACCTGAAGGGCTGGCTTATCAAAGAGAAAACATGAGTTAGTGTTTACTGATGCACAGCTCCATGAGCGTGTTCTGGAACAAGTGAGAAGATTTAGAAGTTTCTCCTCTAGTTATACCAATGTGTGTGAAAGCAGAAAGAAGGAACAGGAATTATTAAGCAACTAACTCCATAGCAGGTCGTACATGGGGAGTTTGAATCTGTTACTGCTCATTTCCATGAAAACTTTACAGAATTATCTCCAGATTATCAGAAAGAGAATTCTCTTCTCTGGATTATATAACCACTAAATAGTAAAGGCAAGCTTCTAAGGAAGGACTATTTAGTTCCTATGCTATAAAATAAAAATCATTAAAATGAATTGAGCCGCTGCTACTGCTTCGATCAGTAGTTACATCATTTGCAAGTAATATTCCTTCTCGTTAGTCAGCAAAGATTTGGGCAAGATCCTCTGAAATTAGTTCTCACAGAGAAGGAAGTGATGGTTTTATTAAATATTTATAACATACCAGTGGTGTGTTTCTCATATTGGTCTGTGTGAGTCAAAACTTCGTAAGATGTGCATTACTGTTCTGAATTACAGATGAGAAAAATCCAAGCTCACAACGGTGGGATTCCTCAGCTACCAGTAAGGTGCCGAAGCTGGGTCTGAGGCGGACAAATTCAGCCCTCTTTCAACTCTGCCCCCTCCCGTCGGGGCAAACAGGAGCCTTTGTCAGGGTGTGCCCCCTCTCAGGCCCCCACATGCACTGGCACAACCACCCTTGTTTCGTTCAGGATGTTTTTGCCACCCTAGGTCTGAATCCACATCCTGGGCTGAGGGCATTATCCATAGCATCACACAAATCCAAAAGCTTGAACCCAAGCCCCAGACAACCCTGTGGAGACAGCCATCGTGTGCTCAGAGATCTGGCGAAGGAAGCTGAGGAAGCAATGAAGTATTGTAATTGTACTAAAAGAGTGATGCGGGGTGTGAGGGATAATAGGAATACTGATTTTCATCAAACTCGATCATATTAAATTTCTATAAAAGAACTTAAGGCTGACAGAGCAATAAAAGTCCACCAAGAGCTAGATTGGGGGTGGGAAGTGAAAAGAATGAAGGTGAGCCCCAAGTCCCCCCGAGGAAGGTGATCACTACGTACTGTGAACACGGACTATAGGAATTTGTAAGAATAAAGTTGCTCCACATACATGTACAGGTCAGACTTTCAGATGTTAGACTGTTAGACAAAAGCTGCTAGGGGTACAACACAGGCCTTTCCATCCGCTGCTAGGAGCAGCCCGGGGCACGGGGATGAGTCCAGCAAGGCTACAGTGGCCATGGTCATGGCCATGTGATTCTACCTTCTGTGTTCCTGGGGCCGCTGTTCACGTTTACCAGAAGACACAGACTGGTGCTCATAGCAGTTACTTTAAACAGGAAGGTAATCTAAAAACTAAAAAGTAGCTAACCAGATAATAGGGGAAACAAATACATTAGAACTATATATGTTCTCTCTGAGAGATGGATCTCACACACATAATTCAGTGAAAAAGAATTTTCACAGTAATCCATAGGCCATTTAAAAACATACAGGTGAAGCACTGTGGTTTGTATGGATACTAACTCATCTGCATTCTCAACAGGCTCAGAGAGTAGTATTATTACCCCATTTACCAACGAGGAAAATGAGACACAGAAGTTATAACCTTGTGAGAAGGCGACCAGACATTGCTTAGAATTTGCTATCTATTACAAAGTTTCAAAGAAGTGTCACAGAACAACAAGCCAGACAGAGGGAGGCACAGGCGTGGTTCAAATTCTACCTAAATTTTTTCTTACTTTGTTTTTCAGTGCTGGAGATTGACCCCAGGACCTTGCACCTGCTACATTAGGCAAATGTCTTAGTTACTTTTCTCATTGTTCAGACAAAATACCCCAAGCCCCAAGTTAAAGGGGGAAAGGTTTATTTAGCTCACAGTTTGTAGAAGTTTTAGTCCATACTCAGTAGGCTCCAAGGCAGGGTGGGCAACAGTTTATGGCGACGGAAGACAGCAAAAGCAACAATGGAGATAAAGAGTCAAGACTCTTTCTGTCCCTTATATTGTATCCAGACTGCTGAGACAGGGTGCTGCCAATCCAATTGGTGGACTGATCCAGAAATCACCCACCCTTAATCCCAACACCCTTAATCGCAGGGTTGGACCATCAATCAATCACAAACTCTAGATTCAGCTACCTCTGAAAAAACCTGCCCTCCATGACTGCGTGAGGCTTTGAGGGGGCACCTAGGCACACACCATGATAGCAAGTGTGCTATCCCTGAGCTACATCCCTAGCCAATTTTTCTTTTCTTTGTCTTTGTTTTCTTTTTAAAAATTTTGAGCGAGGTTTTAATAAATTGCCTAGGCTGGCCTTGAACCTGGGATCTCCCTGCTTTAGTCTCCTATGTAGCTAGGATTATAAGCATGTGCCCCTGTGCGCTGCTTATTTGTAATATTTTATTCCTAAACTGATGACTGTGGCCATGATATTCATTGCATTCATCATGCACGGCTATGTCTGAATAATTTTGCATCAGGATGATTTCTCATATTGCTTAAGTTACCCTAAAATGGGGAGAGGGTAAGAGAGAGGTGGATTTTTCATGTAAAAGCTGTATGTCCTTGGTGATGACCTTTAATGTCCCTCAGCTGAGTTTTATGTTCTTTTTAATCTATAAAAGGCAAAGAGCACTGCTATGCTTTCAAATTACATAATTAATTTGAATAAACTTTGTAAACTATAAAATGATTGGCATTTATCACCAGGGACAGCTTTTTCTTGGAAGAAATATTCACCCATGTGTCAGGAAACGGAGCGCATTTTGGGTCTGAAGTGGTAAAATTCCAGCTCTCAGAGGCCTGGATATAAGAAAGGCTGCGCTTGGTCAACCTGGTGGGTACAGGAGACAGACTACAGACCAGGAGGAAATATGTGCCCCCTATTATCCCACAAGGGATTGATATTCAGAATCTAGATGGAACTGAGAAAACTGAGCACAAAGAAAGCACTTCTGAAAGGCAGACATAAAACAGCCAAAGGATACATGAGAAAGTGTTCAATCTCAGTAATTACCAGGGAAACGCGAGTCAACACGGCAATGAGGCACAGCTCAGCCCAGGTAGACAGAACGGCTGTCGCGAAAAAGACAAAACCAACAGACGGTGGCAAGTGTGGGGAGAGGGGGCTCTCACACACAGCCGGGGGTGTGTGTGAGCGTGGATGTCATGGAAAACAGTGTGGACCTTCCTCAAACAGTTAAAAACAGAACTACCATCAGACCCAGTAATCCCATTGCTGTCTACACCCAAAGAGGATGAAATCACCACACCAAAAACATACTCGCCTTCCAGTACAGCCCACAGTGGCCAAACACAGATGCCTACTGCGGATGAGCAGAGGGGACAATGTGGCGTGTGCACACAGTGGAGCGCTGCTCAGCCGTGGACGTGGGAAATGCTGTTATTTACACAACAGGGGTAGAGCTGGAGGTCATTATATTAAGTGAAACAAGTCTGCTGCAGAAAGACAACTGCACGTTCCCCCCTCTGTGGACGTTAGTAAGGCATCTCCCAGCAGAACGCAATGAAGTGGGGGTCCCCAGAGATGCTGAAGGTCGTGGGAGGCAGGAACCGAATGAAGCTCAGGAGGGGCCCCACACAGAGCGAAGACATGACTGTCGGTTCTCTCTAACACAGTGGGGAAATTATTGGTTAAAACTACCTATGATATATTTAAAAATGATTAGAGGTGTATGAAACTCCCCACACATAAAATGATTCATGTTGGAGATTGATATGCATGTTACCCTGATTTGATTATGACACATTATATACATGTATCAAATTAGCATAATGAACTCCATAGAGATGCACAAATATTATGACTCAATAAAAAATGTGCACATCCTGAAGAACAGTGAGGCCATCACACCAGGTCCAGAACACTCGTGGACTGTCGGAGAAGAATGGATGGAGCTCTCGGTGGCTCTGGACCATGCGAACTCCAGACCTCGGCAGCATTCAAAATTTGCCAAGTGATATGAATAATGTCTTAAAATAAAAGCTCGCTTAAAGTGAAAGATATTCTCATTAAACTGCTCAAGACAGCAACATTAATATTCAGCATGACCAAGACCCAGAGTCACACTTTCTATTAGTTGCTGATCATCAAACTACACCCTGACATGAAAGCAGAGAGGACAATCTGAGAGTGAGGCAGATACCACGCAGACCCAGGAGCTGCCTCTGTGGGCCGTGTCTACAGGAAGAGACACAGGGCACAAGGTCCCCGGGGAAAGAGAAATATTAATCCTATCGGTCATTTCACCTATGCAGTGAGGAGGAGTAGGTTAAACATATTAGGCTGACTCAAATGTTATTTGGAAATGCCTTTGATCATGTTTCCAAAAGAGACAAGATTCACACAGCCTGAGGAAGGAGCAAGAGGAGCCGCGGTGCAGACAGGAGAAGGCCTGGTAGTCAGGGTGAGCTGCCGGGTAAGGAAGGCCTGGGAGCCGGGCGGCCCTGGGAGCGAGGAGGGAGGGCGCGGGGCTGGGACGCTGTCATCTGAAGAGAGAGGAGAGCCTCCTCAGACTGTCCCGTCATCTTCCCGAGACAAACATGCTGCAAAGCATTATTCTCCAAGCAAAGATGCCTTGCCTCCAGCCTTATCCTATAACAAATGAAATGCAAAGACCATTTCCGGTTGAGGTCTCCAGTGAAGTACTGTGGACGTCCATATGGAAAGACTGACAGGACGATGGCAGCTGTGCCCCGTCATCACCACTGCGTCCCGTCAGCTTGTGTGCACGGCCACCTGCGGTTCCCATCCTAGCACTGCCCAGGGAGCATCTGGCACCCCAAGTAGATTTCTGACGTGGTGCAGGTCTTGGGTCCTTCTCAACTCTTTTGTATCACGAGCAACTATTAGTGCCTAAGGCTTTAGCAAAGTCCAAATCTCAGTTACAGCACTTCCTTTGGGGGGCTGTGGGGATAAACAGAGTAACAACACACGCGAAGCTATGGACGGAACCAGATGAGTCATGACAAAGTGCTGCTTTTTTATGCGTATCATGGTTACAAAGCTTTTAAGAGTACATGTTTTATAAATACTTGTTGGCTGATGCAGGTTGTGATCCTACTATCTCAAGAATAAGCCCCAAAGTGGGAGGTGGTGGAGGGTGACAATAAAAATAAATCAGGTCAAATTCTTAGCTCCATAAGACTCTGCCAGCCTGGAATTATTTGTTCATGGAGCATCTAAGCCTTCCAGCTGGGTACAGAGCCTCCTAGGATCTTGCATCCGGCCAAGGAGGCACGGGAATCACGGCCAGGGATCAAAGGAGAGAACTGCGGAGGACAAAAGATGTAACCCTTTCCACCACTCCCCAGAGAACTTCCATATCCAACTTCCTAAGAGGTATAATAAGTTTGAGCCCAATATCAGCCAATACTTATAACAAACTTTTGAGTAAGTGTTTTCAAAGAATGCTCTTTTAAAATACTAGGAAGGAAACACGGTTT
Organism: Chinchilla lanigera; assembly: GCF_000276665.1. Classification (NCBI taxonomy): domain Eukaryota; kingdom Metazoa; phylum Chordata; class Mammalia; order Rodentia; family Chinchillidae; genus Chinchilla; species Chinchilla lanigera. Next base: position 1,235,492 of record NW_004955409.1, read on the forward strand.
GTGCATGATAAGCAAAGTTCGTTGACAATGAGAACACTCAAAATTAAGGACTAAATCTCCCAGGGAACAGGCTGGTAGCAGAGTCCAAGCCAAATGGAAAATTTTAAGTCCCAGGAAAAACTCAAGGAACTGATGTTCTTGGAAAAATCTATCAACTGAAGAACCACAAGAGCTAAGGAAAGATTGTACAAATAGGACCAGATATAAAATAAATGTTCACATATTGATAGCCCCTCTATTATACTAGCAACGTCCAGTTATGAAAAGTAATGAGAAATATCCTGTGCAAAGGAACAATAAAAATATAAAATCTATACAAAGAAACAAATCAATAAATATATGAGAACCACACTGCAAATGTAAAATAGCTTACAGAAAGATAGGAAATAAACCTCAAGTAAATGTTTGAAATGTAGAATAGCAGGGATGAGAGGATTCATCAGTATAAACACAGCAATTCTTCCTAAATCAATCCACAGATTTAAAGTGCAATACAGATTTCAGCTGATGACCTGGATTCGGGAACTTATGAAAGGACTTGAGAGCCAAACTGCAAGAATAAATGGGAAGGCCAGGCATGGTGGCTCGCGCCTGTGATGCCAGCTCTTGGGAGGCTGAGGCAGGAGGATTGCCAGGAGTTTAAGACCAGCCTGGGGTACAGAGTGAGTTCTAGACCAGCCTAGCACCCTAGATTTACACAGCCAAACCTTGTCTCAAAAAAACAAACAAAAACTAACAAACATACACAAAACGGAGACTGAAGTTCTGCAATGGCAGAATTAGGGAGAGGTTTTCCCAAGGCCATAAGTAAGAAGAGCAGTGAGAGCGGTGGGCGCTGGAGGGGGCCTCTGAGGCAGACAGGGCCCCACCTGTCCGGGGCCAAGTGGAAACCCGGGCGGCGTGCCAGAGGCAGGGCCGGGCCAGCGGGAGAGGGCTGGGCGCCTGGGCCTCCAGAAGCCGCAGGCCTCGCAGGCCTGCAGGGTGCCGCACCACGCGGAGGCCACTGCTCCCTAAGCAGGCCGGGCGGGTGGGCTCCCGTGTGGCCGCCCCGCGTCCCGGTGCGCAGGGCCACCCGGGCCCCGCGATCTGTGGGGAGAGGAGCGGGTGCACAGCGCAGCAGACTGTGGTGCGGACTGCGAGAAAACGAACCAGGGGGCTGGGGATTTAGCTCAGCGGCAGAGCCTGCCTGGCAAGCGCAAGGTCGTGAGTTCGATTCCCAGTACCGGAAAAAAACACAAAGCAAAACAAAACAAAAACAAACAAATGGGAAAACGAACCAAGCACGGCGGCGAGCGCGCACACGCCCACGACGGCGCGGTGCAGGCTGGCTGGTCCGCGCTGTGGACGGCCGCCCTGGCGTTGGGTGGGCAGGACTGA
>NW_004955409.1:1237768-1253986 GCF_000276665.1 Chinchilla lanigera
TCCATCCTCTGATGACAGTTGGAAAAGCATGGTTCTCTCACATCTGCACACACCTGAAATCTCCATTCCACACCGAACCCAAGACAGCCCGGGAGTCTAGGACAGCCGGCCTTCATCCTCCCACAGCGGGGGAGGCGCGGACTTGGCCTTTCCCTGGTGACGGTTTGCCCCCTGCAGGGCGAGCTGTCTGGTGCTCACACTGGCGGGCAGTGGGCACTTCGCATCGGCGAAGTTTGGGCGCGGTCAGTGTGTGCCCGGCCCAGGGCCGCAGCAGACGGGTCGCAGGATGAGAAGTCACCCCCTGCCAGCAGAAGGCGGCGGCCGGCGGAGGTGCAGCCAGGAGCCGGCCCAGGACGCGTGGGCACGAGGGAGCGCTCTGGACGATGCCTCCTCGTTCCCTCGCCGGTCATGAGGCCGGGACCAAGGGGCCGATCCTGGGTTTTCTTCCTTTCAGAGCCCCGCTCCTGCGCACTCTTCGGAGGGAGGAGAGGTAAATTATGAGAAAGAGAAGGGAGAGGCAGGACCTGTCTGACTGATGCACACACGGCCTCGCCCTCCCGCGCCTGAGCGTGGCCGGGCCATGCGGGCTGCAGCCCCTGCTGCAGGGCTCCACCTCTTCGCCCGGAGCCTGAGGAACAGAGGAGAAGGGGCGGCCGGCCCGCAGCAGCTCGGGCGGAGCGGGGCCTCTGGCAGCATCACGCCGGGTCCCAGCAGCGCTGACACGGCCGGCAAAGGCAGAGCCTGGCAGGCGGGCAGGGCTGCAGCAGGTCCCGCAGGGTCCCCACCCCGGCCCGTCCTGCTCCCAGCACACCTGGCTGACCTCGAGCCCGGCGAGGGGACAGGTGGGGACAGGTGCAGTGGGCAGCGGACGGGGAAAGGACAAAGGGCAGTGCACAGCTGACTCCTAGGTTGGCAAGGGTTAGGACGCACATGGGATTTGCTGGGTCTCACAGGCACTGCAGGCCCCACTTTAACAGAAAGACTTCCCGGCTTTTGAAAATTAATTCTATTGGTACATTTCATATGTACATAACGATCACACCCATCACAGGGAACGTGATAGATCTTCATTCTCCTTTTCCCATCCCTTCCCCTCCCTTCAACCCCTCTTCCCCTCCTTATATACAAAACTGTGTTTCCACTCTATCCTTCCTTTCTCACTTTTTCTTTTCCCCTCCTTCCTTCCCCTCCCCCTCCCTAGTTCCCCTTCCCATTTGAACCGTTTTCTCCTATTTCACAATATCTATTATAGCAGCTCAGTGTGTAATAGCTAAATCTTGGAAACGACCCAAATGCCCATCAGCCAATGAATGGATAAAGAAGACCTGGGATTTTTATACAGTGGAGTACTACTCAGGCATGAAGGATAAACCTGTGACATTTCAGGGCAAAGGGATGCACCTTGAGACTGTAATGCTAAATGCAATAAGTCAAACATGTGTAAATATTGCATTGTCTCTGGTGTGAGAAACTGATAGCATAAATAAGGAGCAAAATGTTCAGGGCTGTTTTAGAATCAAGGGATGCATGTAGTATTCTAGATTCCTGCATAATTTAATAGTTACGTTATACATTTCATTGTGACATGAGAACATACATCCATGTCCTTAAATACCGGATACACTCGTTAGTAAACGTGTTTACATTCACTGCATTTAGACGAGTTTGTTCTCACCAGCAGTAGAGGCTATCTGAATGTTCTTCTCTTCCCAGCTCCTGGATTCACCAGAAGTGACTGGATTTGGAAACTGCTGGGTAATTTCCTCAGCTGAGGAGCCGTGGAAGAGACAAAGCTTTGGTCCCCAGAGAAAGCGACCTGGACGGCCGGGAAGCGGCTGCCATGATTAATCTGCTTCGAGGCTCGAGGAGCCCAGGTCCTCTGTGCCGCGCACAGGCTCTGTGTAAGGCAAGTGCCCCGGAGCATCTCGGGGACCAGAGGTCTGGGCACGGGCCGTGGGTGCGGTGCTGACACGCCTCGCAGTGGGGGAGCCTGAAGACTGATCTGTGTGCATTAGAGACTCCTTGGCAGTTTATCCAGGATCAGCACCTTCTGATCGCTTTAACCGGACGTGCAAAGGACCACATCATAACAAGGATGAGGTGGGGCGGGGGGGAGTGGAAAACACCAGGCTGCACGTTGCAGTTTTACAAAGAACTTCCCATAAGTGGGCTTTGCAAAACCGCAGAGAGCTGGCCAGCCTGGTCAGGAGTCCCTGCTGCCTACGGGACGCACTGCGGACTTCTCGAGCTCTCCGAATTTTAGGGTGATTTTTAGTTTTACAAAAACTTTAGAAAAATTTCTCGCCCTTCCCCCAAAGCATGACACTCGCTAAAGCAAATAACACATCTAGGAGTTAGAATGGACATTACTTCATACAGAGCCTAGGCTAATTCCACTTCCCAGTGCAGAATTTATTTGATAAAAAACAGGGCTTACAGTGGGAACAGTCAGGAAACCCCCGACAGGAGGTGGATGGCACACGTCTGAAAGTTCAGTTCATACACTGCCAGGAGAGGAGACTCGTGTTTCACACACCCGACAAGCCCCGAGGTAGAAAATCAGCAGCACGTGCATCCTGTGGGTGAAGAGCGGGATTTCAAGTCCACAACTGGCAGGGAGGTGCCTAGGGCAGCACAGCGCAGAGCCGCCCTTCGGCAGGTAAGAGAAGGCTCTTCCCCGCCAGCCGCTCCCGCCTGTCTCTGCCTCCCCCTCCCCCTCCCCCTCCCCGTGGAGAGACTGCACAGCGGACCCGGCAGCTCCCCGAGATCGACGCTCTTCATCTGTCAGCGGGCATCAAATCCACCTCCCCTGCTCTATGCCTTTGGTGAGCGTTTCCTTTCGGAAGGCTCAGAGGCCTTAATTTTATGATTGTTCTGAAAAACATGCGGTCTTCCATGTGACCCTTAAGGAGATGAAGAACATGATTTCCGAGAATCTTAGAAACTGCTCTTTTACAGCAAGATGCTTTGGATTTCCGTACGGTCTGCACATCCGGCTCCACTCAGAGTCCCTTAGAGCTTTATCACCCCATGAGGGTTGCAGGAGGAGGAGCGGCGAACATAGTTCAGCGCTCCCGACGCAAGTTTCATAATGATTTCGTATTCTGCTTTGTTTTAAAACTACTTTAATTGTGCATATAGAAAAGTGCTATGTATAGAAATAAGGAAGGAAGGGAGAAAGAAAGGGGAGAGGAGATGAGTGGCGGGAGGGGAGGGAGGGGAGGAGGAAAGGAGAGAGAAGAGGGAACCAAAGCTCACCATTCGTCAGAGTGAGTACCTCGTGGCCTGCACTGGTCAGGAAGGAACAGCCGTTGCTCCCTGCACGCCCTCGGGACCCTTCTCCCGCCCACTCAAGGTCTCCTGACCCCGCTTCATCACTTCCTCCTCGCCCTTCTCCTCTCACCCCATGAGTGGTACCCGCCCCACAGTCAGACGGTCTGAGCTACAGGAACCCTCGCTCGAGACGGCTTTCTTCTTCCTCACAGTCACAACTGCTAGCTCCATCGCAGTAGGGCAGTGGCCGCGCACCCGCCGTCACCGCAGAGCCGGCTCTCTCCTGCCACACCTCACACCGGGCTCTGGCAGCCTTGTGCTGTGGTGTCTCTGACAGATGCCGCAGTGAGGACTCCACTCAGCTGTGAAAACAAGAGCTCTCCAGACATCTCCGAGGCCCAGAGGAGTGAACGTCGCCATCAAGGTACCAGGGCCGAGTGCTTCCTGAGCTCGCACCGTGATGTGCCCCTTCTCCTGCGGTGGGCTCTTGTCTCGTGGGGACTGAAGCCACACTCACCCTCCTCCGGGTGAGCATTCTTGTGCAGGTTATGTCTGGGGCTGTCCCGTGTACGTCTAGAAGGAGAATTCTGCACCATAAGGTAGGGCCCTGACGATACTAGAGAAAGCACACTCAGTTTCCTCTCTACTCCCTCACACTACAGTCAACACAGCACCTGTGCCTCTGGTCGGTCACACACTGGGTGGGGACTTTCCACCAGCAGCCCGTCAATTCTGTGGCAGTTTCCCCCGTGGCCCGCCTGGGGTTGGCTGATTCCGCTGCATCCTGACTCTACCTGTTGGAGGTTCCGCCTTGGAAGCTCCTCACCGACGGGCTGTACACTGGGGCTCCCTTCACCCTGCTCAGGTTTGACAAATGTCCTACAGTGGCCACAGAACCCAGGGAGATGATGACATATGTGTCCTGCTCTTGGACAAAGCACATTGCAAAGCACGTTGATGAACTGCCACATAATTGAATGTAAGGGGTGGAAAAAACTCGGAAAACAGCACAGACTTGGGGCTGTTAAAAGAATTCTTAAAACACAAAGAGGCACTGATGGTAAATAGGATTATGGAATGAGAACATAGCCTTACAACAAAGGGCAGTCATGCGGTGACAGAAGACACCTGCATGGCTACCAAGAAGTCAAACAATAGCACATAGTGGTGCAGCTGCAGTGGAAAAGGAGCCCTCCTACTCCATACTTAGTACCACCATCTTGGAAAACAGCATGGAGATTTCTCAAAGAACTGACAGTAGATATTCCATATAACCCAGCTCTCCTACTCCTCGGTATCCTCCAAGCCAAAGACATCATATTATAGTGCCAGTACCATCATAATGTCCATACTAATGCTTATAGCAGCACAGTTCATCGTAGCTAGCCCCGGGAAGCAGTCTGTGTGCCCGTCAGCAGACTACTGCGTGAAGAAAACGAGGCACTGTATCTGTGTGTAGCAGAACACTGCTCGGCTACGGGAAGGGCAGATTCGGAACATGTGCAGGAAGACGGATGCCCCCGGAAAATCCTATGCTGAGGGAAATAAGTCACGTGCCTAAGCTTAAACGCCACGTGGTGTCTCTCATCTGAGTGAGGCAAAGTACAAAGAGCATAAGAAAGGACGGGAGAGGAGACAAGGGGCTGGATCTCTTCCACAGGGAGGTGGCCTGGGAGACCGCAGGAGACAGGGGACGAAGGGAAGCAAGCAGAAGGGAGGCGTGCCACACAGGGACCTCGTGGCCTCAGTGATCGTCACATCAAATGTCATACGCAGGCGCTAAGGTTAAGGACATCAACAAGGATGAAAACAGGGACGGGGATTCAATAGGCAACAAGGCTGCCGCTCACACACACGAGGCCGCACTCCCCAGGTGCCTGTGAGCTGCGCAGACAGCAAACTTGAGCTACTTAAAAAGGGCGCATGGAAGCCCAGCCCACAGGGGTCTGTCCTGGTGAACACTGGCTCCAGAGCAAAGGCCAGGAGGCCTCAGCAGAGCCACCCTGTGCCACCTGAGCTGGACTTCCTGACTCCAGAACCGCCCTGGAGAACTGTCTGTGGCCTGAGCCATCAGGTGCTGGAATTCTATATGGCAGAAATTTGTATTCAAAACATGCAAAATATTTCCACAAATCAGACTCCCCGGCAGAATAATGAGCAAGAATATGAGCAGGTGGACACACGACGGGCAGCCAGTTCACCAGGGGGCTCAACAAGGTCGACACTCAGCCGCACTGTCCCCAGGCACATGTGCAGTCCAGGACTAAGCACGGCCAGAGAGTTGCAGTGCAGGTGCCCATGGGCAGCACAAGCGGCCTGAGGCGGGGGGCTCTTCTGCCACTTATGCACTGGTGACGGGTGGGGCAACAGCTTCGCCCTCTGTGGAGAAAGCTGGGGTTCGTCAGAGTCACAGAGATGCCATGGTGCTGTGAAATATGCGACCAGCTCTGCGTCCCCATCTCCGGATGCGCAGGTGCTGTAGCTGTCTAGTCATCAAGGGGACACCGGAAGCACAGAGCAGGCAGCTGCAGGTGGCCCTGGGAGGCTCTGCAGGAGGCTCTACCTGCAGGAGACAGAGTTAGGGGTGCACCACTTTCTGGGGAAGGCGAGAGCTGGTCCCCAGTGGCCAGCGGTGATGCGGTGGTGCTACGAAGGGCCCCTCACATGAGCCTGGAAGCTGAGTTCCAGGGGCCTTGTGGGTGCTGTGCAGGGTTGCAGCTGGCACTGGCCTCCAGGGCGCAGAGGCTCCATGCAGCCCCGCTGTGTCTCCCTGGGCTCTGCGAGCTGCACGGGAAGTGTACCAACCCTGAGGAGGGCCACCGCTACAGCTGCGGGCTCCTTTCAGCAGTGATCCCACTGACCAAGCTCTTCCTTTGGAGCCATTGCTCCTGCCCCAGTGTTTAAGACTTCTTTTAGGGTTGCGAGGTGATAATTTTCTATGCTGTCTGTCATCATTTTATTTTTCACCCCTGACATTTGTATCTACAATTTAATATTACTGGGTTTAGTGTGGGGTGAGAGTGGGATTGCGTCTTGTTTTTCCCATACAGATCCAGGGTAACCTCAACTGTCACCCTCCACCCAGCCCCGCAGGATGTGCTTTGCTGTTAACCCGGTGCTCATCATGCATTGGCTAATTTCTGGGCTCTTCGGTCTTATTTATTGATCTATACACTTATCCTAGGATCAATATCCCTCTAACTTTATTACTATAACTTTATTATGTCTCTCAATTAAAAATAAATCCTCCTTTGTTCTCCTTTATAAAGCATGCCTTGGAAGTCCCAGTCTGTTAGAGTTACAAGCAATGTCTAAATTATTTTGAAATATGTCAGCATAAGCCAGGTGTGATGGCACCAGCCTGTAACCCTCCCACTCTAGGAGGCTGAGGCAAGAGGGTCACAAGTTTGAGCCCACCCCGGGCAATTTAACTATTTGGAGATAGCTTATCTCAAAACAAAAAAATTTTAAAGGGCTGGTATGTAGCACAGCGTGAAGAAAAAAAAAATGTGTATACTCCTATGCGGTGGGGAACAGAGGAAAGGAAATTTCCAGTGTTCCAAAATGGTTGAATCTAGGACATAAATGGATATTCCATTTCATATAAATGGATGAGTGTGTGTGTGTGTATATATATATACTTTTGTGCACACTTGAAACTTATTTATCAAAAATTAAAATAAAAAGCAGTCCTATATGATCAGAATGATGCTCTAACTATTCTTTAAAGACCTTCCCATTTATACAGAGTTCTGTAGTAAGAGCTGCGGCTTGGACACTCGGGGGAGCAGTGTGGGAGGTGCGTAAGCTCTCCATACAGCTCCCAGGCCCTTGAATGAGTGGGTTGTTATTCAATCGCATTGTACTAAACCTAAGGGTCATTGTGGGGACATGTGATATCTGAAGAATACCGAGCATTCCAAACTACAAGTATGGTTGTGGCTACATTTAATTAGGCATCTTTAACTTCTCCCAATCATATTTTATAGTTCTCTGTGCAAAGTTCCTATACAACTTTCCTTATAGTTATTTCTAGGTTACCATTCTTTAATGATGCTTGAAGTGGCATCTTCCTTTTCATTTTATTTTTATTGTGTAGGCAGCTGGAGTAAAGAAACACATCTATTTTATATGTGGTTTTTTGTTCTTGTGCACTATAGTTTTGTTACATCTCTTGTATTTTCTCCATTTATTTTCATAGTGGCTGGGGTCTTCCGAATGCTAGGCCAACAGTCTACCACTGAGTAGCACCCCACCCTCCAATTCAGTTTTGAATTCTAGAAATCTGACTGTGTCACATTGTGCATTTTTTATGTATACAACTATATCTTCTGTCTCAGCACAGTTTCCATTTATCTTTGAGGATAGAACTGGACTTCTGTATCTTCAGCACACAGTGAGTCAAGTAACAACAGGGAAGAAATGTTTTCACAAAGTTATGTCAGCCCTGAACGAGTACAGACAGGGTCCCTTGCTGTGACTCCCTGGACCTCGCAGGGTAACTCTTCACAGAGCGCTTCCGGTGTGTGATATAAGTCATTCAGGGATGGCTGGAGAGCACAGGAGGATGCCTGGGAGTATGCGCAGATTCTGTGCCACTTTCTGTCAGGCCCTTGTGTACCTGCAGGGGCTGGGTCAGGGGCACATCTGTCCCAGCCCCAGGCCCTCAGGTACAGAGGGGTGACTGCGTGGTATTTTTCTTCCTTGTTTTACTTCAGTGCCTTGAATCTTCAAACATGCCCAGTAGCAGCAGCAGTAGCAGGCCTCCCCGTGTGGTCCAGACCTGAAACACTTCCCACATTTCAACCCAAAGACGACAATTGCCACCTCATTTTTGTAGACACCTCTGATGGAGGGACGTAGTTTTCCCTGCCTACTGGATGTCGGTATGCACACATGGACGGTCATGCTTATACCATGCTTTTATTTTTTCTTTAATGAGATGATCATATGACTTTTTTTCCTTCATTCTATCAGGATGAATATCAAGGCATCCTATCTGAATATTAATCAAATTTGTATTCTTAGATGACTCCCATTTGTTTGTGATATTATCTTATACATTGTAAGACTTGGTTTGCTAATGTTTACTTAGAATAGTTGCATTTATATTGATGAATTTTATTATTGTGTTTTATTTTAGATTGCCCTTATTGGGTTTTAATATCAAAGGTATGCCATCCTCATAAAATTAGCTAGAGTGCTTTCTTATCAAAACTGTAGAAAATTTGTAAAGATCAGTACTATTTTTTTTTTTATTTTTTATTTTTGGGACCGGGAATTGAACTCAGGACCTTGTGCTTGCCAGGCAGGTGCTTAGGTTGCTGAGCTATATCCCTGGCCCAAGATCAGTACTATTTATTCTTTGAAACTTAGATAGAATATTTTTGTGATGGGTACCAACTAGGCCTGGAGTTTTACTTGTGAAAAGACTTTAAATTACAGATTTGATTGTTTGCATTGCTGCTGGAGTATTCAAAATTCCCACTTTAACTTCAGTCATTTATAGGAATTGTGCTTCTCTGCATGTTTCTTTTGTTTAAGTTTTGAAGTTTATTATCTTAAGGTATAGAATATATTGCTATGACCTTTTGTCTTTTTACTTTATAAAACTGACACATCATTGCACACATTTATGGTCCTTGAAGTGTTTGAAAAACTTGTTATAAAACTCCTTCATTGTTTATGTTTTTCTCTTTTTTGAGTTTTTGACTAGTTTTACAGGTTTTAGTAATTTTATTCATCTTTTCAGAGAATCAACTCCCGGCCTTAATTAATCCTGATATTTATTTCCTAGCCATGAATTTCCTGTCTAGTCCTTCATTCCTAGGGGGATTTGCCCTATGTTTGGTCACATTTGAAGGTGCTACAGTTACTTAGAAACAACTCGCATGCTTACTCGGCAGGTTGGGTGACAGCACCTGAACGCATGCTTTCGAGGTACCGCGCTTTTCAGATCTTCACTGTTCTGCTCTTCTGCTGTTCTCTGAATTCTCGAGAGCAATGTGTTTAATGTCTACCATTCTGATTATGCGTTATACACTTCTTTTCACGTACCTATCAGATTTTACTTTCTATATTTTAAAGCTACAGTTATTAGGCACATGCAAACTTAGCACTCCCTGGTGGGCAGAAATTCTTAGCGTTATGAGCATCATTCTTTATCTTTGATAATCTTTAGCGTGAATATCCACTCATCTTCATGTCAGTGTACAACAGCTTGTAACTGAGTCGTATTTGCATGAGAACTTCTTGTTCTCTCCCTTTAGTTTCAGGATGTACGAATCTTCATATTTCAGATGTCCCTTCTTCACAGTGCTTCTTAAAAACTAAAGTCTGACGGTGTTTGTCTTTTGAGCCTACCATGGGTCTCTGAAATATTTGGGCTTTAATCAATCATATTACTTTTTATCTTTAAGTTTTTGTTTCTGTTTTGTTTTATTTTGAGACAGGGTCTCACTCTGCAGTTCAGGCTGGCCTTGAGCTCACAGTGGTCCTCCTGCCTCAGCCTCTTGAGTGTTGGGATTACAGGCATGCACTGCCACACCCAGCTCTTATTTGTTTTTAAATAGACTAAAATTTCCAAGCTAGTGAAATGTAACCACTTTTTCACTCTCCTTTTAGATAAGCTGTTACCCTGGAGATTCTGCCCTTTGGCAGTGTGTTTCCCAAAATGGTCTCAGTCACATCTCAGAAGCTCTTCTGGGGTCTTACTAAGCCCTCACAGGAGACGGACTGTGTGTCCCCTCACCCCAAATCTGGGTGGGCTGTCCTGAGCCTCCCAGCTGACATTGACTGTTAGGTGCTACGAGACTTTCCGTGGCGGGTGTAAAAGCAGTGTCCATTTCTCCTTTGCTCTCCTGAGATACTTGCTCTTGGGACCCAGGTGCCAGGCTTGGTGGAAGCCTGTGGAGCAGCCCTTGTGGTGGCCCTGGCTATGGTGGCGCTAGGCCTCGCTGCCTGTGGCCAACAGTCACTGCCAGTTCTCCAGGCATGCGAGTGAGACATCTGAAAGTGTCTCCAGTGACCGCTGTGAAACAGGAATGAGCGGAACAAGACGAACACTTGTTGCACTTATGTTTGGAGCGCTCTGCTCCACAGTAATAATGATCAGAGTTTGCACTTACTGAATCGCACCTTCTTCACATCTTTCCTCTCTCCCTAAAATTCTGAGAGATTTTGAACGAGTCAGTTTCACTGACAGCTCCCTCACCACCCAGCTCCATGCCATCGCTGTGCTCTTCCTCCTCCGCGGTAACACCGTAGAGGTAGCGTTACTTCTCAGATCAAGACTCCTTAGCATTGCAGCATCGTCTAAGATGTGCTTTCCCTTTGTCCTTTCCTCCATATCTGAGCTTCCACTGGGGTCATTCTTTCTGTCTGCTTGAAAAACATGCCCCGCAAAATACTTGCCTCCTGATGGTAGTGAATTGTATTTGCTTTTATTTGCATAAAGTTATCTGTGTATTTTTCATTCCTTGGGAATACTTTCATGGAGTGATGGTTCTAGGCTGAAAATTGTTTATTTGTTTTTCTTTGTTTTGTTTATTAAAGATACTGTTTTAGACTTCTATCTAGAATGTAGAAAGAATTAAAAAAATTAGGTCCCCCAAATTCAAAGACCCAATCCAAAAATGGGCATCTGAGATGAATACACACTTCTCAGATGAAGAAATACTAATGGTGAGTAAATGTATTAGAAAATGTTCAAAATCTTTGGTCATGGGAAATGCAAAGTAAAACAACTCTGAGATTCCATCTCACCCCAGAAAGAATGGCTATCATCAAGAAATCAACCAATAACAAATGCTGGAGGGGCTGTGGAGAAAAAGGAACCCTACTCCACTACTTGTGGGAGAGTAGACTGGTGCAGCCACTGTGGAAATCAGAGTGGAGATTCCTCACAGAACTAGGGTTAGAGCGCAGGCAGCTGCACGGCTGCACCTGGAAAGGCAGGCAGCAGGCGCCCTGGAAGCAGTGCGGAGATGCCCGTGGGCCCTCGGGCCGGCCACCACCGCGTGGTCGAGAACCGCCAGGCCACAGAGAAGCACCGACACTACAGGCCTGCCCAGAAACGTGTGTGAACCATCCTGACATGGAGAAACCTCTGGGAAAACATGCCACACGGCAGGTTCCTCTTGGCCCTGCCCTTGAGAGCCAGAGAGATCCGGAGTCAGTGGAGGAGCAGCTGATGAACAAGGACTCAGAAAACACTAGGGTACCAACGACTCAGAGGTCGAGCTGACTAGGGACGCGGGAGCCGTTTGGGAGCCAGAAACCAGGAGGACCTTGTGCAATACCCAGGGAGATGCCCTGGCAGCCATTCTCCCCCTAACTGCACAGGCTGTGGTGGAGGGGTGCGTGGAGCTCAGGAGAAGGCTGCACCGAGACTTTATGGATTACATGGGTGTCCAATATTCAGATTCTGTAGAACTGCCTTCATGGAGAAGGACCATTGTCTCCAAGGAGGAGCCCCGCAAAATCATGTCTATAGAGCAAAAAGTGGACCGCCTGTTGCTGGACACTGATGGTGGTCTCTCGGTCCTTTTCAGTCCTGGCCTTCTTTCCAGCCCTCACACCTCAGTGAGGGCAGTCACTGATGAGGAGGTAATCTGCTATTTTTCACAACCCTTGGGCTGTAACTACTTGTTGGATCTTTCTTGCATATCTTTGATTTCCTGAGAAACCACTTTGAGGATGCCAACATGTATTACAGCAGCCACTGATGATTTCCTACCAATCTGGCCATAACTGTAATGTTTGTATTGCTCCTATGCTATTTCATAAATGGATGTGTGTTTGTTACTATGTGTTTTCAACAATAACCACTGAAAATAGTCAATGATTATCTGATTGATCACTCATGTATAGCTCCATTTGTTTTCCTTAGAGACCACTTTGGAGAAACCAGGGTATAATACAACAACCATTGATAATTTCCTGCCATTTCTGTCTGTAACTCACTATTATTTGTCTATTTGTTTTCCTGAGAAACTATGTTGAAGATAACAATAGGTAAAATAACAACCACTGATAATGTCGTACCACTTTGTCTATAATTCGGCGTATCCCCCTACTGCTCTGTTGTCCTTCCTTTACTCTTTAAAAAAAACAAAAACAAAAACAAAAAAAAAACTAGGACTAGAGGTCCCATTTAACCCAACTATTCCCCTTCTAGGTGTTTTTCCAGAAGAACTGAAAACATCACAACACAGTGATATATGTTCACCCATGCTTTTAGCAGCACAATTTTTAATAGCTACATCTTGGAAACAACCCAAACATCCATCATCTGAGGAATGAATAAAAAGATATGGTATTTTTATACAATGGAGTATTACTTAGCCATAAAGAAAGGTAAACTCAAGGCTTTTATAGATAAATGGATGCAACTAGAGAACATACTCATAAGTGAAATAAATCAGACCTGCATGTGTAAACATCATATTGTCTCCCTAGTGTAACAAATCAAGAGAGTAAATAAAATCTGAAAGGTATAATAGATATTGTGAAAGGGAAAGAAACTGCTCAAAAGGAAAGAGCAACTGGGATGAGGGAAAGGGGAAAAGAAAGAAAAGGAAAAAAATATATATACACACACACACACGGTAGCTAAGATAACTGTACTACTAATTTCTATTGGTTTTTTGAAAGGAACAGTTAATGCTTAAATTTTTTGATCAATTTTTCATGCCTATATCTGGTAATCTGAACAACTACTTTGAAGACAACGGTATGCAATATATCAATCATTGTTGAATTCATATCTTGTTTTTTGAAATTCTGTATCATTTCTAATATTTTGTATTATTTTTATTTTCTTTAAAATAAAAAAAGATATTGTCTTGTTTAGAGGCTTCTGTTATTTATGTTAAAATGTCAGCTGTTGCCTTCCTGCTTATTAAAATGTAATCTTATTTAATAGCTTTTTCTCTCTCCCAGTTTCTTCTTAGCAGTTTTAGTATTACATGCCTACATTGCCATTAGTTTTATATAATACCAGAGGTTTTACAGGACTTCTTGAATCTCAGGCTTAACACCTTCCATCAGTTCGGAAAACTCTCAGTCATAATCTTCTCATATATTACTTCTACTACAGTCCTTTGCTCTTCTTCCAACACTCTGAATTATAACATCTTTTAGCGCAACACAGCGAGTCTGATGTCTTTTAGATTCAGTTTTGAATTTTCTGTCTTTATCTATTTTTGTGCTTCATTCTGGCTATTTCTTCTGGCCAAAATTCCAGATCTACCTTTCAGTGCACAAATTCTCTTTCCGCTGTGTCTGATCTTGTAAACTATTTCTTGTCAGATCACTCGTTTATTAATTAGGTCACATTGGTAGTGTGCAGTGCTCCCATTCCTCTTGGGGAGTTGGTCCACACATAGAACCCATCTCAACGCCTTTGTTGTCCCCTCTCCCTTCCCTGCGTCCCTCCCTCCCTGCAGCTCTCAGTCCCCTTCCCCCTTCAGAAAGATATATCTCCACTTCGTATTACCTTTTTTGTATTTTCTGTTTGTCTATACTATGTGCTATTTAAGCTCATGTGTCAATTTCACTCAACATTAAGGTGTCAAGATGCATCCATTTTTTCCTACAAATGACTCAAGTTTATCCTTCTTTATGGCAGAATCGCACCCCATGGTATTCAAAAACCACAGTTTCTGTATCCATTTATTTATTGATAAACCTACAGGCTGCTTCCAAGATTCAGCTCTTATGAATTGTGCTGCTATAAACATGGGTATACATACATTACTGTAATCTGATGTCTCTAATTTTTTCAGAAAGATAGCTTTCGTAGTCTTAATTTCATGTACATTCTTCAGTATCAATAATCTCACCATAAGTGAAAAATATTACAAGGCAAAACTGCACTCAATATATCTGACCTACTAATCCTTTAATAATGCTGGGAGATATCACAACTGACATTGAAAAGTCTACATAAAATAATAATGATGTGGACAAATTGAGCCATTTACTTTTATAAGAAATACATTTTTATAGGTTATCTAAAACCAGGATACTCCTACCCCATACCAAAGTTACTTTTAAATACTAACCATAATACATGCATTCAAACACACTACTAATTTTGAATGGAAAATAAAGTATCAGTTTTGTTCTTAATTCTCCCGGTTATGATCCTGAGGCTCAGTGTCACTGATCTCAAGCAATAAAAAGTCATCTTATCTACACAGAGGCGAGGATTTAATGTGAATCAGGAGATAACTTTTCAAATCGCTCAACTACTAAGAACATCGATGGATCCCTGAGAGACGGCCTGGATGTCTACATGTGTTCATGTACACTTTCTCTGTAATGTTTATGCTGCGCATCCCAGCTAGCTCTGGTTAGTCCTCTGTTGCTGATAAGGAAAGGAAAGCTCAGCGACATGAAGTAACCCACCCAAAGACGCAGGCCGACAGTGCCGATGGCTGTAGAGAGAACAAGTTCAGGTCCGAGCCCAGCTTTAGAAAGTTAGGAAGAAAATAATTCAACCACAGGCCTGGGGATTTGTAAAGCCAGAAATCAAATCAATAGCTTATTTGGGGGACAGGGTTCACTTTAACAGTGTATTTTATTTCTATCAATCTTGTCAACAAGTGATTCCTATAAAAATTGTTGAAATATGAAACGAGAAGGAAGGAAGGTAATCTGCCCTAACGTTCACTACTTCTGAGGTATAAGGATAATTCCCAAGTCCATAAAATTCAATTGCCAAGCAGGATCTGTGAGAGAACTGAACTTACCCATTCTATTACAAAGGATGGCGCCAGACCCAGGGAAAGAAACAAGGACAGAAACAAGAGACAGAGGTGCCGGGGGAAGAAAGTCATACAGGCGCATTCGTTTAGGATGCAATTTCTTATTTACCAAGTTGTTCGGTAATGATGGTTATTGAATTTAATTAGATATTATGGGACCAATAACACAGCAACTATTTGTGCCCATTACAGAATTAGATGTTTTAAGGATGAGAATCTTGCTGAAGAAATGCAATTTGCAACTAAGAAAACATTAAAATGCACCAACAGACAAAAACACGCTTACTGGTGCATATTAAGAATGCATGTTTGGAATTCTCTAAGTCAGAGGTTTGGGTAGAAGCCACCCAGCCGTGGTCCGCACCCTTTTCCCTTTCCCCTTTGCACCCAGGCTGCTTCAGACTCAGGAAGAGAGCAGGACGGCGCTGGGGATGCTGGGACAGGACCTGGGACAGATCCCTGGGCCACCGTGGGACTTCGAGAAACCTGGAACCTGCTGGACTCAGCGTTCTTATGCAGAGCTGTGAAGGTCAAACGTCCTACCAAACACCAGAAGTAAACTATACTGGGTAAGGGCTAAGGACCGCCACACGCCAGGAGCTTGAGTGCTGGGTTACCTGAGTTGCGGCAGCGAGCGGTAGCGCAGGGTCAGTCAGGTGTGGGGCGCCAGCTCCCTGGGGTGCCCAGCTCCGAGGCCAGTGCACAGCCAGAGTGGAGGAGGCACCTCCCTGCCCTGGCCTCTGTGCCTGCACGGCAGGGGTCAAGAGGGAGCTGGAAGCATTTGCCGAAGGACTGGCCTCAACATTTCCTCATTTGCAAACCACGGGGTGTGAGGAGGGGACTACTGAGGCGGAAAGTCAGCGTGAGACTCTGAGCGCGTGGAGGAGAGCTGTCCCAGAGCTCAGGGACCCTGTGCCCGCAGGGCCGGCCGCCCACTCACAGTGCAACATGAGCGCATCCGGGAGTCCCGGCCCGCACCCCCAGAACCAAGCTGAGGCTGGAGGGCCCCAGGCTCCCATTCAGTTTCAGATGGAAAAAAATCCCCATTAGCATATTTATGTATCTAATATCTGGAAATTAGCTTCTAACACTGTTATATTGGGAGATAATGGCCAACCAGGGAATATTTTCTGCAACATCAATACAGGGAAGGAACACAGAAGGAGGCTTTTCA
>NW_004955409.1:1254086-1338516 GCF_000276665.1 Chinchilla lanigera
AGATTTCTCATTGAGCTATATCCCTACCTTCCACCCACCTGATAGTCCACAATAGCTACTAATTGTGTGTGTGTTTGTGTGTGTGTGTGTGTGTGTGTGTGTGTGTGTTACTGGGGACTGAACCCAGAGATTTCTCATTGAGCTATATCCCTACCTTCCACCCACCTTCACTTTTGTTTACTTTTTATTTTTGAGATGAGGTCTTGTTAAGTCATCATGTTACCCAGGCTGAGCTCAAATTTGTGACCTTCCTGCCTCAGCTTCCCAAAGTGCTGGTATTTAATACTTTTGATAGGATTAACAGCCATCATTTATGGAAGCCTCAGAGGCTGAGGTGCAGGGGAAGTAGCTTGCACACAGTTAGTCTTCTGTCTTAACTATGTTCCTGCTTTCTGAGTGATGTGACGCGTCCTGCAGATGGAAGGTGAAGCTCAGACCACCGATAGCTGTTGGGGCCCTGTGTCCAGTGGCTGGTTCTTGTGGGCCCTGACTGGAGGAGGCTGCAAGTCCTCGGTTCACACTGCAGCGGGTCAGGGTCTGGGTAGTAACGGGTCAGGGTCTGGGTAGTAAACTCATTCTCCCTCCTGCTACTGAACCCATGGTGGGAAAGCACCCTTTGTACACAGATCCTTCTGAGACTAAGAGACTCCTGTTACGAGTTCCTAGATCACTCACATCCCTTTTTCAGTTCACCTCTGCCCACCCCAAGCTGAGCTTAGATGAAAATTGCTGCAGTTTGCAAAGGGAAATGCAGTGGCTTGAGAGAAACCAGGGGAGAAAAGGCCTCGTGTTGTCGGTGCAGACGCAGATGCCGGACCAGTACCGTGGTGACTCCCAGACGCCACGGGAGGTGAGCAAAGACTCCTCCTCCCACCTCCTCCCGGAGCACGCGGGGGTGAGGAAGAGCAGGTGTGGAGGAGCAGGTGAGGATGGCCCTCACCTCCAGACCAGCGCTCTGCTCAGGCTTGGGTGGTGCCAGCTTCAAGTTTCCCATCAACTGTATCCACCTCACAGAACGGCAAGGAAAAGGGCTCCACAGACTCCTGTGGGGCTGGGTTGTGGGTCTCAGCTGTGCTTCTGGGCAACTGGGACTGCGGAATGCGGCACCACCCAGGGATGCGCCCTGCTGCCTCTTCCAGAGGCCGGGTGGATTGGCCACTGCCGCCTACTCTGTCCACTCTGGAGCTGGGGAAGCTGGGAGATACCGAGCTGGTTGCAGGAAGTAACCAGGGGAGACAGCAGAGGGCAGGGTCCAGGCAGACAGGGACTGCAGGCAGGGTGTGGTGATGGCCACTCATCTCACGCCTGTCCCTTCACTGCCCTGACTCTGAGCCCACCCCTGCTTAGCCAAGCACAGACGTTCGTCATTCAGGGGCAGCTGGAAGGCAGGGTTATCCGCCTAAGCAACCCAGCCAACAGCACCCCTTCAAGACTGTGGACCCTGGGGCTGGGGATTTATCTCAGTGGCACAGCGCCTGCCGGGCAAGTGCACGGTTATGAGTTCGATTCCCGGTACCGGAGAAAAACCAAAGAAAAAAAAAACCAACACTGTGGACCCCAAGGTAAAAGTGAGAAAGTGCTTTTCAGGACCTGCGGGGATGAGGAGCACCAGCACCGGCCCTGAGGGACATGCCAAGAGTCTCTAGCCTTCCCCGAGACCCGCAGTCCACTTGGATTCCAGGAGAGGCAGCACCCCACAGACCACCCCGGACGAGGTCACCCCCAGCGGAAGCCAGGGCTCTGTGACAGAATCAGGGCTGCCCCTGGACAGGGGCCTTCATCTTGTGATGGGAACTCCCTGCCCTTTGCGTGAAGATGACGGCTCTCTCAGGACCTCACAGAAGAGTCCTGGGATGCCACCAACCATGCCTGACTGGGTGCCTGGCTGCAGCCGGGCAAGCCGCACCCTGGCTCTGGACACTTACAGAGTTGCTACAGAACAAACCAAAGACCTGGTTTATAAAATGCACAGCTTACAGAAGACACTAGTAATAGAAAGTACAGTAACAATGACCATTCCTGATACAGCTATCATTACAATGTCCCAGGCATGGATGGCTCTGTATGGTGAACCTTGCTGCATTAGAGACTATCATCGTCTCCCTTTTAAGGTAAGGGAACTAAGCAACAGGCGAGGATATTAAGGTCTACAGCTCTCCCAGTTTCCCACAACTCTGAGGTTCTAAGAGCTTACCGGGAAAGAAAATCACTGTACATGTAAAGCAAAATTTGACCCAAATTGGCAATTCTGAACAGGCTTAATTTCTTCTACATAAGGACAATATTCATTTATTTCATGGTAGAAATCCCAATTTGTCTAATTATTAAATGTAACCTAGACCTTGCTGGGCTCGGTCCGTAAGGCTTGATCTGTGGGTAGTGTCACCTTTCTAAGGTTTAAAATGTTCTGCGTTTCTAAACACAGCCCTGCGGGTGCTCGATGGGTTAAACCATTTCCACTGCGTATTCCTTACCGCGTAGATCTCAGCTCCTCAGGGGATTAGAGTCTCAGACGCTCACTCCCAGGGCCAGGGAGATGCGCGGGGAGGCGGAGCAGCTGTGGCCCCGAAGGACAGCAGGACAGCGAACGGAAAGCTTCAGGTCCCGCCTGTTGCCGCATGGACACACACAGCTGTTACGAAAACCTTCTGAGGGCCGGCGATGTAGGTCAGCGGTGAAGCACTTGCTAGCACGGCTGAGGCCCCGGGTTCCATCCCAGCACTCAGTAAAACGGTTGTGAGGGAAAAAAAGACCTGCTGTTCATGTGAACCGCTTGGGCCGCCTTCCCTGCCGCCCTCCCTCCACCCGCCCGCCCCTGCTCCGCTCGGGATTAGAGGACCCTCCAGGGCCCTGCAGGGCTGAGGAGCGGAATCTCCGCAATGGTTGGCCCGGCGCCCGGAGCACAGCAAGGGCTTAATGAAAACCTTTGCTGGAGGAGGCCGGGTTATTAATAGCTCCGGGTGCACTGAGCACGGGTCTGAGAGGCGGGGCGGGCTCCCCTGCCAGGGGGAGGCGCTGTGGAGCAGCTGCCCCAGGGGTCTGGGATCCAGCTGCGCCCACCTCATGCCGCCTGCTCTGGGCCACAGGACCTGAGCGCCTCACGTAATGTCCAAGGTCGCTCAAGGTCACTCTGAGGTGACAGCCCCGACGCTCACTCCTGTGAATCCCATATGATGCTCCAGGTGCAGGGCGGAGAACAGGTCGGTAACTGCTCCTTCTCCTGGCTTTCCGGAGACTCAGGGCTGCCCACATCGCCCCCCCCCCACCAGCCACCATCACAGGGCCCCGGGGCAATTTCAGGTCAGCGGAGGCTGTCAAGTTGTCTCAAAACATCGTCCTCTCCCTGGAGCAGTGGAAACAATGCAGCAAGCGCCTAGTGGTGGCATAGACTTTTCAGTATCTGCAGAGCATTCAGTCAAGGATGTGGTCCCTGAGGTGATGCTATGCAGAGTGGAATACATCCCTGAAATGCACTGTCCTGTGAGGAATGCAAGGAGCACAGGGGCTGCTGGTGTACACTTGTAATCTCAGCACTCTGGGAGGCTGAGGCAGGAGGATGTCAAGTTTGAGCCCAGCCTGGGCAACTTAGTGACTTAGCAAGACCCTGTCTTAAAACATGAAAAGAAAAGAGGAGGCAGCCTGGGGATGTGGCTTAGTGAGAAGGCCTGGGGTTCCATCCTCAGTCCTGAAAAATCAAAAGAAAGGAAGGGAAGAACAGTTGAGGAGCGTCTATGTCCCCAGATGCACAGTGACATCGTGAACTCTTGCCACGTGGGCTGTGGAGGCAACAATGATAAAAGGGAGGTGGACGGCAGAGCCTGCGGACAACCAGAGACCACTAAGCGTACAAGCCCAGTGGAGAGACAGGCGTTCTCAGCCTTGACGACCCTGTTACTCTATGGCTGCCGATGGGTACCACGGAGCTGCTACCTCCCTCATCCTGATGCCTCCCTCCTTCCACACACACCTGCTGCACCGAGGGACAAGACTCGCACAGGCCCCAGGGCCGCTGGGCCGACTCAGGGCCCCGGCCTGGCAGACACCAGGACATGTGCTAGCACAAACGTGTGCATGCGTAACAACCTGTAACTGAATGACAGACCACACGGGGCGCATCATGTGTACGTCCTCGCACGATTACCTGTCACGTGGGTGACAGAACCCGTGCACCACGCCTCACCCGAGAAGGCCAGGACAGAGCCCCATTCCTTTCCACAGCGGCCCCTCCAAAACTGCTGTTCTCTAACCTGCCGTTTGTTCTCCTTATGGGGTCACAGTGCAGAAAGATAAATCCAGCTGTGGCAGTTCCGGTGCCCTGTCCTGGGTCCGGTGACTGCTAGGTTCGTACGCATTCACCCAGGGTTTTGAACAGTTCATGTGCTGTCGCTTTCGAGAAGGAAAGGACAGAGCTGGTAGGGTTTGCCTGGGGTCACTAGAGGAGAAAAGCTCGCCCACCCTTACAGCCATGCATGGGTGGCAGCAGCCCTTGCTCCACAGCCAATGTTTACACACAGATCATGAACACAGGCTCGGCCAGGGGGTGTTCTGTGCCCCTGCGGAGTCCCAGCAGCCAGGGACCAGAGGGACAGCTGGCAGAGGGAGCGGTGGCCGGTGGGGCAGGAAGGCCTGGCCGGCGCCCTGAGAACCGAGCTCCATCAGTGCAGGGGTGCTCCCCCTGCTGCCCCTACCAGGCCAGCTGTCTCCTTCGTCCCCACATGGGTCGAGCTGGGTGACCTTCAGTGGCCTTTGTGCTCTCTGTACCTGTGAACGGTTCACACCTGTGCCCACGGCTGCGTGGTCAGAACGACGCCAGCTCCGTGGTGCAGGTACAGGCTGTGCCTCAGCTGCCTGGGGAACTACTGCTCACGACGTTCTTATGACGAACTAAAGTGCTTTCCGAAAGGGCCCCTGAAAATCGTCCCCAGTGAAGGTGGCAACCAGGTACAAAAAACTACTCATTGTCCGTCTGAAATTTAAATGTAACTGGGGGTCCTGTATTTTATCTAGCAGTAAATGTTACTCCAATTCTTTAATTTGGGAAAGAAGGCGGACTACAGACATTTTCTCTTAAGTCAGTGGATGGACCCCGGCCTGTCTCACAAGATGTCTCCTGCCGGCCACAGGTGAATTAGCTTCATTCTCCCCAGGGAGAGACCGAGGCCCGGAACTGCGAACTGCTGAGGCCCAGAAGGTCGGTGACAAGCAGGTCTGACTTCCCCTCGGAGCTCCAGGGAGCCCCGGGCACAGATTCACTGTGGAATGACTGTCTTCTATGTGCGGCGGGCCTGGGGCAGTGACCCTGCCAAAAGCACACTCTCTGAGCTACCTTCCCGCTTTCTTTATGCAGTGAGACATTCACAGCTATTTCCTAAAGCAGTGCTCAAATAAATCGTGATAGGTCCAAACCTGACTTGTCACCACGTAACTCACTGACTGAAACCATGCATTCTCCTTCTCTGGAGGAAGGCGATTTCATGAATCAAGTCAAGGGAATCAAATATTTAACAACTATATAGTGACAGACATTAAATATAACAGAGACTCCAAAACTAGGTGTGGAGGGTATGGTTCTAAAACACAAATAGATACCATAAAAAGAAAATCTATGAATTGGAAAAAACACTTCAGCCCGCTACCCCTCAGACAAAGGGCTTTTATCTAGAACATATAAAGAATTTAAAAATATCAGGCCCCCAAAATTCAAAGACTCAATAAGAAAATGGGCATCTGAGATGAACACATACTTCTCAGATGAAGAAATACAAATAGCAAATAAATATATGAAAAAATGTTCAGCAACATTGATCATTTGAGAAATGCAAATTAAAACAACACTGAGATTCCACCTCACCCCAGAAAGAATAGCTATCATCAAGAAATCAACCAATAGCAAATGCTGGAGAGGCTGTGGGGAAAAAGAAACACTTCTCCACTGTTGGTAGGAGTGTAGACTGGTGCAACCACTGTAGAGATCAGTCTGGAGATTCTGCCATAAACTAGGATTAGAAGTCTCATTCAGCCCAGCTCTTCCCCTCCTGGGTATTTTTTCAGAAGAACTGAAAACATCACATGACAGTGATATATGTGCACCCAGGTTTATAGCAGCACAATATGTCATAGCTAAATCTTGGAAAGAACACAAATGCCCATTAACTGAGGAATGGATAAAAAAGATGTGGTATTTTTTACAATGGAGTATTACTCAGCTATAAAAAAGATAAACTCAAAGCTTTTATAGGTGAATGAATGCAAGTAGAGACCATACTCAGAAGTGAAATAAATCAGACTTGCATGTGGTAAACATTATATTGTCTCCCTCGTGAAAGAACCTGAAAAAGTAAATAAAACTTGAAAGGTACAATACATATTGTGAAAGATAAAGAGGTTGCTCAAAGGGAAAGAACAACTAGGAATAACGAAAGGAGAAAAAGAAAGAAAAAAGGCAGGGGAAAAATATATATGTATATACGAGGATAGCTGGGATGACTGTACTGCTAATGTCTATTGATTTTTTGAAAGGAACAGTTAATGCTTAAATTTTTCTTTTTCTGACCAATTTTGCAGGCTTCTGTCTGTTAATCTGAACAACTACTTTGAAGATAACAATGTGCAATAGAATAACCATTGTTGAACCCTTACTATCTTGATTAGTGAAATGCTGTATCATTTCTAATGTTTCTTATTGTTCTTTATTCTGTTTAATCGTGTGATAAATCTTGCATTCTTACACCTGGTATTCTGAGTAACTTCACTGAAGATAGCAATATATAATATAACAACCATTGTTAACCTCCTATCATCTTGTTTTGGACCTCTGTATTGTTTTTAATGTTTTGTGTTGTTTTTATTGTTTTGTGTTGTTTTTATTGTTTTGTGTTGTTTTTGTCTTGGTTGTTGTTATTTTGTTTTCTCTTTACAATAAAAAATAATAAAATAAAATAAAATTCTAAAAACTAGGAGAGAAAGCAAAGGATTAAAAGGTATTTTAAATATGGCATTGATCTAAATATCCAATAACATCTATGTACAGACAATCTAGTTTTCCTTGAAGTAAATGTAATTACTTGGAACAACATTATTTTCAGGAATACTCAACCATGATTAGAAAATAGCGATTTGAACTAAATAGAAGCAAGGAGAAGCATTAATGCCCCAGCAATGTGAGAAATTTATTCACCTTAAAAAAATATCAGGTAGAAGACAGTCATCCAGGCCAAGCAAGAGATGCCAAGTGTGGCAACACCCTGCCCAGGTGTGGTGAAAAGAATCCTGACTAGATTTAAGACAACTACATCCAAGCTTCAATGTCTGCATCCCATAGTCAACTCTTAAAATCAGGCATTAAGCTGGGCCTGGTGGTGCACTTATGGGATCCTAGGACTTGGGAGGCTGGGGCAGGAGGATCAAAGATTTGAGGCCAGTGTGGGTAACATAATGAGATTCTGCATTAAAAAAGAAAAGCCATAAATGGATCTCAAGAAAAGTAATGACAGCCAACCTATATGCTACATCCATACACGGAACCTGGCCATGTGGAGTACACCAATAATTCCAAAGCTGTGGGTAAAAAGTGACTTCGGGGGTATCACGGGTATGACATGGTATTAAAAACATGTACCTTCTACTGAAGAATAACCTGTTTGCAAGGAATGCTGAATTGGAAGAAGAATGTGGAGATCTTGGTGAGATCTATTAAGTAACTGTCAAAACAGTAATGCTGTCCAGTAAATGACAAGATCTGTAACTGGAAAAAAAAAAAGAAAGCCAGGTCCAGCCATTAAATTTGTATGTGCCCATGGGAGAAGGTCCTGCTTCCTGGACCACTGTCCCAGCACAAGCAGGCGGGCCCCTGGACTCCGGCATCCCTTCCCTCCCTTTTGAGGACCATTGTGCCCCTGGCCTTGGTCCTGATTTCCAGTTCTCTTTGTACTGCAATTTATCAATCTCCTAGAAATCATCTGTCAAAAGTGTAACCTATGACTTCCCCTGAGAGCCTGACCTCACTTTGATGAGCCCCAGTTTCCCACTTGAGAGCCACCTGAGGTGGGGTGGGCGGGGTCCTTGGCCGACGGCCCCTCTCCGGGGCTGGTTTGCCCTCAGCATGCAGGGAACACCTGCTGTGGCCATGCACCTCCCGCCCTGGCACAGGTTCTAAGAGGAGACAGACAGGCTGGCTCAAAACAACCCGCGTCTTGGACTTGGGAAAGGGTTCACGGGAGAAATTCCTCTTCCGAGCAGCGCGGGCCGACACTTGTGCAGCACCCTCTGCGAGCTGGCTGCCCACAGTTACAACAGGAGGCGGGAAGAGCCCGCCGTTGCCCTTAATTAACCCACGATGCTCGTTAGGTCAGGCGATCCAGAGCCGCTTACGGACACTAACCACAAAGGCCACACCTGTTCCCAGAAGCTATGCTGAAGCTGGGTTTGCCGATTAGGTTACTTTTTTTTTTTTTAACTTTTGTGTATTTTCTTAAAACTAGTCAAGTGCCCTGAAGTCAGAATTACAGATAAGGTCATTCTGATCCCAGAGTATTACATGAGTGTTCGTGTGAGATGCCAACACCTGTGGTTAACTACTAATTCCAGGAACCTGCACATTGTACCTGCTTTGATTTCCACACCGCAGATGTCCCGTCTGCGCTGTGTTGCTGTAAGAGCCTCCCAGGGACTGGGTATTCACAGAGCAAAGCACTGCCCCTCTCACGGCACTGGGGGCTGGGGAGTCAGAACTGAGGGCAGCACCCAGGAGGGCCCCTGCAACACCACGGCCAGGGCAGCACGCGGGGACCCCACTGCCCGCAGGCTTGGCTGTTTTCAGCCTCTACAGAGCCACTCATGGCACCTAAGGAGACACCTGGGGTGTTCACCTGCAACTCAGCATCCAGCATGAGCACAGCTGGGGACACATGACTGACAGGGCCAGCGCCCAGGCCCCTTGGTATCCTTCCTCGTGAGAACCAGCAGTGCAATCAGGAGAGAGGAGCCGATCGTCACCAACACCCTCCTGGACACACAGCCACAGCGTCTGTCTTGGTGTTGCCTGCGCCTAGGCAGACATGGAGCCAGCCCCAGCCCGTGGGAGCAGCTGATCTCCTAAGCTCTGCCAGGGGCCTGGCAGGGGTGTCTATTCCCTTATAATCCCAGCACTCTGAGAGGCCAAGGCAGGAGGATCATGGATTGGCATCTGGTCTGGACAACTTGGTGAGACCCTGTCTCAAAAATTAAAAAGGGAAGGGATAGGAACGTAGCTCAGTGTAAAGGTCTTTGGTCTGGGATCAACCCCCAAACTGCACGAAAAATAAAAAAGGCCTGTCAGGCTGTTGACTTTCTCCCATCAACCAGAAGGGAAGAGTTCACTATGGCAAAGCCACTCAAGGACAAACAGTCCCAGACGCCTGTGTTCTCACAGCCCTGCCCGCAGGGAACTGGGTCACGAAGGCAGAGTCCCCATGTCCATCCATCCCTGAGATGAAGAGGGCCATCCTGACATCCAGGAAGGGTCCCAGCCCACACCCCAGCTCGCCTTGGCATGGTTCATCGTCCCTGAGGAGCAGCCTTGGATCCGGAGGGAGTGGCAGGGATGGGCCAGTGTGGGTGGGGGCAGGGCCCACGGGAGAGAGACGAGAATCAGAGGCAGAAGTGGGAGGAGCTGAGAACTGGCCAGCTCAGGGCAGGCTGTGCCCTGGCCACCAGGGGCTGCTGTCCCCAGGGTGCTGGACAGGGCTCCTGAGGAGCGAGAGCAGGACACGCAGGGCAGGCAGGGCGCTGAAGGGTGCCAGGCACAGACGGGGCTGGGAAGTCCCAGGGTGCTGGACTGCAGCAAAGGACCGCAGAAGCTGGCCACTTCTTCCCGGCCAAGAGTCCACTCCACAAGGCCCTACGCCCCATGGCTGGCAGCCAAGCCCAAGTCCTTCCTCAAAGTCTGGCAACAGGCAAACCTCTAAGATTTGGGGCCACCTAAAGGGACGGGGCTCTGCGACGAAGCTGCTTCCGGAGGGAAATGGGTGGGCAGCTGCAGCTGCGCCCAGGGAAGCACGAGGCAGGCTGCGGTGCCTGCAGACCAGGACAGCAGGGAGCAGGTAGGCGTTTGGGGGATTGCACCTAACTCTTCTCCATGAGCCTCCGCTTCCTGCTAGCAGCGTCTCCTGGGAAATCAACCACACGGCAGTGGCTTCCTCTCCCACCTGCACACTGCACATTTGTGCCGCTCTGCTCCTCCCGGAGGGAACACAGCACCAACCCGTGTGGTGCTGTGCCAGCCCTCGCCCATGGGAAAGACCCCGCCATGGTCCTCCCTGCTCAGGGGGCCACAGACATTTCTGCAGGTGTGCAGGCGTCCAGCGTTTCCTCAGTAATCGACGGCACACGTGCCAGCCGCAGGGCTACATAGGTGGGAATAGTAGTGGAAGTGAAGTCCCAGCGAGGTTGTGGGGCCAGGGGCCTCTGTGTGGCCACAAGCCCTTGAGTTAGTAGCTCTTGAGTAATTCCCTGCACCAGCCATCCTGTGTGACATCGTCTCATCAAAAGCGAGGACAGACTGCGAGCATCTAAAGGGAGGAGGAGAAAACCAAAGCCGAGCATGTGAGACGCAGAAGGCCAGACACGTCTCATCCTGGTCCTTGCTGCTGACTGTGGATCAAGGTGCAGAAGGCTGTGGTGTCACAGACAGTGACGCCCAGGAGCCCCCAGGGCCTTTGTGACGTAGTCTTCTGCCCTCCTCGATGACACACTCTCCAGGGCAGCCCGTGTCTTCCACCCTGGAGGGTCTGACCTGCACCCCTCCCTTTCTATTCTTAAAAACACACGTGGAGCTCAGTGGATGCTCAGCGTTTCCTCCACATATGTGACAGCAAAAGCAGTCAGGCTGTTGAAGGCTATGCTATTCTTGTAGCTTTTACCCGGGTGTCTAGGATTCATTCAGGAGATGAGCCTTTTTATAGAGTCGCTCCGTGCTGTTGCCCACCAGATAAAAACACTCAAAATTCCCCTGAGAACGAAAATGAGTGAAGCGGAAGGAAGTGCGGGTATTCAAAACATCAAAGGACCACGGTCCTTGACCGAGAGCCAGGGGCTCTGCACAGGACGCGGGCAGAAGGCCCCTGACCTGGACAGTAGTGCCCACTCCTCCTCGCGTCCCCCTCCCTCGGGCTGACCGCACTCACCGCAGACTCTGGCTGCCTGCGTCCCGCTCCCCGCTCCCCACCCCCAGCCCAGGCAGTGTGACAAGTCCCACGCACCTCCCCCTCAGCCCCTCGCCTGCCTTGCTTTGGAGTTGCCCTTCCCCGGAAGCAGCTCTCACTTTCCTTAGATACAGCAGCCAGGCTGGATGAGACGTTAAGCAGGCTAACTCACGCGCTGCTCCTGACTGACGGTCTCCCCACACACTCCTTAACCTACTCGGAACGTTTGCTTATTAACTCTGATTGGTGAGTTTCAGTCTGCGCAGAGGAGATACTTTGGGGTAGGAAGTCATCAGCTCTCTTCCAGGAAAAGAAGACCGGAAGCACGGGTTTTCCCTTTTCTACCCCACCCCACTCCCAGGCCTTGCTCTGGTAGGAGCCAGCCTTTCCTTCCCGCTACCTGCATCCTGAACCACGATCATGAGCGTCCCTCCCCACAGCTGTCTCCTGTAAAAGGGGTCAAGGAGAGTGCCTGGGTGTTTCCTTTTGTCTTTTGAGGTGCTAGGTATTGCAGGGGCTTCACAGATACTCAAGGAGCCCTGTACCACCGAGCTACGCCACCAGCCCAGTGTGCCATCTTACACCATGCTACAGCAGGAAGTCTCCTCTCCACTCCCAGTTTTGCAACTGTCAGTCAATAGTTCTAAGAAACTTACAGTGGATCAGAATCTCCCAGAGAGCTTGTTAGAACAGAGCGAGCTCCGTTCAGCCCCCAGAGTTTCTAAGTCAGTGTACTTGGGCGGCTGACATTGTACGTGACTAACACGCTCGCTGGGATGTTGGTGTGAAGTCCCAGGGTGACGTGTGAAGGCCGCTCCTTACAGTAAACTCCCTTCCCTGTGGGGAGGAGGACACTCACGTGGGGAGGAGGTGGAGCTCAGTAACAGGATGCGTGGAAAGCGCTGAATGTTTACAACAGCAGCGTTTGGCTTTCCCTGGACACTGAACCTGTGGAGTGGAGGACATTTGGGTGTGGCAGGAGCTCAGGGCTGGGAGCAAAGAGCCTGATTGGTGTAGAGTGCAGTGCTGGGCCCACCTCCGTCTGAAGTTGAGACCTCTGAGAGTAGGGCAGTAACTAAGTCAACTCCGGTCACCTCCCATTCTGGCACAAACTGAGGATAAACTCCTGGCAAATGATACTGGAGGCTCAGGTTCTGCAGTTATTCTTGAATGGAGAAACATCTTTGGCCCAACAGGAGCCTCTACACCATTCACCTTCACTCCCTTCTCCTGTCTTCCTCTGATTTCCTCTAGACTCCCAGGAATCCCAGAAACCTTCCCAGGCTTCACGTGTCCTGGGCAAGCTCACTGTGCGGGAGGAGTTTGCACAAGCAGCTCGCTCTTCTTCTGCACTGTTTCATCTCACAGCGAGGGACCTGGACTCCTCTCCACTGTCTTGCTGCCCTGCTCTCTCCTCCGTCAGCAGCCCCAAGGGGATGCTAACAGGCAAGGTCAGGTTCCAGGCCTGGACTTGGACCCAGGGAGCTGCACTCGCTTTCTGCCAGGCTTTTAAGGTGGTCTTTGTGAGCCAACTCTGCTTTAAGAGCAAGGATCTCGGAGGAAAGGAAGTTGGGCAGTGATCCAATTGGTGGAAAAAGTCTCTGGCCCAAGAGTAAAGGTAGGCAAGCTTCCAGGAGCAATAGGAAGGCATTGCTTTTTGTTCAAACAAAATGTACTGAATAGAGAGCTATTTTTCTTCCAGAAAACTAAATTTGGAGGCAGCACAGTCACCCGACACAATCTTGGGTGAATTTGTCCAGAATCAGGAGGATATAAGTGGAATTTATTTGAGAGGAGGCACAGGTGGAGGAGGGAGGGAGCAGGATATGGAAATAAGGAAATGAAAGAAGAGGCAGCTCAGAGAGCCCTGGGGTCAGCTCTGAGACCAGCGCAGAGGACACCCCAACTTGCTGGCACATGCACCAAGCCCCGGCCCTCGGTTAGTTAGCGGGTGCCTGGGGTCAATGTTCCTGACCTGTCCTCAAAGGGCCTTGCTCCCTCGTAGCAGTCAAACTAGATTCCCAGCAGCTGGGAAGCAGCCCGGTAGGTGCAGGGGCAGTGCTCACAGCTCCACTAATGCCCACGTGGGGATTTCTCCTTCTCTGCCGTTAGTTTTCCCAGCATCCCAGGTGTCAGCAGGAAACTGGATCCACTGGTAGCCAGACACATTTCAGTTCCATGACCTTTCGCTTCCTATTAGTGTCACCTCAATTCTGTTCCATTCTGTTATCAGACTCTGCCAAAATCTTAAGAGAATGTATATAGAAATAAATATATTCCAAAAAACAAAATACGATGCATGCAAAAGTATGTTAAAAATCCGGGTAATTATTTCTCTAAAACAATCAACTCAGGGAAGTATGCTCCAAACTTCCCAAATATGTACTGACAGTAAGAAAAAACAATCAAATTCCCGCACTTGCATGTAGTCTAGACATGGTTGCAGACCCCGGATTCCCCAGTTGATTGACTTCAAGTGCCAAGGAAACCTCTGACATCACTGTGATAGCACACAGTTGCTTGTTTTATGGTAGTACATATGAAAGAAGAACATCAAAATAAGAATAGACTCTCAAGAAGTGCATTTTTCCAAAGGTAAACACTTCTCAAAGTACAACTGAATGGTTCCTCTGATGTAACTTTACCGGAGAAAAGACAGAGAAGAAGACAAAATACGATAATCAAGTTGACAAAGACCAACTCCTAAGTAGCTAGTTTTGTGTTTAAGGAAACCTCAAAATGCAGAAGCATGATTTTCCCATTTGTTGTAGGTTCATATACTACAGTTAATTTAACCAACTCAGAAGTGAGATGAGTACTTTATTATAATACAATAAATAAACTACTTGGTATTGAACCTTACTGAACTTAAATCAATTGCCTTTGTAGACAGAGTGAATCTTATAATGTGTAGCATAACCAGTTCAACTTCCTAAATAATGTGGTTTATCTGTAGACTTTTATGAATAATGAATAAATAACCCAATCTAACACCTAAATCAAACAACACAGGGCAAGGTTGATGCATTCAGATGTGATAATAATCAATTAATTCAATGAGCAGCAGACATCATAAACAATGAATAAAAATTAAAAATTAGCTATGTGAAAGTCAGTTCTATCTATGCATGGCCCTTCGCCAAGACTAACAGGAGAAACTAAAAATAAAAATAAATATCTTGGGAAAAATCTCATTTGGACTTCCATCACAACAGGGCATAGAGGAACATACATGCTTGACCTACATAATTGATATTATGCCATCAGTTTATGATGAAAACATTTGATGAGTTGGCTCATTGAGAAACTAGGAAGTTATTAAGGAAGAAAGAAGGCTGTCCAATTTGGATCACATCCTCATATTTAAATTATAAAGAGTGCATCGACACCAAACATCCAGCTTAATGATTGTAGCTTCTTGATTATGCAAAAATATCAGAGCTTTTATGTACAAACTTATACGTTCATAACATTTACTTCTATTTATTCACAAGATGCCACTTAACAAGGTCCAGTCTTAAGACAGGCATTGTGATAAAAGAATGCAAAAATGAACTGGTCACAATCAGTGCCTTCCAGGAGTTCAGAGTCTATAAAAGAGAGACTGATAAAAAGCAAAGAGCAAGATGGATGCTCTGATGGAAGTGTGGACTGGGTAAGAGGACACCAGAAAAAGCTGTCAGATCACAGGTGGGCATGGAAGTATATGTCCCAAAAGGCTGGGTAAAGAATGTGATACTCCAGCGAAGTGTTACCTGTGGAGTTTGGGTTCGCATTTTTATAACCAATGAATCTCAGAGTCCTAGAATACAGTCTAGGTTAAGGATCAGAAAGTTTAAGAGTCAGCTGTATTTCTAAATTTCTTTTTCTATATCTTTGTAAATATCTCACTAAATACCCTATTTCTATCACTGGATATCTACAGAATCAAATAGATAACTATATTGAAGATGATGTTAGTCAACTTCCTGCTACTGTATCAAAATGTCTGAGACAATCAGCTTAAAAGGGAAAGAGGTTCATTATGACCTACGGTAGTCGAGGTGCTAGTCCACAGCCTTTACACCACTTCCTTGGAGCACATGGCCAAGCAAAGCTGCTCACCTCACAGTACAGTTTGGTACTGAATGCTCCCCAGAGGCCTGCGTGTTGAAGGCTGGGTCCCAGCCTGGGGTTGTGTAGGGAGGTGGACAAACTCCTTTGTGGGTGTGGCCTAGTATAGGAAAGTCACATAATGAGGGTGAACCCCTGATGTGTTATGGGGATCTACCCCTTCCTGCTTTTCTCTGCTTCCTAGACACCATCACGTGAGCCTCTTCCTCCGTCATGTACCCCCACCAAGATGAGGTGGCTCACCACAGGCCTAGCATAACAAGTCAACTGAGGGGTGACTGAACCCTCCAAAACACAAGCCATGAAGCCTGTGCATACTGAAGCCTGTGCATACGATCAGCAGGTTACCTCAGAATGTTTTTACAATGACAGAAAGCTGGCTGATGTAACTCATCATGAGCTAAGGAGCAAAGAGAAAAGAAAGTCAGAGTTCTACCATCCTCTCCAAGGTCACACACCTTTGACCCACAGACCTCCCACTAGACCTCAACTCCTCAAGTTTGTGCCACCTCCCAGTGATGGCAAGCTGGGGACCATGCCTTTCATACACAGTTTTTAGGGGGACATTTAAGACCCAAGCTACAGCAAATGCATTGTCCTACTTGAACTGTGCAGTCCTTACAATCTAGGATGAGGAACTTCCCATAAAATAAACTTTAGTATGTGGAGATTTAAATGCTAAAGGTGAAGATGGAGTTTAACAAATAGGAACTATCCTTTCTTCTTGAGTAGAATCCTTGCACACCATTATTACAATCTCCATAAAAATACTACAAAAATTTTGAGCTGAACAAGCCAAATTGAAAGCTCACATTTTAAAAAAAATAATTAAGACTGGAAAGCCAAAAATTTTCATTGTATAAGTGACTGTCTAGTATCCCAACCCTATTAATAAGTCTTTTTTTACCCGGTGGGTTGAGCTTACCATTTCATGTGACAGTAAATTTCCATATAAACTTGTTTTTTCCACCAGAGTTTTCTATTTTTCCCCAAAGCTTAAGTCTCTCTAGTCAAGTGTTGCATCATAGTCTTCAGATATAGAGGCTTGGGTGTGTATTTCAGTATCCAGAAAGGCCAGCTGCTGGCCAAATAACTGTGAGCTTAGAGTTCTTCTCTTTTAATTTTCATCATTTTGCAGCTACCATGGTAATTATCAGTGTAAGCAGGAATTATCAGTGGATGCTAAAACTAGTTTGTAAAAGACTGATGGAGACAGGATTGGGAAATAGATAGTCCCAGAATCTCAAAATATTTCTCTAGAGATTACTTATTCACTATAATAATTTACCTTTCATGTTGGAAGGACTTTAGGTGTGTGCTTATGATGCACTAATTTCATCCAGGGGCATTCAGGCTATATTAGCTATTACACCCATCAGTACGACTTACCACACAATTAATCAGTTCAAGTAGAACAGTAGGAAGGTGCTGGGCTCCTTGTTGGCAGACCTGTGGGCTCCATACCTGTGAGAAGCTTTCTGAATGTATTTATCTGTAGGGATGCTTCTTTGTGAAATTTATATTGGAGAAAGCCATTGAATTCGGGAAGGGAGAATAGAATTTACCCATAAATGTATTTTAAGGATCTATAGAAGTTAAAATATTCCACATTTTAACAAAATTACTGAGACTGTTAATCTTGACTGTCAACTTCACTGTGTTGAGAGACCTGAGGGACATCAGTAAAGCACTTGCTTGGGTGGGTCGAGGGGGTGACTCTGGGGATGACATCTCATCCCTTGCTTCTTTCTCTCTGGTGCTCCTTCAAAACACAGTCTCCCAGCCACTGTGAGGGGAATGGCTTTGTTCCATTGCACCCTTCTGCCATGATGCTCCTGCCTTGCAGTCAGCAATGAATGGACTAAATCTTCTGGAGCCATGCCCCAAATTAACCATTTTTTCCTGTAAGTTACATGTATGAGACGTTTGTCCCAGCAACAGGAAAGTAGCACATTTGCCAAGAGAATTCAGCAGAGGAAGAATATTTATCAGATGAAGCTAGGACAATTGGATATTCATGAACAAAAAAATGAAGCTGGACCACTGTCTCACAAAAATTTATTTCAATGGACAGTAGACCTAGATAAAACTCTCAGATGAAAACTTATGCGTAAATCCACATTAACTGGAATTTGGCACTGGATTATTAAATACCAAGAGTATCAAGAGAGAAAGGAAGAAATGAATGTCAATGAAATTGTACTTCCTGACAGTTAACTTCAGTGCTTCAAGAACACTACTTTAAAAAGTGAAAAAACAACCCACAATGAAGAGAAAACATTTCAAATCACAAATCTTACAAATGACTTCTAAAGAAAATATATAAAAATATGACTACAATTGGTATATGGTTAACAGGCAAACTAAAGTCTGGGTAAAGATTTTGAATATATATTTCTCTACATATGGAGAATAAGCATGCTTGAAACCATCATTAATCCCTAGGAAACACAAATCATAAAAATGTGACTATGTGAAATGTAGACGTTAGTCTACTTCACTGTATACAAATTTCACTCTCTGTATGTATCCCAAAACATGTTGTAAACCTCAGATATGCACAGTACAATTTATTTAAAAAAGGAACACCAGAAAATGCTGCCAAAGAACCAGTAGGATGGCTACAGTGTAAACCCAGATAGTAACAAGGGTTACTGTAGAAATGGAGCCATGAGAATTCTTATACACTGCTGGTAGGATTGTGGAACAGTGAAATCACTTTGGAAGACAGATTGGGAATTTCTTAAGAAGTTAAAGAGGGATCCCTATGACCCATTTATTCTACTTTTAGACAAAGACTCAAGAGAATTTTAATATATGTGCACATAAAAACCTACACATGATATTCATTACTCCTAATAACTAAAGAATAGAAACAGCTTTACCCATCAACAGAAGAAATAACAATCAAATTTGGTTTATCCACACCAGGAAATATTGCTCAGTGTCTTAGTTACTTTCTTCTCATTGCTGAGACAAAATACCCAACACCCAAAGTCAAAAGGGGAAAGGTTTATTTAGCTCACAGTTTGTGGTAGTTTGAGTCCATAATCAGCTGGCTCCAAGGCAGGGTGGCATCACAGAGCAGAAGCAGTTCAAGGTGGGCAGAAGTAAAGTAACAAGGGATAACAA
Organism: Chinchilla lanigera; assembly: GCF_000276665.1. NCBI lineage: Eukaryota > Metazoa > Chordata > Mammalia > Rodentia > Chinchillidae > Chinchilla > Chinchilla lanigera. The sequence continues at coordinate 1,272,512 of NW_004955409.1, forward strand.
CAGCTCTTCCTATGCTTTATATCTTATCCAGAATACTTAGGGCAGGCAGCACTCACTCCTTTAATCCCAGTAGTCTTGATCCTAGCATTGCAGCATAAATCAATCCCAGTGTCGCACATTCTAGATCCAGCTATCTCTGAAAAAGCTCTACCTATGACCTTCATGAGTCTTTGGGGTGACATCTAGACACAGCCATAATACTCAGCCACAGAAAAGGGGTGTAGTACTCATAGAGTTCCTTCAAGAATAAACCACGATAATATGATGCAGTGTGAAAGAAATCAGACACAAAAGGCCATAAATTGCATGAGGTAAGTTTTATGAAATGTCCAGAACAGGGAGCTCCACAGAGACAAAAGTAGAAGGATGGTTTTTAGTGTCAGAAAAGAGAGGTGAACGGGAAGTGACTGCTAGTTAGTAAGGGGTTCTGTTTAGGGTGAAGAAATGCTCTAAAATTAGATTTGTTTTTGGTATATGCTTAAAACTACTGAGTTTTATACACTACAAGGATTGATTTTATGGTGTGTGAACTATGTCAATAAAGTTACAATTTTAAGAAGTACTCTGAAATTGAAGACTCAGTTTTGGGTCATACAAAACCCAGAGAAAAATGGTTTCTAACAGTGACATTGGTCAGCAGGGCCAGGATTCAGACCAGTGAGCTGAGATATGTGTACACACCCTCGTTAAATCCAATAGGAGAGAGGGAGAGTAGGATTCCAACTGAGAAAGAGAATCATCGCAAGACAAGGCATCCTCAGGGACGTGCACTGTGAATTCCAGCAGCTCCGCGGGAAGGGAACACAGACAAGCACCGATGGCGGGTCACTGTGTGCCCACGTCCCTTTCGTCTGGCTCCTGCCTAGGAATGATGCCAGAGGAGGGAAGAAACTCAAGTTGGCTTACAAAAGTCACAACTCTCCAAACTCTGTTTGGGGATTTCCGCCACCGGCTAGCCACAGAGCGAAGATAACTGCTGCTTACAAAGAAAACCTGACATCAGCTTCCAAGTGCAAAGTGCGTGCAAAGTCCAACTAAGCAGCAAGGCCCCTGTCACTGCCAGACTTACATATCCCGAACGGCGCTGCAGGGGCTGTGCAAGCTCTCTGTGAGGTAGTGCTCCCCTGTGAGGCTCACAAGCTACACAAGGCTGCTTCCCAGATCCTGCGAATACGTGAAGAGAACTTTCCTTGTCCGAAGTGGCTGTGGCACCCCGAGATAGAAGAGAGTGGCACACTTACTATCTTGTAATCTAGAAGTTCAGACTCATACAAGACACAGGGTAGAGCAAACTCACCAGGATTACCCTAGTGGAGCTCTGGAGCGAAGCCTTGGGCATTGCAAGCCTTTCCTTACAGGAGGAGCAGTGTCCAGGGGGTGCCATGGGGATGGCACCCAGGATGGGCCATTTTGTCACCCCAGTGCCCAACTCATGCAGAGCAGGAGCTTCCTGAACACTGCCCACCCCTACGAGGACAGAGAGTGTGCTCCCTGCTTGCCGCCCTCCACCGAGTGTAAGCTCTCCTCTTCCTTCGGTTTATATCTGGCATTTATAGCTTTCCTCTTGCACAGGAATAACTTTGATTTGTAGTCTTTTCAAGGTGTTTATCCACTTGCCCATAGATTTGCTTGGATTGAAAAATCACTGCTAGCGTCATACCTGGGGACCTGCATTTTGGTGATGATTTCACAACTTATGCATGAAACATTTTCACTTATTTTCATCTGGTGATGTATGTCAACAGTAAAACTGTTAGAAAATAAGAAAGATGTTCCGGTAATTGTTTGGATCCAGCCTCCAACATCTCACTCTAGCCCTGTGATTTCTCAGAAGCCCAAGCCCTGACTCGGTCACACTAAATTGAGACACACAAGAGCGGGTTGGGAAGCCTTACAGCATCCATAAATCTCCCCCGCTAATCCTGCTCGCCACTGACAGCACCGGCCCCAGGACACATGCCTCAGCGGCAGGGAGAGCCAGGAATGCTCCACTGCCCCGAGGTGTGCCTGTGACTGCCTCCTCCACAGATGACATCGAATTATTCACATGCAGCCAGATGTTTCCCAGGCACTGGGGAACAGTTGCTCTGTAGCTGCCTTCAGAAACTGCCCTCAAGTTAAAACTATTTCAGGCACCACCATCTGAACGCTTCTGTAGTTAGAGCTGATCCCCCACTAATTGGAAATATGGGAAGGGACTTGACACTTTAGCTCTCAGAAGCATTGTGGGGCCCAGACAAAAATCACAGCAGAGCTCTCCCATAAGGTCCAAGTCCCCGTAGCCTCCAGTCCCCAGCTGGAGAGCTGGTCCCGGGTCTGCTCTGCTCTTTGTCAAATTTTCCCAGAAACTACTGGCTAATTTGGAAACATAAGCCCAGTTAGAATTTAGCCCTTACAATACCCTAAAGTGCATTTTAGGAAGAAAAAAGGAGCAAAAAGGAAACCGATCACAGTAAACATGAAATCTAAAATATAGTACGTCTAATTATCTGAAGGAGGTAAAGCTGCCAAATTTTGAAAAATGGTGACATCCTGTGGAAATGTACACATCACATATAGAGCTGTGAATATTAAAGACAATTAAATAGCAGTCATCGTGTCAGGACTCTATTCCCCCCAGTAACAAGTGCCCTCATGTCTATATAAATCAGGAAACACTGGTAGACAACACACAACTCTCAAAAGAGAGCACAAATGCTAAATATATAGAGAGAAAATGTCAGCTTCTCCAAGTCACAAGCTCAAAGGGCAAATAGAGTAAAACCCGAGCACCACGTCGCCATTAGCAGTGCAGAAGGCCTCACGGCGACAGCAGCCGGCAAGCGGTAGCGCTCCTGCGTCCTTGCTGCTCCTTCCTGTTCCCTACACAGGGGAAGCAGTACAGCCTCCTGGAAGCTCCATAGACTGCTGCCTGTCCACTCCCGTCCAGCAAGTAAAGACAGTGGCCCACAGCTGCCCTGTCCCCACCCCAGGAGGTGATGCCCACGGCCCTCGTTTCCTCTCTCCCACAGGGCCACCCTGGCACTGCCTTTAAAACAAGCTCACGATGCTCATCTTGTCTTAGCGCTAGCTTGTGCCAGAGCCCTGCCCAAAGAATGTGCGGCTGGGCGCGGGACACAGGCACCGCCCTGACCTGAGCGTGCCGGGTGGGCTGAGCGGCAGAAAGGAGAAGGAAACTGGGCGGTGATGAAGGGAAGGCACACCCGGCCAGAAGGGCTCAGGCTCCTTCTCAGCGTCAAGGGAGGACGACCGTGGCCCTTTGAGCAGAGGGTGCCATGGCCGCAGCCCGGATGAACCGCCTCTCCCGTTCACCCCTGCGGGGGTCAAAGGCAGAAGCAGCAGCAGTGCGGGGGCTGCTGCAGACGCACAGAGCACAGGGGTGAGGGGACCTGAGGAGGGGCTGGGCAGGGAATCGAGGCTGTGGACCGTGAGAGGTCGTCAGATCCTGGAACCCAGGGGCCCCAGCCAAGCGCACAGCTGCATGGTAGCCGAGTTTGGGAAAGCGGTCATGTGGGTGCAGAAGTGACACTTAAAGTTGTGGGCCGAGCTAGGTCACTTAGAAAGCAAGTGTGAATTCGGAAAGAGCCTGAGCAACAAGCCCTGGAGCTCTCCACCTGGGGCTTGGGGGGCAGCTCCTGCTCAGAGGGGGCTCAGTGCCTGGGGGCCCCAGGGGCGCTGTCTCTCTGCGGTCCCTGGCTTGGCCTCAGGCCGATGTCCAATGGCGCGGCACTGTGGCCCTGCCAGCTGGGAGCAATATGAAAAGAATGAAAGGCTCTGACAGCCCAAATCGGGCAATAAAGTTAAATGAGATTTCAAAAGTATTACATAAGTGAGTGAAGAATGGGGTGGCATGGAAATAAAATGTGTTTGGGGCCAGATTAAAAAATACTGAATCGTAGTAAGAAAATGAAGTAAGTGTAAAACCCTGATCAAGCGGTGGAAAGAATTACACAGAGCCTCAGGGGGCAGGGGACAGCCCACACAGGGCAGGGGAGCGGCTTCCAAGGGACCAGCGCCCTGCTGTGACATCCAGGACTATAAAGACCAGGTAAGCTCATGGTAGGCACACAGAGACAGCTGAATGCTGTGTCCAGACTGCGGATGGCCGTGGACCTCACTTCCACTGGTCTGAGATCAGTCAGTCACTCTTCACACAGCAAGGCTTGGGATTTATCATGGGAAGCATCAAAGCCATGAATAGAAAATAATTGTTACGCTCCAGAAACTGGGTACTGGAAAACAGAAGCAATCTTTAGTAGTTAATGTATTAGAAATGTTTAAGATAATTTAATCTATTAAACTAACATATGGTTTGAGGACTATAGGTTTAAGCCTCAGTAATTGGTTTGGAATTGTGACCTTATTCAAAGAGAACTTAGTAATGTTTCTAAAGAGTTTTGGGATATTTAAGAAAGTTTGATATTCATCTGCTCTGTATGTTTAATATGTCAAATTTATAGACTCACTTAATCACTTAGGAAAGTTCTATTTATCAATTAAAGTTCTTAAAAAAGAAAACAAAATATCTTAACATACGAATCTAGTTTTAAAAGTGTAAAATTGTAGCCTCACTTTCAGCAAGTTTAACATTAAATCAGAGCTGATAGATTATCACACATTGTTATTAAAATGTACTGCAGTGCAAACAGAAGGTGTGTTAGCTGAACTTAAAAACATAAGGAACTCTACAGTTTTTAAGTGTCTATGGTTGATAAATATAATATTAATTTTAAAATAATTATGTACATGAGTGTTTGGGATTAAAAAATTGCCTTCAAAAACTCCAAGAAGCCCCCACACTTTCTGATTCTCTTGCATTGGCTTAATTTTATGTATATTAGTACTACTTAGAAAAAAAATTGCTGGATGTGGTGGCGCATGCTTATAATCCAGCACTCAGGAGGCTGAGGCAGGTGGATCGTTGCAAGTTCGAGACCAGCCCGGGCTACACAGTGAGCTCAAGGCCAGCCTGAACTGCATAGCGAGATCCTGTCTCAAAAAGACAAAAAAAAAAAATTTAGAAAAAAATTAATGGCACACAGAAAAATACCCCACCAAATGAATGTACTCCCTTAGCAAGCCTTCCACACGCAGCCATCCGCCTCTAAGGCCAAATGCACAGGGTCGGAGCACAGACGGAGGAGTCCCTGGGGGAGCGACTCTTCCTAATGTGAGTGCCTCATCCCACCAGGAAAGGGCTGAGCGGGTACCCCGGCATGAGCTGTGTGCACCCGTGTGTGTGTGTGTGTGTGTGTGTGTGTGTGTGTGTGTGTATGTGTGTGTGTGTTTGGAGTCAAACAAATCTCTCAGTATTAGACGTGGGTTTAGTGGTTTCTCTGTCAGATAGGTATCTGCTGTCCTATATCAAACGTACGTAGACATTCATTTAATAAAGGAAATGTAAATTCATTTTAGTATATAAATGAATTCAAAGTTGCTTCATGACCTGTAATCAATAAATGCTAAAATAGCGAAGTCATTCTTGACCTATTTGATTGCTCGCCCTGCGATGAGCACTACTCCCAGCCTTCTAGGCATATTTCTGAGGGACGGCCTAAAGAGAAAACACTATCGTCGCCCCCATGGGGCAGCGCAGAGGAGCGGGGAGTGGCGCTCTGCTGCTGGCTGCACGCACGACCGCGTCTTCTGATGATGCTGAGGCGCCCACTCTGACCCTGTTGCTGTGCGGGACACAGGCAGCTCCTGCTCCAGGACCCTGGCCGGCCACAAGGGGCCTGCACGGGACGCGTCACACAACAGGCATCGCAGTCGCCAGAGCAGTGGTGCTGATCGGACAGCTGGTCCTCACGTGCTGCGGCACCCGGAAGGCAGAGTGCGGCCAGTGGAGGCCTCCTGGTCCTGCTGGGTGGCGCAAGTTAGCAAACTTTCCCCGGCCTTGTGAGGAGCAGCAGGTGGAGCCAGAGGCGCTCCCCGCCTCCCAGCAGCAGTACAGGGCCGGGCACACGGGAGACAGCAACGCCTGCCTGGCGGGCCCAGACCAGCGTGGAGCAGACTCATGATAGCAGTGGCAAAGGGAATGTGGCCGCCAGCCCACATCCACAGGGCTGAGAGAAGGGGGCTGTGGTGGCACACAAATATAATCCCAGCTATTTGGAAGGCTGAGGCAGGAGGATTGCATGTTACACTAGCTTGGGAAAGTTAACTTTGGCATATTAGGATTCTGGGGAAACATCTGATTAGTTTGTCAATTCTGAACTTTTAACTGCCTTTGGGAACAAACCCGGCACTGTGTGGGAGCCCTGCAGGGTTTCGCATAACCAGGCGTCCCGCGGTTCTTCCGACAGAGGAAGCTCTGACCACATCTCAGTCTTCTCTACAGCTCGCTGGCATCTGAGGGCTCAGCCAGGACTCCAAGGCTGCTCTCTCCGACTCACTGCCCTCCTGCTTCAGGCGAGCGCTCTGGAGGCGCTGGCTCTGGTCCTGGGCTCTCCGCTGCTTCCCAGTTCCCTGTCCTCATCCAGGGTCTCATCACCATGGAAACCAGCCCCACACCCCCTGGATAGTGGCCACAGACAGGCACCTCTCTGTAGGGAAGTCAGAGTCCTGCTCACCTCTCAGGGATAGGGGTGTGAGCGCTCATCGCTGGAGCAGGGCGGTGGGATTTGGAGGGGCTGCCACACAGCGGGCTCCCGCTGACAGCAAGCGCTGGGAGGCGGGGTAGTGGGCAGTGCCCGGCTCTACCCATTCTCACTGCCGCCAGCCTGCACTGTGGTTTGGCTTTATGTACGAACAGCACACCTGTGAGTTTTAGAAAGAAAAGCAAAGGGAGATGAAGTGAAATGGTGTGTGTGTGTGTGTGTGTGTGTGTGTGTGTGTGTGCACAGCACAGTCATCACATGCGCCCTGGACCTGATGTGTTCTCCACTGGGCAATCTTGAGCATTTAGCTGGATGTACACTTGCACAGGGCCCCTACGGTGTTATGCAAGGCGCTGTGTTTCACATGACAATGCTGTGACACACGGCACACACACACACGCACACACACGTGACCAACCCTTCACTGGGGAAAAGGCTGTGTACTTGGAAGTGGGAATTATCCTCAGGCATCCTTGAAAGAGGTTGCAGCCATTCCTGCTTTTCGCCATGCATTCTGGGGCAGCCGTGAAGGGAAGGTGCAGAAGTGGGGCCAAAGCACACGGGCAGAGGAACTAGAGACCAAGTTCTTCCTGCACTCCTCTGCTTTCACAGTCTCCTCCTAGCTTTAAGGCCTGTCACACATAATGATGCCGTACTTCACAAGGGACGAGCTGGAGCCAGTGTCCCGGGAGGAAAGACCACACCACCCCAGTCACCTTAGAGAAAGCTGTGAGGAGCTCACAAAACACACCGTGCGTAGCTTCACACAAAGCGTGTGTGCGCGTACGTATGCAAAAATAACCAAATGTACAGTGATGTGCAATGGAAACCAAGCAAACGTACAAAGCAGAACGAGTGGGCAGCGCGGGAGGGCGGCAGTGCGTCACCGCCATGCAGGATGGCGCTTGGGGAGCAGTTGGCAAGAGGAGCACAGACACGGTTCCACCACTCGTTGTGCCACGCCCTGAGCCCAGGGATGGGTCAATGGCCCGGGAGGGACTCCACTTCACGGAACAGAGCCCACACTAGAAAGCCCATCCCTGCTGGACACCTTCCTCACTCAGAGACCCAAAGAATGAAAGGCCGCGTGAGTGTCGTGTGGTTACGGAGCTCAGTGTGGGAGCTGCAGGGATCGGTCCTGGGGTTGACTTCCCAAGGGTGTACCTGGTGCTCGAGCGATCCCTGTGCTACCAAGACCAGAAACAAAAATCCATGACCCACTCAGAGCCCACCCTGGGTTAATGACGGAGTGAACAAACGGACTTCAGAGTCTCGCTTTCCAAGGGAAGAGTTAGCCCAGACGCTGGCTGGGAGTCTCGGCACGCAGACAGACAGAGCTCAGACCAGCCGAGGAGAAGGAAGGATAGAGGCGGAGCTGTTAGTGCTCAAGTAGGGTGTTCGATGCGTCCCAGGGCATTCTGCATCAGAAGGAACTGCCAATTGGCTGAGGGAAACTACATTTCTACCAAGTGACCCGGGAGGAGTCTTACACGTCCTGCACCTGAAATCTGAGAACTGCTGGCCTTTTCCTAATAAAAGTGATTTTAAAATTATTTTAATCCATACAGAAAAACAAAGCATGTCCATGTGGACCAGTCACCGCATTACAGAAGCATTGATTTAGAAGTCAGCAGAGAAATACCTCTGGCGTGGTCCCAGAAGCCTGTACAATGGTGTTCTAACTCCATCTGGAGCAGCACTGGTGTGGCCGGCAGCTTGAAGCGTGCTGCCACTCAGAGGGGCCGGGTGGCTTCCGAGACCAGGACTCTGAGTCCAGCTGTTGCCCTGTCATGTGCTGGCTTCACGGCCTCTGCAGCCTCCTGTAATGGCTTGGAGAGAACACATCTTGGGGACTTGGACTGCAGTCCATCTTACTGATGTTATATGAGGATTCAACATCTATGATAGCAAACTTTTAAAATATTCGATTAATTTTAGCAAAGAGCATGCTTGAGAATTTCCTACTGAGTTCTTTCAGACACTAAAATATCACTGTACTGAGTGAATTCTCATCTTGTGTGCCTTTGTCTTAGTTACTCTTCTCTCGTTGCTGAGGTAAAATACCCAATGCCCAAAATGAAGGAAGGAAAGTTTTACTTAGCTCACAGTTCACGGAGGTTTCAGTCCATACTCGGCTGCCTCCAAGGGAGAGCGGCACATGGCAGAGGGCCACAGACAATGGTGGCGGAAGGCAACCGTTTGTGGCGGCTGAAGATAGCAAAGGCAGCAAGAGCAAAAGGGGGGAGCGGCGGCCAGCTGCCTCTCTCTCCCTTACGCTGTAGGCAAACTACCCGCCCCAGGGCGGGTGCAGCACTCACACCCATAATCCCAGCACTGGATCATGGATCAATCACAAATCCTAGAAGCCCACTCCGTGACCGCATGAGGATTTGGGGGGACATCCAGACACAAACCATAACAGCCTTCAACTGTAATTACTAAGGAATGGAAATATAAAACTAAAATTGCAGTTTTCCACATGACATTCCAGCCCCCAAAGAGGCGCTGAGGAGGGGGACGCTGAGCCTGCGCCTCCAGGCATGAGAAGATCACTTCCCGCCTGCCATGCCCGCTCCACTGTTGCACGCAGCCAACAATTTCTCTGATCACCAGCTGCACAGAATGGCACCTGGATAATCACGCCTGCCGTGCTGGCTCCAGGTGATGCGGAGAGGGCCTGGGGTTGGGCAGGAGAGCTGGTAATTGTAGCTCTCCAGCACATCCGTGCTGTCAGGTAAATCAGCACTTTGCTAGCTCAGCTCCTCCTCTGTGAGGTTAAATACCAGTACTTAAGTCCCAAACCCTGCAATGGGCTGCCTGTCGTGGTGGTTAGACACTCAAAATTTAGAAGAGAAATGACAGAGGCCAAATCCTGGCTTTGCTTCTTTTTCCCCTGGAGGTAGTAACATGTCTCTGCTTCCCGTGTGTAGCATAGAGCTGGTAATATAACCCTCGTCCCAGGTAATAATGAGGATTGTGTGACTTAACATTGTGGAAGAATTCAGAGATTTCTGCCAAGTAATAGAGGACACCATACACGCTGCTCATGATGAAGACCTATCTCACAGGGCTTGTAAGAAAAACAATGACAGTGTGTGTTTGTGTCTATCACCTCTTCATTAAACACACACACACACACACACACACACACACACACACACTCACACACGATTTCAGACTCCCAAATATGGACTGTCATTCTTAAAGCCATCTGTGAATTGGGTGAGTGAATAGTTGAGTGCTATGAAAGTAACGGAAGCTGGTGGAAGAAACACCGATTCCACATAACCTTGCTTGGAGCGTCTCTGCGCCTCTGGAAGGAAGCCCAGTCCTGTTGTAGCTGTTAGCATCTTCCAGCTGTTACTCTTGTCCTCTCAGGGTTTGTGTGATCCTGAGAAGTATGGTGGAGCCAGCACGGACATGTTTGAGGAATGAGGCGGGGACACGATTCCATGGCTTTTCTTTGTCTAAACAGAAGTGCGCCGTCGGTAGAAATAAGCCCGTAGAGATTTGCCAGTGCACTCAGTCCTGCCCAGGGCTGCGGTCCACAGGCCCCCAGCACATCAGGTGAGGGCAGGAGCGGTTTTCCTCAGGGCTGGGGCCCCCAGCTCCTTGAACTCAGCACCAGGTTGTTCTCTGGACTCTGAGCATGGGTGTTGTTGGAACAGTAAGGCTCTTCCCTCTTTCAGAGCGAGTTCTGGACCTCGGCTTCTGTTCTGGTGACTGAGAAAGTCTCTGGTAACCTGTCCAGTGCCTCGGCCTCTTTTGTGGTTTGCGTCTCTCTTAAGCCTCTCGTTCCAGGATGTGGAGAGACTCTTGAAAATGAATCTCCCTGGAGCACCTCTCTGACCTGAGGTGCATTCTCGGCGGGCTGTGGGCTGTGCTCCCCACCCAAAGAACCAGTGCCCAGGTGGGACCCATGGGCACATGCACCTGTGGCATGGGGCCGCTCTCCAGGCAGCAGGTGTCCCGCACTGCCTCGGCTGCCTGTCACACTGGGTCACCCCCGTGGCTCTGGGGTTCTGGCCCTCCATTCCTACCCGACCCTGAACCGGAAACCAGGGTGTCCTGGGCTGTCCCACAGCCCCAGTTCAGTCCCATTTCCTTCCTTGATTCCTCACAAACGCCTTGCAAACCACAATCAATATAAAATATTTCTCTCCATTTGAACTTGAAGGAAGAACATAAATAATGACACTAGCAGAAATAAACAAGGCCTATTATCTGAGACTGTGACATAACATCCTTCCTCGAATCTCCGAGATTTGGTGTTCTGCACTGCAGGCTTGACGCGGCATTACCGGTCCTACCCGGACAGTGTCATCCTTTACTGTCAGTGAATATTTCAGTTGACAAATGCATCTGCTCTTGGCTTCCCTAAGGAGACAAGTAATCCAGACGTATTGTTTAGGGGCCATAAATAACTACAGATTAACTACACTTGTGAGCGCTTCGATATTTCTGTTGTCTTTGTTTATGGCTGGTCTTCATATATCATTTATAATTTCTTTTCTACATTCTGTAATTTTTTATTCCTCAAGGGCGCTATTGTTTCCACTTCTTCACCCCTAAAAGCATCTCCCCCTGTACTGTCTCCTTGCCGAGTTCCCTAAAATGCGCAGTGCTTTCTCTTCAAGCCATTGCTGCTCACTGTGTGTTCAGAGGTCAACACTCCCCACATCCGCTAGCAGAGCTCGGGCTGCCTTTGTGAGCACGACTTCCTCACACCCGTGCTTGCACAAACGCACTGAGCTCCTTCAGGCCGGATCTGTCACAGGGGCACTGGGTGCTGAGCAAAGAGCTCGACTTTGCTTTCATCAGAGCCACAGCACAGCGCAGTCCCCTGTGCTAGCTCTTTGGTTTGGGGCCTCTTGTCTTGCTTGTCTGAGATGCACTCATTTACTTGTTTATAAAACTTTTCTACAGAGTAATAGCGAGAATTAAATATGAACTGAAAATGTCTACAGTTGAGCCGGGCATAGTGGTGAATGTCTGTAATCCCAGCACTCAAGAAGCTGAGGCAGGAGGATCACCATGAGTGCAAGGCCAGCCTGGGCTGCATAGTGAGGCCGTAACTCTAAAAAAACAAACAAACAAAAATGTCCAGCACAACAGCTGTGCTGGATGTGATATGGAGGCATTCCCTCCGCACTGTCCTCTCCTTTCCCTTGTCCACTTTGACTGAGACCGGGACTCATCCCTTACACGTGTGGCCCTCATCCGCGTCTCCCTCCATACACCTGCAAACAGACAGGGCTGTGGTTTCCGATGCCAGCTCCTGGAAGAATTTCTCCTGCAGGCCTCTGGGCTTCATCCCAAGCAGGAAATAAGGGCCCGCTCGTCCTGCACTGCCCCAAGGGCCCTGGATCGCTGCCCTCCCATGCCCCCCAAACAGGCAACAGGAGCTGACGCAGATGCAGGGTCCCGTCCACCCGCAGGGCCCACCCTGCCGAGCGAGTACACGGGCAGAGGAGAGGTGTGCAAACCTTCCCGTGCGGCCGGGACTAACAGCCAGTTTGTGAGCAACAGCAACACCCGAATCAATAAATACATTTAATCTGACTGAAAAATGACCCACGGTCCCAAACAGCTAGTTCTGAAAAGGAGAGACGCAAACAGCCAACAGACACCGGAGGGGGAAATTCCCCGCATCTCTCGTCCTGTGCAGCGCAAGGCCAGCTGAAGTCTTCTAGAAACATCACTTGGCGTGGGAAGCACTGGGACAGAGGAGGAGGAGGAGGAGCTGCGCTGCCGTGGGGAGGTGAGTCAGGGCGGTGTGTGTTGGCAAAAGCCAATAGCAGAATTTCCTTACCCCGGTATTCCCCGCCAAAGAAATAGAAATCAGCATGAGGAAGAGATGCGCGCACGCCCAAGTCCCTTTTAACCCCACTCACACTAGGACAGATCTGGAGCCCCCCGGATACCCCCAGGAAGAGGCGGAGGGTACACTACGGCCGAGAGAAGCAGGGTGTCCTGTCATCCAGGACCACAGGGATGGGATCCGAGGGCAAATTCCACAGGGAACAACCTGAGCCCAGAAAGACACAGGCTCAGGAGCTCACTCATTTATGGGATTTACAAGCATCAGCCTCAGAAACAGGATACAGGGGTGGCAACCAGGGGCCAAGGAGAGGGCAGGGGAGAGGATGAGGAGAGAGAAAACACTGACCAAAGGGCGTGAGCTGCAGTCGATCAGAAGAGTCAGTGTTCATAACCTACTGCACTGCATTGTGAACACAGGGCAGGATCACAGATCTCAAAGTTGTTAAAGGTGTGGAGTTTACTCACCACAAAATAAAGGAACAAGTTGATGAGGTGATAGATGTGTTCATTAGCTGAACTGAGTTTTTGTATAATCTTTCTAGAGAAAACTTCACATTGCACTCCTTAGATACACTCAATTATTATTATGGTCCATTACAATTTAAAAACAAGAGAATTATATCATAGATAATTCTAGAGTATGAAAAACAAACCATACTGGGCCAAAAGATTATTTCTATGCACCATGTTTTAATAAACTCTTTTGCAGATGGGTTGTACCTTCTACTATTAACAGTAATGCTACACTTCCTTTAAAGGAAAACTGAGAAAGAAAAGAAAAAAAGAGAAAAGAAAGGAAGGCAAAGAAATAAGGATGGAAGGGAGGCAGGGATGGAGGGGAGAAGGAAGGAGAATGCAGGGAAGGGGGGAGGAAGAAAGGAAGGCAGGGAAGGAAAGAAGAAAGGATGCAGGGAGGAGCGGAGGGAGGAGGATGAGAGAGCGAGGAGGAAGCCCTCACTTAGAAAACGGATGAAGACTGGGATGACGGGGAGGTGCTTGTCGGCAACATTTACTGAATGATTTCACAGCAGCTCTCCTAGGGCTTTTGAAATAGATGATTTCCAAAATGTTCTTTTTACACACATCCTTTAAGAATTGATGTATTAGTTCTGATTTAATGCATAAACATGGTCAAATTCTCTTCATAAAATGTAATAATCTGTCATGCTGTAGAGTTGACAAATCATTCTTATTTTTTTAAGTGAAGAAAACCATATGTATGCTTTCTTAGACTGATTCCCAACGTTTAATAAAAGGAAGAGATGAAAGAAGAGTGCATAGCGGGTATATTTGCTGCATGGCTCTTAATGGAGGTCTTCAGTGGTGTTGACAATCACCTGTGTGGTGTTAGAGGGCATTAGAGAGGTGCGCCTAGCCCCCCACATTCTGCAGCTGAGGCCCAGATGTGCTCTAAAGTTTGAGGAGTGCCACCTTGACCTCCACAGGGATTATGCTAGTTCACAGTCCCAACAACGTACAAGGGTTCAGTATGGCAATTCCTCAAGAACTAAAAACAGAAGTTCCACCGACGCAGCTATGCCTCTTCTGGGTATCTTCTCAAAAGAGTTAAAGTGACATCGTACAGTGATCCACACACACCCATGTTTATACCAGTACAACTCACAGTAGCTTCTGATGAAGTGGCCGATATGTCCATCAACAATAAATGGGTAAAAAGAATGTGGAATTTACACATGACAGAGCTCTACTCAGTCATAAAGAAGGATACATTTGAGTCAAGTGTGGAAAGATGGATGGATCTGGAGACCACATTGAAATAAGCCACACACAAAAGGTTAAATTTCACAGGGTTTCTAATGTGAGAATTTCAAAATACGTATCATTTGAAAAGCAGAATTATGGGAGGGTGGTAGGAAATGAGGGTCAGCTCTGGAGAGGAGGTGGGAATCTGATGAAGGAGAGAGAGAGAGGACAGGCGGCAGGGGAGCAAAAACAATCAAGATGTGAGGTGTACTTGCCAGTTCCCCAAGATGAACATAATCATTAGTACTGAAAGCGTATGCCAATCACTTTTAAATCATAAAGTTTGAGAAGGGCTTTTTGGTAACTGAGGACAGTAAGTCTCCAAAGCTTAATTGAAATATGAATTCTTCTTATACATTAAGCCTGGAGCTTAGCTATACACAGTGCAGTTCCTGGAGCTGTGTAGGTTCCATCATCACAGAGAGAACAGCTAAGACAGCTTTCTCACAGATGGGGTACACAAGCTAAGTGGGAGAGATCATATTTTCACTCACAGTTCTGATTTTTCAAAAATGAGAGCTGTAGTACTAACTTGCAGTATGCTTGATCAGCAAGTATGTGTCAGGCACAGTGTTGTGTGCCTATAAGCACAGCACTTTGGGAAGCTGAAGCAGGATGATTGCAAGTTCAAGCCTAGCTAAGGCAACTTGGTGACTTAAGGGGACCAGGTCTTAAATCCTAAACAAATAAGCATTAAAAGCTCTTCCTGGTCAGACACAGTAGTACCAATTTTAATCTCAGCAACTAGGAGGACAGTGGCAGGAGGATCACAAGTTCAAGGCTAGCCTGGGTAATTTCACAAGACACTGTCTCAGAATGAAAAAAAAGAAACAAGTAGAAACAAAAAACGGAAAGGTCTGCAGATGGAGCTTAGTGATACAGTGCTTGCCTAGCACACATGAAGCCCAAAGATCAGTCTCTAGTACCGCACACACAAAAGCCTTTCTGTCATATACGACATGAAGAAAAGCTAGCACAGAGCAGCAGGGACACATGAGAGTGTGGTGCATTTAAGACAGACAAAGCAGATTTCTATGCATCGAAAGCATCTGTAATCACTGTCCTCTTAAGAATGGGAGAAGCTGTCTATTCTACTTTATAAAATTTAAATTATATTTTAACAGATTTGCAGGAACATAACATTATATATAGATGGAGCGCCATGAGCAGTTTCAGCACATGTGCACATTGCATAGTTTGAGGCAGGTTCAACATGCCTCCTCCTCCAAACACTCACCATTTCTCTATGAAGAAAACTTCAGAAATCTTCCTGCCAGTTCTTGGAGACAGACACATGGTACCTAACTGTTATCTCGAGTCTCCCTACTGCATCGGAGCAGGCCAGAGTGCCTTACTCCTTCTGTAATGAGCTTAGCACCCATGGGTCGCCTTTGCCGCATCCTCACCTCTGTCTCCCGTAACCACTACTGTCCTATGAGACCCATACAAAAGCTGTTGTTCTTGGCTCTGACTTCATGGCTTCATTCAGTAAAATGACCTCTGTTCTACTGATGTTTTGAGAAATGACAGGATTTCATTCTGTGCTCATGGCTGAATAGTATTCCACGGTGTGCAGTACTGCACGTTCCATCTACTCAGGCATCAGTCCATCGACTTGTAGGTTCTTCCCACCTCTTGGCCACTGTGCATAGCGCATCAGTGAACACAGGGGCACCACAGATTCTTTGACAAACTACTTTACTTTCACCTTAGATTTCATTTCAGTGTGGTTTTAGTTGTGCATGCGTGTGCTTGTTGTTTTATTATAAGGGTTTATATTATTACACCAGCAACTCATACAAATTTCAGTACATATTTCTGGCCTCCCTGCAGGACCACCAAGTCACAATGCTCAGTGATTTGGTAATTTGAAAACATCACCCCAGGGACAAGACCTCAGAAGCTGCTTACATGATTCTAAAAACCGACCAGGCTTGGAAACACCAGGCCCCACACAGCAAAGCCTCGGTTCAGGAAATCTGTAGAAATTCAATTCTATACTCTTATTTGAGAACCAAGATGTTCTAACAAAGTCCTGCAGCCACTTAGAAAACAGAGTACAAACCATGATTAAAAGAAATCAGCAATCATGCTAATTACCAATGTCAAAGTCTCTTACAGAACAAGGTTTTTGTGTTGTTGGCTAGGAACATTACTTCAGGCTGACTTCAGGCTTCACTGAAAATCCTTGAGTTTAGATAAATTTAGTGGCTGACTTTTTTCTACATCTTCAATTACATTTTTCAAACATAAACCATGAATAATGAGCAAACTTGGAACTGGGGTGGGGCGTGGCTGCTCTCACCTCAAGCTGGGCACATCTGGAGCCACATTCACGGGTGCTGTCAGAGGTAAAAGAGTGGAAATGGACGAACTGTGTGACAAGTGCCCACCACAGAGTCCTGCTTCTGAGCTCCCCAAGTATAAAGTCATAGCCTCACGGCTAAGTGCCACAGCTGCCCCTTGTGCTTCTCATTTAGTACACTTCAGCCCTTCATGGAGACATCAGCCAGCACCTGTCCACTCATCCCCCTCTCTGCACAAAGCACTGGTCAGAAATAGCACAGAGGAAGTGGTGAAAAGGACAAGGCCCTGCCCTTGCTCGTACTTTAGAAGAGAAGTGAGACATGTGTGTTAACACAGGGCGAAGCCAGGGCCCAGAGGCAGAAGAGCAGAGCTGGAAGACTCAGTCATTTCCGAGTGTGAGTGACGAAGGGCGGGGGCAGCGCTCAGCAGGTCTCCACTGTGGCACTGAGCTTGAACCACAGCACAAATGGTGCCACTCAACATGCCACTGAGGGAGGACCCTGAGCTCATGGGGACACCACCAGCAGTGCACCCCCAGGATTTCTTACTCTACTGGAATGCATTCAGAGTGAAGGTTCTACCACCAGGTAGCCACATTCATCAACGTCTGGCTTTTCTTGTCCTCCAGATCCTGAAGACAATAGTAGATATAAAGAATCTGAGGTCTGAGCTCGCTAACTTCATAAAGCTGTGTCAGGAAGGCGGCCTCCCACAGAAGAAGGTACGGCAAGATCTCTATGCTCCAATCAGGCAGGTGAGTAATGGGGGAAAGACAGCACCGCCACTGAGTGATGGCTGGGTAGCCATGGAGAGAAAACTCCGCTGGCACCTGCCCAATACCCAGCGAGCAGATGGCCATGGGCACCAAAGCCATGACGCCCATTCGCACCTCACTGGGGGCTCGGCACAGGGAAAGGGCTGGAAGGTGCCCTCCTCTGGCTGCCCTTCCTTTGGAAGCATATTGCTAGCACAGGAGGGGAAACTGCCTGATTGCTGCCAAGGGGAACCGAGATGGCCTTTACAATCTAGGCTACTGCAGCTTCCCGGGCAGTCAATCTGGTGCCTCTCAGCCACCAGAGAGCATCTTAAAGTCACGCACGCCGATTTCCTCAGGACAGAGAACGCGCAACACATTCCACTCAGAGACGCTCAGAGGATGGCAACAACCGAGCTCCACGCTGGCAGCAGGGTCTGAGTCCTCCATAGCCAGGCCTACTCTTATATCCAGGGTGTAGCACAAGCTTGTTTCCTGTTTTAGAATTCTCACTTTGGTAACATATGGTTGCCCAAGTACATTCATGCTTTCCCAGAAGTGTCACCGGATGACTAGGTTTGTTAGTTGGCTAAAGAATTGTTACCATAACAATCTACTTTGTAGAGGATTGGTATTTTAAATTTTTAAAAATTTAATTATGTTTTTTTAGCACTACAGATTGAACTCAGGACTTGGCACATGTTAATCAACTGTTCTACCACCAAGATATATCCTTAGCCCTTTCTAATTTATTTTGAGACAGGATCTCACTAAGTTGCCCAGGTTGGTCTCAAACTTGTGATCCTGCTACCTCAGCTTCCCAAGTAACTGGGACTACAGGTGTGCACCAGCATGTGCAGCTTTAATTTTTAATTCATTTTGTTGCATATAGTTGAAGTTTATAATACATTGAGGTGCATATATTAGGTAAAATGGTTACTAGCTCTAGAAGTAAAGAAAATGAACATATCTGACAGTTACTGTGTGTGCGTGTTGTGCGTGTGAGGAGAGGCGACAATCTGCGTGTACAGCATCAGAGTACAGTAACAATGGTGACCTTCGGTATCATGCTGTGCATGGAGGCCAGGCTGGCCTCCCCATGTCCCTGCTACGTGGCATCCTCTCATCTACACCTCCCCCTTCCTCCCTCCACACCATGCCCCGTGGCCACTGCTTTATTTCCTATCTGTACATTTTTTCCTTCTTTTTTCTTAGATTCTGCATATAAGGAAGATCACATGTCTGACTTATTTCATTTACCAGAATGCTTTCTAGTTCCACCCATGTTGTGGCAAATGGCAGGATCTCCAGACTTTTTAAAGTTGAATATATATATTCTCCAACTTTCTTCTGAAATTTGTGGTCTGTTTCTATTTATGATATTCCTCATGTTGCAAACATACATGTTAGCCAGATGACATTAAAACACATCTAGTACATCACAACACACATACCCACAGACACACACACAGTTGAGTCTCAATTTATACTAGAGTAGATGTCTCTGAATCAGCACTACAGAAAGAAACTCCTGGCTTCTATCCCTAGATATTATAAACTGAGTTTCAGAAATAAGGATATCTAACTATCAAAAGTCACTCTGATATGAGATAGATATTATTCTAACATAAACTATATTCATTTAACACTTGACTATTTGCATTTTCAAATCAGTTTTAAATATAGTTGAGAACTATTCCCTCTCTGAACAAAACAATAATAAAATCAAAGCAAATGTACCCAATATCCCCTTGACTTATGTTGCTCTATAGGTAAATTACACAGTCTGTGTTGCATTATAAGGATGGATTTTTATAGTAAAGAAATCTAGTAGTTTTGATTGTTTTAGGGCTTGAAATGGTTTTACAAACAGGTGTTCAATTATTGAATAACCTGCCCATATCTACCAGATAATAGTTTGGAGGAGCATCTGATCATAATTTTTTCAACACAGGGAAGCCACAATCAACTCCTGACTTCATAAATTATTATGTGACATTATTTCTTAACAGTAAATAACATTTTATCACATAAATATATGCCTCTATGAAATGTAACATACACTAAATATTTTAAACAGCGTAATGCCATCATTGAGGAAAATAATAACAATATTTAATTCATTAAAATGAGATTATAATAAACTAGCCCCCAAATATAAAATGAGCAGCATTCAAGTAAGCTGAGTGGTAGGAATTAGGGTGAGTGCAGATGAAGTTTGGCTGAGAAGTTAAAAAATCAAGAAACTCATATTTATTCACAGCTACTGAGTATATTGCCCAAAATTACCCGCCCCCAGGAAACTAAAACTTGTTAGATAAGACTCTTCTGAAGAGAAGACTCTATCTTGCCTCTGACTAACTCGCCCTCAGAGAACAACTGTGCCCGTCCAAGTGTGGCCTGCCCTCTTAGTGGTCTCATTTTTCTTTGGTGGCATCATTAGGTGGTAAGGACATTTGTGGTCCTCATGGGACACACTAGGATTGGCTGGGCAGACCCAACTCTTCAACTAAGTGTGGGTTTGACAGGAGGAGGGGTGGAGTTGGGGAGTTCATCTTCTCAAATGTTTTAAGATCAATGATGCCCCATCTGTACAAACCTGCTAAGACTAAGGTATGGCCCACAGGCTGCTGGCTGAAGGTGAGGTCCATCCATTTCACTCCTCCTTCCCTCCATGACTGATGCCACAGAGTTGGTTTGTATGAGATAGGGCTTGTGCCTAAAGCTAATGAGATAGGGCTTGTGCCTAAAGATGAATCAGGATCCATAGCTAAATGATTAAGTTGGGATTAAATTTGGCCTCATTTCAATATGACCTATTTAAAATACATTTTTATTTTACATCATCAAGCCCCACTTGCTGAAAGAGCTACCCAAATGAAGTAAAATCCTTCTCAGAACAAGCATGCAAACTCATTGCAAGTCATTTCTTTCTCCCAGGGAAACACAAGACATGTTCTAAAGTACCACTACTCCGTGCTAAAACACCATGAGCTCATAACGGAAACACGAGTACCTCCAGCCAGGATCTTCTCTTCCAGTTCTGCCATTTGCTTCTTATAGGCCCTCAGCGCTGCTTCTTTGAAAGAGGGACGGATTCTCTTTGGCTTTGTGATTTCCACTGGCTGTTCGGTGATGTTCTGGTTTTCATCTTCTTGTACTTGCATTGCAGCTGCTGGCTCAGTTTCGGGTTCCAGGTCCCCGTCACTGGCTGCATCTTCTCCCTGCCCTTCATAGCCTTCATCTTGTGGGGTTTCATACGGTGTCTCATACAAGGGGGGCTCATACTCCTGCATGGGTTCATCTGTCTCAGTCACACTAGTCCTGTTTTCTAGCTTGGCGAGGACTTGCTCCATCACTTCAACATAATCGGTTTCGTTGTCCACCGCAGGCTCGCTGTAGTCCTCCTCATCCTCCGCTTTATAATAATAGGGCTCTGTGTACACATCTGAGTCAAGGGTGGTGCTTGACTCATTTGCAGTGGATTGAGAGAGTGTGCGAAATCTCCCCACGAGGGAGGAGCCACTGTCCTCGCACCCACTGAGGCTCTGCGTGCTTTTGTTCCATACGACCTCCAAGGCCGATTTTGCCCTCTGCAGTGTAGATCCAAATTTTGGGAAGCTGAAAGTCTTGTCAGAAAGATCAATGCTTAATCGGCTATGCCAAGATTTGGGTGGGGCATCCTCTGAATCATCACTTTGCAATTCACTGTGACTTCGGTACATCATGGACAACTGGCTTTGGTTTTGGTACAGTTCATTGGAATTAGCTTCTTGATAAGAATCATACTGGCCAACCCACTGGCCTCGGGGTTCATTATCTAATCCAGGGAATGGGGATGAGTTGTCATCTTGGGTTAAATCATAGCTTTCAGAGTCATCTTGGAGGTCACTGTGGCACTTTCCTAAGTCTTCTAGGTCTTTGCTAAAGACGTCCATCTGTTGGTCAGACAGACTGTTTGTGTCATAGTCAAAAGCTTCCTGAGTGGATGAATCCTGGCCTAAATCAGTTCCTTGTTCTACCTGATCCCACTCCTTCCACGGAGAGAGGTCCTCGTGCAAAGAGAGCTGCGAGTCACTGTAGTGACTCCGGTCTGCGGATGCGCATACCATGCTGTTACTCATCCCGCTGTCTGCAGTGTCTGTGTTCTGAAGCTCCCCGTGCACTTGGACACCTGGGGCACTCCCGCCCAGGTGCTGGTCTCGAGGGCTGTCGTACAAAGCAGGAGTGCCCTCTTGTTTCCTCTGCCACAGTTCCCTGTCTGAGGAGGACAGAAGGGAGCTCCCATTAGTTCTGGCAAAAAGCTGATTTTCTGAGAAATCTTCAGAGTAAGACTGACATAATTTGGAAAAATCTGATTCAGAGCGACTGAGTTTAGTGGTGAAAAAATCACTCTGCGAATGCCAGAGGGGCGTGGTGCTTGCGTATTGGGCTACAGTCTGCTGTTCCAAGTTATTTGATTCTGGCAATTGTGAAGACATTTTATCATGATCTGGTTTGTTTGAAATTCTGCTGCTACTCACAGTTTTATTCTTAGATCTAGCGCTGTGTGATTTCGAGCTCGACTTGGAAGTGCTCCCCTTGGTTGGAAGCTCTGGCTTGGAAAGCACAGCATAACTCTCCCTGTTGAAGTCAGATTCCAGCTCCCTATCACTGTCACCAGGTGAGCGCCAACCGTTCTTCCGCACTTTGGGCTCCAGAATAGACAGCTTCATGTCCATGCTTTCATAGGTCTGGGAGGATGGGATCCCTTTCTCTTTCCTCTCCTTTATATCATATGTCAGAATATCTGTTGAGACTCCAATGCCCGTTCCTTTGAGTTTGTATGATTTTTTTAAGACAGAATCCCTCTGCTGAGGGGTTTCAAAGTACACAAGTATGGGTCGAGGTTTAGCATTTGGACAGTCCCTTTGGTGTCCCACTCTCTGAGCAAATTCGATTTTTGCAGCGTTTGGTGCATCTGAGAAGCCCATTTTGTCTGTTAGAATCTGGTACACCACATTATCGATGTATTCAAATCTCTCCTCGGGCACGTTTAAGAACCTCAGGCTTGCCTTGCTGCCCGTGTGGCCCAGGCATCGGATGTAGTCGTGGATGTCTCTGGTCTCTCTCCGGGACTGCACGAAACCTGTCCGCAGCTGCTCGATTTCGCTCTGCACCACCTCCACGCTGCTGGAGATCTCATCGATGGAGAGCCTCAGGGCATCCACGTGGCCCCGAAGCTCAGACAGCTCTGTCTCTATCTGGCTGATCCCTTGCAGCTCCTTGAAGATCATCTCCATGACATCGTGGGTGTGGCTGAGGCACCCGGAGGAGCTGAAGCCTGGCTCGAGGGCTGGGGCCTTGGGGCGGCGAGCAGTCCTGTCCAAAGACTTGCTCCTTATCCCCCAGGTTCTCTTCACAGTGCTCAGCTCTGGGTCTGAGGAGACACACTCCTGGCTCTTTTTCCATTTCCGAAGCTTCTTTAGAGCCCCCAGCTTCAGGCTGTGCAGCGTCCGCTCCCCATCAGAGCTGCCCTCCGAGGGAGCTAGGCTGCTGGAGCTCTTCCTGCTGCGCCCCACTGGCATGGTGCACACGGGACGGGAATGGTCCTCCGCGCTGCTCCTCAGCTCATTTAAAGATTCGGAGTAAGAACTCTCAACAGAGGACAGCTCCGGAGGCGGATCGTCATGGTCACTACCAGTCACAGGAATGTTCTTCCGCAGACCGTTGGCAATTGCCACGCGGTAACTGAATGTCGGTGAGAGGGAAAAGTCTTTGTTTGCCTCGCCTTCTTCTGCAGGTAAGTTGCGAGCGGAAGAACACTTTGCAATCCTCTTTACAGTGCTTTTCAAAGTATAAGAAAAAGTGGGAGTTTTGGTCTGGCCAGCAGTAGGAAGGTCTTGTTTTTTCTGCTGACGATTCTCCTTTTTTTTGGTTGTATTTCCCAATTTCTTTGTAAACATTCCTTTGCAAAGCTTATGTATGTAAGGTAAAATTAAGCTCTTGAAAAGATGAGCCACCATGGAGAGCAATTAGCTTTTCTGCCCCAGAGAAGTAAGCAGGGCATCAGGATGAAACTCTGTGTGTGGAAGGCCAGCATCCTGTTCAGATGATCTCCGAGTCACTGAAGGGGACAGGGAGAGCAGACATGGCTCTGCCGCTGGCAGCGTCCCCCGAAATCCAGATGCAGAACTCTGGTCATGAAAGACATTCTCCTGAGGGAGGAGCTTCACGGATTCCTCTCATTTCCATGTAGCTTCATTCGTGTCTGAAAAGAAAAAATTCGGAATGATACATCAAAATTCAATTCCCAATTTATCCTATTTCTAATATTTTGCAAAAGTATTAATGATATGTAATATGTGAAAAGTTGCATAATGTTCAGAGATATCTAAATTTAAATACAGATTTATTTATCATAAGTTATGATGTCTTTTTCTAAATTACTTATGGCTCGATGCAACTGAAGTAGAAATAAAGGTAATAAACGTTGCTGTTAAAAACTGACAAAACGATAATTTAAAAGGTCATATTAACATCATAATGTTCTTTCCACCCTATTTCCTTTCCTAAAATTGTGGTTACTTACAGAAACAAAAAGATTTAAATTTAAGCATATTCTCCCTATCCCAGATTTTTGAAAGTCAACAAATTTATACTATCCACGTATGTAAGACTTTTCTTTATTCAAGTAAGCTCTACTTTTCTAGGTTTTCAGTGATTAGGAATTTCTTAAGCCATGATGAAAGTGATCCAAGCAAATAATGATTTCATACAATAAATTACTATGAAGAGAAAATAGAGCTTAGATAGCTATCATATTTGTTAATAAAATACCATAAGTTGAAAAATAAATTCAAGGATATGTCAAACTAAGCACTGTCAGAGTAATAAGATCACAATAGTAAAATATGTTTGACACTGCAGATGATACGTGAAAACTTGGAAAGTCTGTGCTACAAGTAGCAGAGCTTGTCCCATGAGCTGGGGCAGCCTCACAGAGAGCAGAAGAAATCTACTCCAGGTTTGGGAACGTGAGTGGAGCTGGCTTAGGAAACCACAAAGAGAGATTGTGCCATGGATAAAATAAGCATACAGCTAATTAAGAACTGACTGACCAGAGTTCATTCTGTGAGTCAGCACTGTGAAACGTAAGTCAGTAATCGACTGGCTACTTTCTTGAATTACATGAAAAAAGAGTTTATATTTTGTCTTACTGGTTTGCTATCACAATGCCTTATACCTCGTAGGTATTCAAGGTTTTGTGGAATTGAGTTGGATTGAATATTTTATAACTGAAAAGTATTCCGGAATAACAGTAATAGCCAAAAGCCTTTGCTGGTATTGAAGTATTTGGGTAAGTAAATAATCTACCCAGTTCACCAAGGAATACATCATCAATTGCATATTATTTTAGGAGTCTACTGACTCCGTCTGGTCCCTCTACCTGGTCATCTGCCAATTTCACTCCAATCAGACTCTGCAGGGACTCGGGGCACATGTGCCTGGCCACACTCCAAGATTCTGGGACACAGGAGTGAGGGTGAGATTGGAAGCAGGAGCCACAGGGAGGGAGGAGGCCGATGAAGCCAGTCTCTGCCTCTCTGGGTTCCAGGCTGTCAGAATGGAATCCCTCTCCTCGGAAGCAATTAGATATTTGTTCACAGTCACAAACCAAAACCTATTTTGTACTAATAAGTGTCAAGAAATTGACTCCTGGACAAAAAGTATTTATGTTATTACCTCTTTGTGGCCTCTCCTTATGAAGACCTTGGAAATTTAGGCCTCAGTGGGGTAAATAAATTATTTTAAACCTGATTTTGTTAGAATAAAATTTCTACCAATCACTCGGCCCCAAATCCTGTATCTCGCAAACCTAGAAACACCTGCTTTCTGTGTAAAACGAAAGTAGCAACTCTGACTGTGGCTCTGGGGTTTTTGTGTCTAGACTTCCCAGAGCTATTGTTCTAGGCAATGGTTGTTATAAAAAATTTAAAATGGGAATCTTTGAGCAGGAAAATTCAATCATCACTGAATTCTTGCCACTCCAAGCACTAGCACAGGGAAGTGTGTCTACGTGTGCACATTTGCACATATTCCAACTCCAGAAAGTGACCTGTGACTCACAAAGGGCCCTACACTCTCACATCCCAGAAACTTTTATCTTCTCTGTACTGGAATATCTTTCTTATCCAGCCCTCCTTACCTGTAAAAATTGTATTTAAAATCATTCATCCTCTGCAGACTTCACCTAACACCCAAACGAAGGTCTTTCTCTGGACCACACTCTCCTACAACACAATTCACAGTCTTTGCGTTACAGTAATCTCGCTGACTCCTTCCACTGGACAGTCTCCGTTTTAAGGGTAAGAATTATGTCTTAGCTGATTGTAAACATCCTGAACCCAACACACAGAGGAAGTTAGCATTTGAGAGACTGCCAACTCAGATGCCACAGCTGGGAGTCTTGTGGAGTGTCAGTTCTCTCCTGCCTTAGTTTGCACATTGGTTAGGTTGTGGCAGAAATCAGAAATGGCATTTCTTACTGCAGTAGCTCAGGTTAAATGAGTGGGCGGAGATGAAATTCTAGAACAGTGTCTTACAGGATGGCTCAGCAAACGTGAGTTACCATTAGCACTGAGAAGAGCAGAAGGAGAAGCTAGAGTCAATTACAGAAGAGGGGCTGGCTGGCTTCCGATGTTAAAAGTGGGTGTAGCAGTGGGAATCCTTTTAGGGTGAAGGAGAAGGAGGAGAAAAACATTCTGAGAAGCAGTGGGAAGGGAAAAAGACGACACCTCTTATCTGCATGGTTCATTCACTGACACCTTCCAGTAATGGACCCTCACCATCCCTGTTAATGCCTTGGTCTGTCTGTCTGTCTGTCTGTCTGTCTCTCTCTCTGATTTACACTCCCATCATAAAACCACAGCCACCGTAAGGAAAGGCTTGACAAGACCAACATACCAACTGTGGGATTTCTTTCAGAAAATGACCAGGGTAGGAAAGGAAGTTGATATTTAATAAGTATCTGCTATGCTCCAGAAATTCAAATTATTCCAATAATGCTCACAGAAACCTTGAAGAGGGCATTATTACATCTACTATATGGATAAGGAGACAAGATATTTAAAGAGATGAAGTGATATGGTCCAAAATTACACAGCTACACAAAGCAAAACAGAGCCTGGTCCTTATTCCTGGAGTCTACGGAGTGACTCATGAAGCATGTAGAGTTCACATCACCAGTGGTGAGTGACAGGCGGCTTTACACCTACTCTTTTCTGAAGTTCATCTTTTTAGGAGGAAATAAATCAGGACAAGATCAGTGTGGGAGGCGTTCGTGTAGCTTGGGGGAAGAAGAGAACTAGAATGTATCACTCCTTTTTCGATTAATTCAAAGGCTCATACTTACCCTCCAGTTGTGTCAACTTTACGAACACAGCCACATATTATATTCAGTAATGAGATTTGGGGGTAAAAACTAAGGCTTTTGGAATGAGATTTTTTTAGGAGGCTGGCCACTATTATGCTGGGAAAATTTAGTAATAACATTTAATTACTACTTACTACATGCCAGCCACTGTGTATGCAATTTTCTAAAGTTCACTTCATTTCATTCCCACAACAACTGTATGAAATATTTACTGTTTCCTAGATAAAGAAGCTGAGGTTTTTTAGTTCAGGAAAAGTTAAGCAACACATCCTTCACTCTGAGTCCCAGATTGGGACTACAGGTACGTAAATTCTGAAACTAGTTTTTATGTTGAATGAGGAACAATATATTTTGGTTAAAAATTCAGTTTGTAAGATTAATTTTGTAAGTATTTAATATGACCATAGCTGGATGCCTTAGTGGGGCTAAACGAGCTAATTAACCTTTCAGTAGTCAGAAATTTATTGCTAAATCACTAGCAGAAATAAGTTAAAGCATTTTCAGATCAATAAATAATTTTATATTCCTTATCAAATGTATTAAAAGTAAGCGAGCTGGGTTAGCTTCCGAGACAGAAGGCAGGCAGACCCTGAAGAGGTGCAACCCAGCTTGTGCACCTCCCCAAGCCAGGCCTGGGACGCCAGCATGAGTTTGTCACCAGCCCTGACCCCCAGCTCCTGTGCTCCTCCCTTGTCCTGTGAGCCTTGTGCTTGTCTGAGTTCTTTTGCTTTCCTATTCTCTGCTGAATCCTAGAGGAACCGGCTTCCCTCAGTCTTGACTGCTCCTCCATTTCCACTGTTGTGTCAGGCATCTCAGACCATGTTAGCACTGTAATTAATTCTCCATAAGAATGCAGCATGAAAGTCACTGTTTCTGACTGCAGTGGTGCCTTATCTGTAAATGCCTTCAACCATTATTATGGCCACTGATTTCAAAGAAATTCCTCCAAATTAACTCTGAGCGTGACATAAACACTGTTTGCCAGTAATCTGTTCATCAGTAAATTCTTGGTGAGTGGGAAGCATTTCCCATCGGAGTGAGAAGGCAAGGAGAGCAGCCCACCTACTGGAGCGTAAGTGCCAGCATGCTCCCCAGGTGACAACTACACAGGAGACAAGCATAGCAGGACCCCTGGAAAAGGAAGGGCTGGCCGGCCACACCATGGCCAGGGCACTGCGGGGAGAGGAGAAAGAGCAGCCAGGAGCAGAGCACAAGGGCACAGGCAGGTGAGGAGGAAGTAGGCTGGTATTAAAGGTCAGCTTTGAAAACCATCTTCTGGAGTGTCTTTACTGGGTCAGTGAAGACTTAACACCTATTTTCTAGGTCTTCCCTAAGAAAGGGCAAAAGGACTGTGTATCATGTGGTAGATAGTCACAGGGGTGTCAGTGGCAACAGAAATTGATCATGTGCAGCTCCATGGCTGGATAAGTATCCCCCAAAAGTCTGTGTGCTGAAGGCTTGTGTCACTAGGTAGCGTCATGAGGAGATGGTGGTTCATAGTGGAAGGTCCTGTGTCACTGGGGTGTGCCCCTCACAGGGACCATAGCACCCTGGTCTCTTCTTCCCTTCCCTACCACCAGCTAAGCAGCCATGCTCCACCACACTCTCTCCCCACTGGGACGGGTCAAGGGTGGCAGTCAGGCATGGCCTGAGCCTCCAAACTGTGAGCCACGCAAACTTTTCCTCCTGTTAGTTACCTCAGGCGTTTTGTTACAGCGACAGAATGCTGACTAATACACACAGGAGCACAGGAGATGATGTTTAGGGAAATTGTTAAATTTTTGTTTTGAAGAACAACAATAGGCCATATATATTAAAATGCTCCAATCATAAGGATCAAAATAAAGTATGATTAAAAGGCTTATCCTAAGCTAACAGATAGCTAAAAAGAAAGAAAAATACTTTCTTAAGAATCAGGATGGAAAGACTCAAGTGTCCTCCTAGTCCAGCTAATTAGATAGCTCATGAAATTTGCCATCCACCTGAAACCCACACACCACCACTCCTTTCCTTTGTTACCTCTTTGGTTTAGAGAAAGCGTGGCATTCAGCACTCACACTGCATATACTCTAGGCCCTAAATGTTCTTTCATGTGCACGATTATGTATGACCTTCATCATAACCTTGCAAGGATATTTAATATCCTTGTGACAAGGGATGCTGAGTCTCAGAGATACTGAAATAGTCACCTAAATCTACAGTTTTTTCACCCCTATCATTTATGTGCTCCTTACTTTAGACCTAGAACACTGTAATATCTCACCGACTCCCTACGATATTTTCCATCATTCTAAATTATCTCACAAGCTGATTTCCAACTCATTTTCTCATTCTCCCAAGAGGGTGATTTGTTTAACCTCTCCCCTAAGGCTGTGTTCCCAGAATGCACTGGCTTATTCTTTCATTTTTGCTCTATCCTGGTTTTTCACCTACCTGGAAATCTTCCACCAAATCTGTCCTTAATTCAAAAGACAAATCAAGACTCAGCTTTTCCAGAAAAGTTTTGTTGACCACTCAGGGATCTTCTCTTCTTCTTGTAGTCATTATAGTATGAACCACAATTCTTAGACCTTCATTTTCTAAGAGTTTACTGATTTTTTTCCATTTCCTAGTGTATATTGTATGCCTGGCACTGCCTTCACTATTCCGTGTAGATTACTACAGCAATGATGACAGTTATCCCAGATGTGCAGAATGTTAACTCCATTTTGCAGATGAACGACAAAGACCCTGACTCCCAAGCTCCACACAGCTGCAAAGAGAAGCAGCCAGAACTGTGATCCAATTTTCCTGGCATCTTCATCCTTTCTGGTAAACACCATGTATATTGCTATGCCGAGGAGGACCAAACGTAGAGAATATAAGGCGTGAATGAAAGTTGTGATGAATGTTCAAATTAGAAAGACCTGTTATAGTAAAAGGCACATTGCCATGGACCGCCCCCCCCCAAATACATTCAGCCCGTCCTTCTTGCCACTTTCTGAAGCAGTTCTGAAATTCCTCTTTCCTGAGGATCTCAGGTTGCACTGGCTAATCTATGACCTTAAAAGTATTCCACAAGTTTTCAGAGACAAGAAATCCTGAGTGACTCAGCCAGTGGCAGAACTAGGATTTAAAGTGTTCAGCACACTATTTCGTCCTTGCTGAAGGCCAGGCAGGCCACGGGAACCCAGCTTTGCTTCAACACCCACCATTCCTGACACCACAGAAGGGGAGGCGACCTTGGCCTGGTCCACAGCAGGCCCTGCACCACAGCATCAACCTGTGTATTCCTCATGTCCTCACCTGACAAAGGGGACAACAAGAGCATCAAATCCCCTGGGTTGCTTTAAGGATTAGATAAAAATCAGAGCAATACCTGGAGCAGAAGCACAGAATGGGTCAGTTACTGTGATCGTTATCATGAACAAGAAGGTTTTCACCCCAGGAGACCTTGTTCTACTCCAAGACTCACACAGTGACACAGCGTCTTGCTTGTGTTTATTTATATTATCGTCAATTTTCTTATATTTTCCCAGGTCTAGTAAGAATCACACTAATTTTGAAAGTTTGTGACAAAGATAAAAGCCATGGGCTTATACATGAGGGAAAATTATCGCTTTTAAAATACGATGTACTGAAGGAGTAGGTAAACTCACAACCATGAGTTGTTTCTACTTTATTGATTCTAAGACATGTTTCTGAAACTGGTATTGGGACTCTGAAGTCTCCATTTTCCTCCCATATGAACCCGGAGTGTGATGGTGTCTATGGCGGGGTCGTGAGCTATGTCACACAATGTGGAAATGAGAGGGGACACACCTATCACATTTCTTGGTGGGGAAATCATTTGGCTCCATTAATACCCATTTCTCCCTTTATCTCTCCCTCTTTCACGCCACATAGTATTATTTATATGGAATGCACTAAGACATGAGACAGAGTGTCTTGAATACTTGGCAAGCTGTATCTCAGACCCCAGTTAAGCAGAGCCTCCCTTCTCATGTCTCCCTGATGATCCACACAGAAGCCAAGCTGCTCCTTGACTTGGTTGATTGTCATAGCCACCTGCTCGGAGGCGCATGCAGTCTTCTGCGGTACAGTACTGCACTGGATGTGTCACGGCAGAGAACACAAGGTAATACAATCCCTCATTTTTCCATCTGTTTGTTCTAATGGAATGTATCAGGGTACCTGATATTTCACAGCTGTTTTACTACTTTTCATTGAGGAAAAAGCAATGAGAAAGATATCTAAACAACTATTGAACTCTCCGTAACCTGCCCAGCCATAAGTGGAACTTGATTGAAATGTTAATAGAGTAAAAGGGGAGAGGAGTTACCTTGTTAATACAAATCTATTTACCTACTAGATGTAGGAATTACCATACATTAAAAAAGAGAAAGTTTCAAATTTAAAAGATTTTACTATAACAAGAATTTCCTATGAATTTAAATATTTAGGCAAAACCTGTCTTATACTAGAATTATACTCGGTGTACCTAGAATAGGAAATGAAGAATATTGCTGGTAAATCAGGCTTTTGATTAGACGTCCACAGGTCTAACTAATGAAGTGTAAAGAGCTAAGCACTTTGGGTTCCTCAACAAAATTCTGCTCACAAAGTATTCTTCATAGAATACTACAGGCTCATCTTGCTAAGTCTGATTACTTTTGATCTGTCCATAAATTTGCTCTGAGACAAGAGCCCAGCCTTAAAAGCAGCACTCTGGTTTATAATTAGTGACAACTTCGGACTGAATTCTAATTGTGGTGCCCTTGGTGACGAACAAGATGCTGACTGATGAATTCTTTCCATGTTAAAACCTCAGGAGGTGGCATCTAAGACTGATCTCACTTAGATTTGGCTGAAATTAGCTATGGATTTATGCTGGGTTATGGTATACCACTGAGTTATACTAATATCACCACTGGCACTTCATGCGACATAGTTTTCAAAATATGTCCATGAGTATGCCCTTGACTATGCTCTTAATAATTGGAATCTTGTATTATCCTCAGGAGATCATGGTTTGAAGAAGTTGCTTGCCTTGGCTGAGGTCAGAGTTACCACATGACTGAGCTCTTCCACTCTGAAGCAAGAGAATGAAAAACATGAACACACGGGAACCTGACATAAGTACAGGAAGTAATGTAAAGCATGTTAACAGTACAAGACTCATAACAGGTAAAAAGTGGAAGCAACTCAAATACCATCAAGCAATAAATGGATAACAAAATTTGGTATATGAAGATTATTCATCAATAAAAAGATTATTCATCAATAAAAAGATTATTCATCAATAAAAAGCAATGAAATACTGATGCATGCTATAACATGCATGACATTAAAAATAGTATGCTAAAAATTAGTATGCTAGGTAAAAAAACCCACAATATACCATCTATGTGTGATCCAGGTTATATGAAATATCCAGAACAGGCCTATCCATAGAAACAAAAAATAAATTAGAAGTTCCCAAGCCTGGCAGTAAAGGAAGAATGCATACTCCATTTTAGCATAAAGCTACTGTATTGCCCTCAGTGGTGACCAGTTTATTCACATACTAACATGCCAAGTCATAAGGTAGTAGCTATGTTAAACAGTCAAGGAGAGAGGGGATATTAGTCCAAGAAGATCGTGATTTGAAGTTAGTTGAGTTAGCTATGGTCACAGAGTTAAAGTCCACCTGTCCTAACTCCCCAAAACACATTTTTTAAATGACCAAAGCTGTTCCTTATCTTCTGATATCTTTATTACATTTTAGAAAGTCTTTGGCTCCTTCACTGGGACTCTATTTGGGAGTCATACTCCATTTTAGCTTATGTCTTTTTCTTTAGGATTATTCCCCCAAACAACTTGTCATTCTTTGAAATCAGAAATATATAAAAGTCATCTAATGTTTCTGTCAATATATCATGCACTCATCACATATAAAAATGATAGAACATATGTTCTTCTCATGGGAAAAAACAATCCATTAGAAAGAGAATGAATACTAGGGCTTGATATAAGCCTCGGTAATTTTCAAAAGATTAACATTTATATAATATTTATTGTTGAACATAATGAAAGAAAATTAAAAATCAGTAGCAATAAGACATCCAGAAACAGCCCCTCCTCCTGCAATATTTTGAAGTTAAAACATTCTTCTAAATAACACATGAGTTAACAAAAATCATAAAAGAAAATAGAAATACTTTGGTAATCTAAAACTATATAATAAAATCGACAGGAAACAGATAAAGCAATGCTTAAAAGTCAATTTACAGCATTAAATAATTTAAAAAGTTTCATCTAACTTATACTTTAGAAGCTAGCAAAAGAAGAGCAAATTAAATGAAGAAGAATAAGTATAACCAAGAAAATAACAAAACTAAGAAACTATAAAAGTTGATAAATCTCAAGGTATAAACTATCAATCAATAAGATAATAAAGTGCACAAATTCCTTGAGACCTATAAAATGAAAAGACAGGAAGAATTTCTCTAGCTAGATCTAGTTCTAGATTCTATGTATTGAGAGAATGGATGAATATATGGATATATACCTAAATGAGTACATGACATGAACACACACACACACACTTTCCCATGGAGAAATCTCCAAGCAAAGTGTTTCACTAGAAAATTCTAGCAAATATTCAAGAAAACAGTAATTTTATATGAGCTTTCAGAAAACAGAGGAACACTATCCAATTTGCTTCTTTGACCATAAATCCATGATTTCAAAACATGGCAAACATACTATAAGAGAGGAAAAAATCAGATTAACAACCCTCAGGAAAATAAATGAAAAATCTTTAATGTTAGCAAATAAAATCTAGAAGTGTATAAAAGAGGTTGATACATCCTGATCGACAATGGTTTATTTTAGGATTGAAAGACTGAATTAAATTTTGAAAATCAATCCTATAATTTAACATGTAAAACAGAAGAAAGAGAAAATAACATATAATTATCCTTATACATGTAAAAAACACTGGCATCTGAAAAAATTAACACCTATTCACTCCATAAAAGCACTCTTGTTAGGAAGAAAACATCCTCACTTTGATAGAATAAAAGTCTATAAATTTATAACTAAGATTTATGGCTAAGATTATAATTAATGGTCTAATATTTTAATGCCTTTCTCCAGATAGGTAGCTAGTATATTTGACATTTAATTGGAAGATTTATATAGTTCAATAAGTGAAGACAATGGAAAAAAGTCATAAGCATTGGAAAGGAAAAAATACCTTTTTCCACAATTGACATGATTGCTTATGAAAAAAATCACAAGGAATTTTCAAACTATTAGAGCTAAAAAGTAAATTTAGCAAGTTCCCAGGAGACAAGCATAACATTGATAGGACAATTATGTTTCTCATGCAGGCAGGAAAAACCTCAAACACATTTTTTTTAAAAAAAACCTATAGTAGTATAAAAAATATTAAAATTCTTAGAAATAAATTTACCAAAATCTGTGTAAGACCTCTACCCTGAAAATTATAAAATATTGCTATAAGAATTTAAAGATAAACTAAATGCATGAGTTGGAAATTTCAACTGAAGTATTATGTTGATTCTACATTAATTAATCTATGAATTTAATGTGATTCCAATCAAAACAGCAGCATCTTTGTTTTCCAGGATTTGAAAGAATTTAAATAGTTAAAACATTCTACAAGTAGTTAAAACATTCTATGTAAGTGTCAAGTTTGACATATTTACACTATTTGATTTCAAAATTTACCAATAGTTTCAGTAACTGTGATAATGATTTCTAAATGGAGAAAACCAGCTCACTGGGATAAAAATAAACATGTGAACATATGATCATTTTACTTTTGTCACGATGCAAATATCCAATTAGGTAGAAGAATACATTCAACAAATGATCCTCCAACAATTTGATAAGCATAAGGGAAAATAGCATACACTGCATAAAAATTACTCTTGACCTGGAGTAAAACTGGAAAGCTTCTAGTAGAAAAGTGTCATCATCCTATGGTATAGAAAAATGTCATTACAAATAAGCACTAAATGAAAAAGAGAAGGCTTGGAATTCATCAAAATCTAAGATGTCTTCTCAATTTTCAAATTTGTTTTGAGGGTGAGCCACAGTGTCCTCTAATTTCTCAGGGTCGCTGGTTAAGAGAGCCAGCACTCTCCTGGGACAGAGCCGGGGTCCCACGTGTCCCCAGGGTCCCGCCCTCTCTTTGCCCCAGCTGTCTCCTAGAGTCTCCACCTCTTGGTCTTCAACACCCCTTGCCCCGCCCCGCACGTCTCCTCCCATTCCCAGGCCGGCCCTGGTCCAAGTCCTCATCGCGGCGCACATGGACTACAACCTTCTTTCAAAAAAATTGAAATCCACAGAAACACATTTTATGTGGGCTCCAAGGTATTCTAGAAACTGCCACACACGTTTAGAAAGCACGAACTCGTGGCATCCTGACCAGAGACTCTTCCACTTGATCCTGAGACGCTTCCTCGCTGCCTTCTCACCTGGCTGACCACGCATAACTGCAGATGTGTCTTTGTTCTGTCGTCAAACTGAGAATTTTAAATTTGAACGAGTGCTCGGCTGCACGGCAGCGGAGTGCAGCTTGACTGTGTGCGTGGTGCTCCCGTCCTGCCTCCCCGGGACTGGGGTCCTGAGCAGCTCTGCCCCATGCGCACAGCACCCCGTTCCCTAGTAGAGCCAGCCGCTCGCACGTCCAAGCGCCCAAGCATGGCTGCGGCACTCACAACGAAAATTGAAACTAGCTTCACTAAGCAGAGCTGCAATTTCATCCTTTTCTGTATCCCATGGCCCTTTGAAAGTAAATAAAAAGAAGTTATTTCAAAATGCTCAACAGCACATCTCTTCAATTTTTCAGCAAAGACAGCACATTCTATATACTGGTGGGTGAAGCATCCGGTTCACTTCTTTAAAAATTTCTGATACTTTTATTACAGAATACTAAATTATGCATGTTTAAAACGGAAAGTTGCATAGTGTCAGTCCAGATTTTACTTCAAAGAGTGTCTGGGAATAAATAATCACAACAAATGGGCTTTATCACTTGATCTACACCAAGGATAGGTACGTTTAATTGAAATAAGAAAATACAAATTAGAAAGTAATATAACATTTTTTCATCTATAATAACCACAGAGGTAAAAATACTCAGTGTCTACAGACCCAAAGCCCCGTCTCACAAAGGGCCGTACCCTCTCTCCCGCCCCCTAAGACCACATCTAGGTCAAGATGTGTGGTTTTCTGGTGCCGGAGTCCCAGGCCCTTTCCTGAGGCTATAAGGCAAAGCCCAGGAGAAGCTGTGAGCATCATTCTCACCGAGGGCCACAATCTACTAATTTTCTGAAACCCCACGTTAAAATAAAATAGAATATCCTCAGAACAGAAAGAAGAATTTGGAGGAGATATTCCCAGGAATGTACTCATTCCGAGACCCCTGGGTTAAAATAAGAGTCGCAGCAACCATACTACTTGCATCCCAGCCTCCATGAGAGTCAATGGGAAGGCGGCATGTGCCACACAATATCAGGGTCCCCTTCAAGCCTAAGCTGCTCTCGGTTTAGTTGTCTGAGGCATCACCAAACTGATTTCCATGGTTTCTGTTCTGTGAGAAACCCAAAGGGTAGATAAGAACCAAGTGGGAGGTAGAAAGAAAAGGTTCGAAGGAGAAGGGGCACGGGGGGGGAGAGAGGAGGGGAGGGAACAGGGATTAAAAAAAGAGTGGAAGGAAAACAATAGAAACAAAGCTTTATAAATGGAGAATCAAAGAAGGATTAAAGGGAATGGAGGAAAATGGAAAAAAGAATTAAGATATATTACGTATAGGGACAAATTCCCAAGAAGAATGTGATCATTATGTATGTCAAAAATGTCCCTCAAATTAACTTTTTCAAAATCAAATAATAATTGCAAGTTTGTCATTCTTCCACCTTCCAAGAGTGCTGTGCCGGTTGCTGAACCGGGAGAATGGTCCATGGTGTAGGGTCATCCGCCAGGTCTGCGGCAGAATGCGCTCAAGCATCAGGGGCGTGGCGCTCCCCCACACCCGGTGACTAGTGCGTGTGGGGTTCAGACGCCAGCTCCTCCTGCTTTGACACGGGGACCATCAAGCTTTAGAGGCTTGGCGGAGACTCCAGTGCGTGGCGGTTAGACTTTCCCTACAGGACCCAAAAGCAGCTCTGTGCTTACATCTCTCTTTACAGTCTGCTCCCCAGGAAACCCGACCTAGGCAGCTTGGTGTCAGAGGAGCACCGAGTGGTGACTCCAAACCAGGCGTTTCATCTGTACGAGGACCGAGTCACCGCGGAGGGCGTGGGCCCTGCCGTTGTCCCCATGCTCTCTGGCACTGGGGAGGCTTAGGGAAGCGCTGATTGCAGTGTTGAAACAAAGCTGCCGGCCTCCTGATGAGGTGGAAAGGACAGTGACGGACTGATGGATCGTGAACTTAAGGTGGATGTGAGGACAGCAGACTTCCACATCACCATACACAGAAGTGCTCACCTGCGGTTTCAAACACAGACAAACCTGAGCACCAGGCCCAGGAACTAACGCGGCTCTCTACACAGTGTAACTCTCAACTCAGGCAGGCCACGACACCAAGGCTGAGGCCACCATCGGGAAAAATGGGGCTGGGAGTCATGGAACGGGCCGTCTGGCTGGCTGACGTGCAACTTTTGAGTCCTTTGAGACACAGCGGTGGCTTTCTCCTCCATCTCAGGGGCTAACATTCCGCCCTTGTTTGGCGATGTAGAGGTCTCTTGCTTCCAAGGAAGTTGTTCAGTCACCATCAAGACCATGCCCTGCGCCTGGGACAGGAGGGTGAAGCCCAGAATGATGGAACTGATGAATCACAGGGCCTGGGAAGGGAGGAAAGAGGTTCTACTTTGAAGCTGTGGGATCTCGCTGACGTGTACCTGAAGCAGAAACTGGGAGAGCACTTACAGACCAGATTCTGTTGGTGCTGGATCAGTCCAGAAATGTACACGTTTAAGCAGAGGAACGTGTATTCCTCTGTCTACAGACACTGTCTAATTTAGAGAGGCAGAAGGAAAACTGGATGGATGGTCAGGAGGCCTCGGACAGCCTCCCTAACTACTCACCAGGCCGGTCCTGTGCTACTGCTCCCATACCCACCCTGCCAGCCAACACGCTCAGGCGGAGCCCTGCCCCACAGCCATGCCCTCCGAGGTGTGATCGGCCTCTTGGTGGTCATGGGGGACGCTGGACACCTAGTGCCTCATTTTCCTTTGGATGCACACAATTCCAGACAGGAGTTTGCCTTTCCCTCTCAGGTACTTTCATTTGAGACCATGGTATCCTCTTAACGGTCACAGTGGTGCAGCAC
Organism: Chinchilla lanigera; assembly: GCF_000276665.1. Lineage (NCBI taxonomy): Eukaryota > Metazoa > Chordata > Mammalia > Rodentia > Chinchillidae > Chinchilla > Chinchilla lanigera. The sequence continues at coordinate 1,310,500 of NW_004955409.1, forward strand.
TGGGCCCATGATGGTGGGCTCCACTGGTCCTAGGGCACCAAAGCCCCAAATGCCAGTGATTAAAATATGGTGCTTGAAGGTACATCGTCTTATAAATGATATCCTGGTAGCTGTGGGCCCAATTCAGAGCCAGTGCGTCCTCTGAAGCTGTGGCTGTCACACGCCCAGGAGGTAGGGTAAGGGTGGGATGACCCTGCCCATTGCCCCTCTGTGTCCCACTGGGAGCGTTCACACTTCCCATGCTCATGAATTTGTTTTGGGGGTAGAAGGCCCAGATCCCAGAGGGAAACTGTTCCCATCACCAGAAGACACAGTGAGGACACCGAGCACTCTTAAGACGCAGTTGCCACCCAGGCACCTTAGACGTATGGGAGCAGAAATGAACTCTGGCCCTCAGGAGGATGTGGGACTGAAACCACGCAGACAGCCTGGGTTGAAACCCCTCACAGCCCTCCCCCAGCATGAGGGTCAACAGACAAGAATGGGGCAAGATGACCAAAGCCCCAGACCCTTTGAGGATCATCACCTGGGCCTCTCCATCGGGTAAGTGGAGGTGCTGCCTGTCCTTGTGGTGAGGGGCGGGAGTATCTAGCATTGTGGGTGCTGTGAGTTCTGGCCTTGAGATCCGCTGAAATTGCAAGGGCTCTAGCTTATTTCAATAGCCTTCTTCTTTTAAGTTTCTCTAGGAAAGTAAACCAGCCAGGACCTCGGCAAGGCCTGTTTCAGGTGGTATGAGCTTCACACACTGGGCAAGTGGGTTTGCGAGGCACAGGGTGGGTGGGTGGAAGGCAGGGCGCTGTGTCTTTGGAACTGAGGTGCCCACTCCTCCAAGTCAGTCTCTAAAAATGGCTTTGCATGCAGGGAATCTTGGCTCCTGGACTGGCATGGAAATAAACCACAGTTTTCCATTCTCACTTCTGAATCTGCCCTAGTTTACAGCTTCAAGTCACGTGACTCTGGGGCTACAGAATATGTTTACTTTCCTAGCACATCCTAAGCAGAGAGATGGCTAAGGCATAAATAACAACAATACCAGTGGTTGCCACGTAGTATCTGCTTGCTGTGAGCCAGGTGTATCCTAAACTCTTAGACTATATACCATGTAACCAGGACAGCGATCCTCTGCACAATGTCCTGTACATGTTCTTGGAGAGAACCTTTCCCAGCACAAGCCTAAAAGTGACCAGTATGCACATCTGAAAACAGGTTATGAAACTACCAAACCTTAAATTTATTTGTTGCATTATACAGGTAATCTGAGAAATATAAAAAGTACATATTTATGTCAGGGAAATAATTTTAATTTAAATGTCCTACTTATCCATTTTATGATACCTATTGGACATACATATGCTAAGTATTTTGCCCAAAAGGCTTTGTGTTGAGATATTGTACAAAATGAAAGAAATCACAACCAATGAATCCTTATTGTAAATTACTTTTCTAAAGCAGATTCTCCATCTTCTGGCTGTCTCACCTGTGGAACACCCACCGAAGTGTCTGATGGGGTTTTCACCTCGCCAGTCTGCAACTTGGGGCTAAGAGCAGAGACACAAGGTGTGTGAAATAAATATTGTTGCTAGGCTTGAAACTCCCTTTGAGCACCTCTCTTTTGTCCTTGCTAATGATTCTCTTTGCCTTGAGTGCTGGATTTGTGACCTACTGCAGCTCTTAGGGAAGAGTCTGGTGACTTATTAATAACAGATGGAGCCTAAATTATTACTTTTCTGAGATACTGGGAAGTCTTTGAGAGGAGCAAAACCTCAGCATGTACAGGAGGAAAAGCATTTTGTTTTTCCACTCAGGAGAACATCATGGCCCTGAATCTTACCAATAAGCAATAAATGAATAAATAAAAATTTTAAAAATTGCTATACCTAACATACCTAGTTTATTTCCTATAGGCAAACTTGGATCATCTAGACTATGAAATGTAAAGAATAAAGAAATTTTATAATTTCTGGAAAGAAGCATGAGGTAGGAAAGACACAAGCATATAGTATGAAAGTAAAGTCTGAAATCGGAAAGAAAAATCAAAATAGTTTTAATCTTACCCTATAACACTTAGGTGTGACTCTCATATGACAAATATGAATATACCAATTGAAGCTTGAGTTGCATCACCAAATTCCTCTGCGGGCAGGGCAAGACCGAGGCTTAGCTCCTGCTCTGCCTTCGATCCTCCTCATTTGTGCCAGGTTCAGGGAAGCTGCCCAATTCCCTGTGTAATTCCCCTTCATACATGACCCCCAGGTTCTAGATGATCCAGGGGAAGTGAGCTGCATGTCTAGAATAACTTAAAGAGTTCCAGATAAGAGAATGCGACACAGGAGAGAGTCTTTTTTATAGGAAAATGATTCACGGAGAACTGGGATGAGGTGACAGACCCTCCTGTTGGGTAGCCTGATGCCTTTCCATGAGCTGGCTGGGCCTCAGCGTGGGCCCCTGAGCAGCCCCAGCCTCACCTCCTGCCCGGGGATGAGTGGAGGTGCCGCAGACGTGAACACACAGAACCCCAGTGCCCTCCTCCCAGGTCCTCTGATTCTCCTGCTGTGACAGTGCAAGGAACCATCCCCCGATCTCTAGCCACAGGCCTGTGGGTGCCCCTATAGCCCCTGGTTGCCCCGGGGGAGTGCCCCTAAGGAAGGGCCATGTCGTGGTTTCAAAAACAGTCCAGTTCTGCATCAGGAGAAGCATTTCCAGACTGTAAAACATGGTAAATGGATGTGCAACTACTGACTCAGGAGCATGTTCAACACAGTGTCCCAGAAAACAAAACCCAGTTCTCTAGGGAACTGAACCTTGATATGAAGTTGCAGATGTTTGGAAACCCAGGGTGCCTCCCCCGGGGTTGTTTTTGGCTGTGTTCGTGTCCAACAGTTTAAAAAAAAAAAAAAGGAGCAGGTTTTACCTGGCACAACCAGCAAAACATGAACGTCTAACATTTTCTGAGGAGGAAATCTATAAACACAACGGCAAACAGGCAAAGCCCAGGGAATGACAGCTTTCATTTCAAGCCACTGCCTGCTGTGGAATCTTTAGGAACTGTTTGGACTAATATTGTTTTTTTCTGTTTTTATCTTGAATTTCTCACCAGGCTATTGTCTCCAGCAGAAACCAAGATTACCTAGATTTTTAATAGTAAGTAAGCAATGCTCAATAAGCAGACACAGCTGACAGTTCTCCGAGACTGTAATTGAGGCTGCACAACCTTGTCTTCACTGACAAATGCAGCCGGCCACAGTGTTCAGACAGGGATATCTGCTAGCAACGTGGAGGGGAGGCGCTTAACAGATTCCAAATACTGCGCAGCAGGCCAGCCCCGCAGCTCAGCTCACCCGTAATGTTTCAGAGCCCATACATGGTGTCCCTGTCCCCTCTCCCCACGAGGCCGTGAGCCCTCACTGGAGACTCATCCTCCGTACCCTGCGCCTGTGCGGCGTCAAGCAGCAAAGGCCACCAGTGCTGTGACGAGGATCGCGTCAGTGACGCAAGGGGAGTGTAACTCGCTACAAACCTGCCTTTAACCCAGAAGCTTCTTCAACCAGCACACTCGCAGCACGTACTACTTACATTCCTGCTGGGGATTTGTACGTGTGCGTGACACATTTTAATTCTTTTTCATACCCCTCCCTCCCTTGCTCCCTTTCCAATTTGAGGACCATCTATCTATCTCTCTGTTTCCTATTACCTATCTTTTATTTGGCTCTTTCTTTATACTTTGGATTTCTCAGATAAGAGAAACCACGTAATATTTAAGCTTGTGTGTCTGACACATTTCTCTTAACATTATGGTCTCAAGTTGCATCCATTTTCCTACAAATGACTCAAGTTTGTCCTTCTTGCTGGTAGTGTACTACTCCGTTGTGTACAAATACCACATTTTCTTTATCTGTTCACTAGTTGATGGGCTTTCAGGCTGCTTCCAAAAGTTAGTTATTATGAGCTGTGCTGCTATAAACAAAGCTCTACATGTATCACTGTGATATGATGTCTCCAACTCATTTGGAAAGATATCTCCAAGGAGACTAGCTGGGTCAGGTGGGATTTATAGTTTAATTTTCTGAGGAAGGTACACACTAATTTCCGTAGTGGTTGTACTAGTTCGCATTCCCACCAACAATGTGGACAGGTTCCTTTTTCCTTGCACCCTCATCAGGATTTGTTATTATTTGATTTCCTGACGATGGACAATGGTCATTCTTTTTGGAGTAAGATGGAATTTCAGCGTTGTTTTAATTTGCATTACTTTAATAGCCAGTGATGTTGAATGCTTTTTCATAGCAAGTTGTACTTGTTCTGAGAAAAGGCTGTTGTTTCAGTTGTTCGTTTTTTGATTGGGTCTTTTATTTTGGAGGATCTAATTCCTTGATCTCAAAAGCTTTTAAACACACTAGTGGTATGGAGAAATCAACTCCTTATTCATTCATCTAACAAATATTTATTAGACTCTGCAGTGCCTTGTGGGCTGGCTAGGATAGGGGAACACGTGGTGAGCAAAATAAGAAAGCTGCCTTTTGTAAGTTCAGCTCAAATAAAGAATTATTTAAGGAAGCAAATTCAATAAGTAATACTATTCTGCCATCTACAAGTCATTCTTTGATGCCTACTCCATGAAATTCAGACCAACCAACGGCCCCACTCCTCACATGCATTCTCTTTGCTTTTTTTTGCTTTTCATTTCCTCCTCATTAGATGGCTATTGAAACATGGTTCATGCTTCCGTCCCCAACCAATAGAAGAGCTTTGGAAAGTGGGTCTCCTTTTCATTAATCTTCACATCTGCACTAGTCGTGGTCCCATTCCCAGAGAAAAATATCCACCACCTATAACTTAAAGGAGGAGGAGAGGCTTATTTGGCTCAGTCTTTGAGGGTTCAGTCCATGGCATGCCAGCTCCAAGGCAGAAGCCGCACGGTAGATGTGTGTGGAGGAGGCCAGCTGCTCACCCTTGTAGCCAGGAAAAGCATAGGCAGAAGGAGCCGGGGGCGAGGATTCAGGTTGGACCCTCTGACCACTTCTACTCAGGCCCTGCCTCCTGACAGCATAGTCAGCCACGATCCCATCCATGGATTAATCCCCGTGATCCAATCACCTTCCAAACACCCACCTGTGAACACGTGAGACTTCGGGGACATTTTAGATCTAACATTCACAACATTGCTCCTGCTTGTCCCATCAAAGTGCCCCAAATCCTCTTCAATGGCAACAAAAATGGCCTCCTGTGAACCCCACTGACAGCAACTTTATTTCCTTTGCTCCACAAGCCCTTCCTGTCCAGAATATTCTCTCTGACTAAGGAGAAGTGACGGCTAACCTTTTAGATCATTCAGTGTGGCACTTAGGCTGTAGGCTCACCACTGAAATAGGCCATTCCCCCTCTTACTTAAGCCATCAAGAAAAGTTCATCCAAGTATTATCAGACATAGTAAACTGCTGTCTCATAGCCTATTAGTTCTGTTTAAATCACTGAGGGCATTTTCCACCCGTACCCAATATATGGAAGCATCCTACCAGCTTCCCTGTGAGGGGGCACCTGCTTGAACCTGCAGTCAAGGAGCTCATTATCTAGTGACCAGCAGAGGGGAAGGCAGGATGCAAAGCAGACCGGAACAGTGCTGGAAAACCAGGCCTACAAGCCTCTCCTCAGAGAGCTGCACAGGAACGTCTCCTAGACGCCTCTGGTCTCAAGGAAACTTACGGTCTCCGGCTAATGCTGCCCTTGGCTCTGGGATTAATCAGACTCCAAACATTGCATAAATAGTCCAATGAAGGCAGGAGCAGCAGCTCAAGGGGCCAGAGTTGCACGTCCCAGCTGGAAAGGTGCAGGCGTGGCCCTCTGACAGCCCGCAGTACAGTGGGTCTGGACATGTAAACACAGTCATCTCCGTGCGCTGGGACCCTGCAGCGTATTTGTGGTCACGTCTCCCAGTCTGGCCTTCTCCTTCCACCCCACCTTCCTCCACTGCCTACCGCCGAGCGCTCGGGACCCACAAGTGGACGTCAGCAGCGACCTCCACCGCGTGTGATTAGGACAGAGCTGCTACTGCCGGGACGTGAAAAATCAGCTGTCCCTCAGCTCTGTTTCTTTTCAGTAGAACACTGGCTTTAAACTGCGTCTCTGTCAAAAGTGATGAATTTTGCATAAGAACTATCTCTTCCCTGCATTGTTAAGGGTGTGCTCAAACCCAGGTGTGTGATGTGAGGACAGACTGCCTCCCTGAGCACTGATAATCAATCCATACAGGAGTTCACTTACTTTCTGAGGGATCATTTTGACTACCTCCCTAACCAAATGAGATAGAATTGAAATTACCCATTCGGGCCTTAACATCAGCACTGTGTGAAGAATCCCTGCTCATCCAAAATATCTTCCTGCCAATGTCAAATCAGAATGTGTTCAACCAAAGACCAGCTATGCTAACAGCAACGGAGCATTTTATAAAATAGAAAGCACTAAGGCACTAATTCTGGAGGATTTTCCACGCCACTCAAATGAACACATAATATTATTATACAACACTACAAACAAAAGAGGTCAAGTTTTAATTTAACTGTAGCATCCTCGCCCATAAATATTTATTACTTTTAATTTTTAGCTGAAGCTGCTGCCACAAATTAGTTAATAGTTCCCTAGTGTTTGAACTCCTGAGAAATGCGAGTGCACCAAGTCCCTCTGTCAGATTTCAGGTTGTCGTTATCACTAATTTTCACTGACATATAGTAACGACTTTCTCTGCATTGATTTTTGGTTCATTTTCAGCTGGTGTTAAGCAGTGCAATAAATCATCTGTCCTTGAGGAATTTTAGATAACTGAACTAAGAGATTTAGTTCACAATGAAAAGCGAGACAATAGTATATGTAGATTAACCAAGAAGCAAGTGACAAACAAGACAGCCAGAAACTGCAATTCAACAAGGACTGTCTTGCTACCCTGTAACTTTCACAGACACATCTAGTGATTTTATAATTCTAACCAAGTTTGGAATTTGCATCACGTCTCGTGGACTTTTCAAATGTCTGCATTCTAAGAAATGTCTTCTCATTCTGGTAAGAAGATGCTTTCTATGCAGAAAACAATAACCAGCAAAGAATGCCTGCAAGTAGGCCTCAATTCCAGGCAACTGGAGCAACTCCAAGAGAAATTCTCCAAGGCTTCAGGTGCCAGTGTCCTAAGAGGAAGGCACTGCAAAGTGGAGACAGTCACAGGGAAAGTTGACGGAGCTGCCGTCAGGTTCTCTCGCAGTGGATTCTAGGGCTGCCCGAGCCTGTCCCTCCCTATTCATATTCTCCCCCTCCGAGCTCAGAGGACGCAAGGCCCATTGCGCTCAACTCCTCACCTGTCACCATTTGAGAAATTTGTCTCCACCATGCAATATCACAGGTGAATGTGCCTCCTAGGGTGTCTTCCAGACACTGGACCAAGGCACTCGGGAGGCCCTGGGTTTCTTTCTAGAACTGTGGCTACTGATGACTCCACTTGGAGCCAGATGCAATCGACCAGGAGCCGCCGTGCTGGACAGTGCTACAGGGCACTTGCCTGTGCTGCAGGGAGAGTGAGGCTGCAGTCCAGATAATCAGCGGCGGCCCTTGGGAAGACTAGATCAGAGGAAATGAGCAAGGTTATGGGGTAGGGAATCAAGGGCAGAAACACTGCTACTGGAAAAGCCAGAGGAAAAATGTGTTCGTCTCAGAACCCTGATCAAGCAGAGCGAGGGAAACCCCGCAGAACAGGCCTGGACTCCCACTGCGGGAGGGTTCTGGCTGGACAGCCCTTAGTCTCCACTGCCCTCTCCCTGGGGCCACACTCTTGCTGTGTCCGGCTGCTGACCACTGGCTGAACAGACACTCACCACAGCCACTGGGCATCTCCAAAGTCGGGAGCTCTTTACCAGGAGAATAAATCAGGGCTGCTGGTCAGACTCTAATCTCTCTTCCTATTCCCAGGAGCATTTCATACTGATAGACTCATGATGAACCCACATGTGCTGTTCTAGCTCAAATCATTACGATTTGCTGCTGTAATACTATAGAAAGCACACATAAGCTTTATTGGGATTTTGGGGCACTTGATTTCATCAAAATTAGGCTGTTTGAAGCTACTGCAATTTGTCCTAAATGTGGTTTCTGAGGTCCTTACTATCCTGGGGCCCAGTAAAGATTTGAGATTTTCTTCTGACTTGGGCGTTTTTCTTTTTTCTTCTTGTCCTACTCTATATACCAGACTCTCTCCCTTAGAAGTCTTTTCCTCTAATAACCGATAAAATTACAGAAAGCAAATTAAATATAAAATCTAACACTTACTGAGCAACCATCTTCTATACACAGATAATGAGTAATATGAACTTAACCATAATGAATGAATGTTAGCATTCACTGAACATTCACACTGTATTATTATTTCATTATTTCATTAAATCCCCATGAAACGTCTGTGAAGCAGTGGTCTTTATAGTGTCGTTATTTAATTCTGGTTGAGAATTAAGAGGTAGAAAATTTACAGAACTGGCTACAGTGTTCATAGATGCTGTACTTAATAGCTAGGACTATTTTTTTTAAAGTGACACTCTGCAATAAATGTTTAAACTGAAGGTTAAATTCCACAGAAGGAATTTCCTGAGAAAGCGCGTGATGCATTCGTAAACAAACCGGGCAAACACTTAGTGCTGTGGAACTGTGGGACATGTCAGTACCTGGAACGTGCACAGGGCATGTGTAGCTGGAGCAGAGACCGGGTGAAAGGCCGGAGGAAATAGCAACGGGAAAGGCAGTCTGGAACCCAGTGTTAAAGACGCCTTTGACCACACCGAGGAGTGAGGCTTCCCGTGGCGGCTCCTGAGCAGGAAGCCACGTGCATGGTGAGGTGTTTTAGGACGTGAGTCTGACAGCAGCACACACAACTGAGGCCCAGAGGAGAGGTCTGGCACAGGGAGAAACTTTGGAAGAATACAGCGGTACCCTAAGGGCCCCACCTGGGGGGCGGCAGCAGGAAAAGAAAGGCAGGCACGGCTGAGGACCGCGTGCAAATGAGAAACCAGGGTTGGTAGTGGCTTCGTGGGGATCCTGTGGAGCTTCTGCCGGGAGGGGGGGCCTTGAGAGTGGAGCCTGAGAGGAGAAGGGACCGGGAAGAGGCGCTGCTCAGGAGACTGGTGGGCGGGACCCCTTCCGAGGTGACAGGGCCACTGAGGGGCGTGCAGGTCACCAGGACAGAGAGCAGACGGAGGCAGGAATCTCATGAGGCTAAAGAGGGAGACGGCGGTTACAGCGTGGCCGTTGTGGTTTATTGTGTTTATTTCTTAAGCACGATATTTCTTATGCTTATTATTTTTTAAACTGCATCTTTCCACTACGCTCCAGGAACAGTGACACCTTGCTAGGTAACGGGGCAAAATCTTCTTTTCCTATAGGCTACTTTCTAAGAAGTAATGAGTTACATTTTTATTTTATATGTAAAACTGCCTATATGGTTTGCCTCCTGCCAATTAATAGCCTATGATGAAAGGAAGCACTCAATGCCCTTAGGCTCTGGAGCTTTGCTGGTGAAGTTTGCCTCTGGCACCCTGCAGCCCTGCACCTTGTCTCTGTAGCCTCTTCTAGCAAGTGTGCCCCGCAGGGAGGGGGCCACCGGGAGGGGAGAGGAGACGGCTGCAAGGCTAGCTGAGCGGGTGTGTGGGTTTCTTTCTACAGGCACTGCGCCGCGAGTGACCGTAAAAAGTGGGCGTCTAGGTGCACTAACACCAGCCGGTTGTTACCGGCGTCTGTGAGAGCAGCAGCGAATACTTTCTGACACAGACACAGCCTTTAGGTGCTGCGTCCGTGGAGTCAGCCCACTGTATGTCAAAAGCGTCTTAAAGACCCGCCCGAAAACACTGAACTGAACACGTGCTGACTTCGCATCATCACCCACCAACCCCTCTTGTGTGGCTGCCACTTGCAGAGCATTTCCATCACAGTGTGAGTTACTGGAGACCCGGAGGAGACTGAATGCATGTGGAAGGATGACCACAGGTTATATGAAAACTCTACACCAATTTATACAGTTTTCATATCTGTGAGGGACCCTGGAGCCCAGCCCCCTTGGATACAGAGGTTTGCACACGGCTAAGTGGAATATCACGAGGCCAATACTTTTGCCGAGCTGTCAGAAGGAAAAGAGGTTGAGAAAATTTCCACTCAGCTCTGTGAGCACAATCCACATTCTTCAGCTCACCAGGCAGGCAAGTGCTCTGCACACAGGCCCGGGCTCTCAGACACAGCCAGACCCAAGCAACCCCACAACTACATTTCAAATGGGGTCCACCACGGGCTCTGTGGAGTGCAGGCTTTATAGGATCACCAAGTCGAGACCTGGAAGCAGTCCTCACAACCTGGGCAGGAAAACCCAGGCTTTCAAAGGAAAATTGTGGCCCAGGTTTACCCAGCCAGTGGGTACTGGGCCAGGATTTACACATTTTGGTATTTTCTACGAGGCAGGAAACGCACTGGCCTCTTGCGGAACGTGAGCATCAGTTCTCCAGGTTTATCACACTTGCAACTTGCACCTAAGACTCCTCACAGATAAACAGCAGATTTTCAAGTGCAGCCACTTAACGATGATGTGATTCAGAACACATCTACCCTTCCTCCTGCTGCTCCGGGACTCTGTCCTGCTGGCACGGCCGCCAGGACCACTGCAAGTCAACAGTGAGAAGAGCCAGCCCTGCCCAGTGAGCCCACAACTGCCCCTTCTCCCTTTCTTTGCTTTTCCGTCTCTCATGCTTCTCTCTGTCTCTGTCTGTCTGTCTGTCTCTCTCCTTCTGCCCCACCCTTTCCCCCCTTCTCATTATACAAGCTTGGAAAAGCTACTTCTGCAGTATGTTATTTTCAGTTATGAAACACATGAAGCAAAATATTTTCCTGCAAAACACTTTTTCTCTATCAAAAAGACATATTGCACCCAGACTCGCAAGCACCAGATTGCCGGAAAGTGAAGCATGCTCACCCCAGCACAGGACGGGAGGCCATCCCGACCCACTGCTGGGAGGAGGAGTGGCAGCAGGTGCCACTGCAGCCGTCTTGTGAAGACAAGAAAATATCTGAAAGGGAAACCTGACTTCCACGGCTGCCTTTTAAAAATGCCTTGCAAACCCTGCCTGTAGTTTATAATCCTGAGTTTGTCTTGTTATCCAGCATTTATTTCTACAAAATATTTTTTAATTCTTTGTGTAGGAGGAGCAATATAAAACTGTCTCTTATATGAAGACTATAATTACTGCTGAACGCTCAGACTGAAGTACACAGCATAAGTAGCACCTATGGGAGACAGGAGCAGGCATGCCTCTTGGCTCACGACTGTCACCATGAGAAGGACAATGATTCTGTGTCGTTCTGCTGCCTGTCCTCCGGGGTTTGGCCGCAGCGGTGGAATCCTTGCTCCCGTCTCCCTAACTATGTCTTGACAGACTGCAGAGCAGTGGACGCTGCGTGGCACCCATGACCTCTGTGGAGATCACACAGCCGGAAGCTCTGTCTCCTGTGTGCCCAAAAGTCAAGACACAGACCCAGAGGACCATCAGTAAATTCTTTTCTTTTTAAACTGGAAAGGAACTGGAGCCTTGCAATTCAAGCATGGCCAACGTAAGATCCGGAAATGCTTTGTAAAAACAACAGCAGCAGAGATACGCAAATTTAATTCTTTTAATTTGCACTTGCTGCTTTGGTGATACTATTCTAAATGCCCATTACCAAGTATGCTGATATCAGGTATGACCTGTAGAACAGCCAGAGGTAGTTTTCCAGCCGTAAAAGTGTATTTGGGAAATGAATTTGGCATGCATTTAAAATTCCTAAAATTTGTGGATGAAAAGCAAGAATGCTTTCTCAGCTAGTAAGGCAATTCCAGTATCTTCACAACTTCTGAAGTCCTAGCCTAGGAAAGGGGCGGGATGGAGACGGTACAGCAGAAGCTGGTGATGTTGACCTCTCGGTCAGGGCAGGTGACGTGGGCCTCAAGAGCCTGCGCACACCTTTGCTGAGGAGCCAACAGAAGTGGAAGTGCAGGAAAAGACTTTATCACCCCAAGAGTGACTCAGTGTTCAAAGACAGAGGTTTGTCTCAAGTGGGCAAAGACAACTAAGCGTGTCTCCCTGGACCCTGCCACCACCCCCACGCACCTACTCAGTGTCATTGTCATTGTGAAGAGTCACTGCACTCTTGTCCGCCCCCAGTGGGCTCCTAAGCACCACATTCTTCTTTGCTAGATATTTAAGGACCAGAAGCCATCAGAGGAGTTATAGGGTCTGGGGAGGCACACACCTATCTCCCTAGGACAGCACATGAGGTGAGTTCTCTGGGATTGCCTAATAAGCTCACCTCGAATCTCACCTAGGCACAGGTGCAGCGAGGCAAATGGTGCCGACATGGACAGAAGATTCCGAAGTGCTCTGACAGAAGTCTAACAACAGATAACTGAACGCACTGTATCTGGATCTACTACCCACCCTCAAAATTGTGGATCTATTACCCACAATTCTACTGAAATGACTTTTACAACAAAATTCCATTGCAGTTTGAAAAGACAACTTTCGAAGTTTGAAAAGGCAACTCTCATTTGTAAATGAAAGTTTCAAATACTCTTTGAGATTATCTTACATCACTGTATTAGTTTCAAAAATAAGCACTGAAAGGATTCTGTGAAAGGATTGTTGCGTTCTCACTGTGGTGTTTTGCCTCTGCCGGTATCATAACCTCCCCCATAGGAGTTGTCAACACAGAAAAATACATCTGCCCCTTCTACTCCTGAATGGAAATTAACACTTCCTCCATCTTCTGTCATTTGTCGGGTCTCAAGAACTGCTGGTGGCCATGCACCATGTTTTGATACTATTAGTAATATATGGAATTTTGAAGCAACTGATTGCATCATTTTGTTGTAGACCCAAGTCAGTGCTCCCGCTCCCTACCACTTGGCAAGATGAGGCTTTCAATTTAGAAGATTAGGCAGACACAAATCACAAGGTTAGCAGCTTGCTTTACACTACATCAGGGCCACATCCCATGTACCCCTGTCACATCTGGCCTTTGACACTGTGAGAAAGTAGAACCAACAGAAACAAAAAATCAGGGCCCCAGAGCTTTAATGTTAGATCTCTGTGCAATGCAACACTAAAAATTTGTAAAATATTTTGCATGTACGAAACAGAATGAACTTTCTTATTCTGTTGTTTCTCCGCTCTAGTAAAACTCATTTAACTGAAATGCATGTACCTACAATTTTTTGCCAGTTTTACCCACTTTATGAAAAAAGATTGAAGAGCAAAGGACGGCAAGATTTTTTTTTAAAAAAAGCATTACAGTTCTTATAAATTCCAAAATGATATAAATGCATAGCCTTCACTTTTTAATGAAACGCAGAGTATTTTTAAAACTCGTGTTTCTGTGCGTCACCCACCCCTCGGGTTTTCCTCTCTGGAAGCCTGGGAAGGAAAACTGAGTTTAAGCTTTGTCATCTCAGCCCGGGTGCTAAAGGCAGCTGAGATTACTATTGTCGCTGCTCCGCCGTCCTCTTTATTATAAAATACGAGGGTGCTGATGATGTAATTGCAGAAGTCGGGGCTCCGGCCGCCTCCGTCGGCACACACAGCAGTTGCACACCAGGACCCAGGGCAGCAGTCATCTCTGGAAAGTAAACCTGCAGGCTCCATTCTTGGACTAGAAAGGCTGGACAGGCAGAGCGAGGCTGGCGGGCTCCAGACTGGATGCTAAGCCTGAAAGCATTTGGCGACAGGATGCCGGCCGTGACATCTTGGCTTTAACCCTTCCCTGGAAGCCCTCAACTTTTCTTCTCTGTTTGCCTCTAATTTTTCCCTCCAAAGCTCAAGGGATCAGGGAACACCCAGCCTGTACCCAGCCCTGCGTGGCCCTCTGCAGATATCCCCCTGAAAGTTGCCGGAAACTAACGCAAGCATCTTTCAGCCTGCGTTTAAAATGAAACAATGCCTGGGAAAGCAGGATCTCAATGGAGCCCCACACCTCAGAAATTCAGAGCAGCTCTTACAAACGCACACTGGGAGAGCCCCGCGGCTGGGGAGCGAAGTGCAGAGGAAAAGAATCGAGACAGACAGACACAAATCACAGGCAGATGAGGCATGGCAGTCGGGGCGGACTTACCTGAGGGACTCTCCTTTGCCGAAAGCCTTGCACAGGCGGGGTCGTCCTCCTTCCAGGGTGTCTGCGCTCTCCTTTCAGGAACGCCGCTCGCCGGCAATTGTGTCTCCGGCTTCCTTCCTTTATTCAGCCACAGGCAGCAGGGGCAGGACACAGGCTGCTGCCCGACGCCCTCTGATCCGCAGCCGCCCGCTCCTGTCTCGTCCCCCTGCTCCCCCGGGGGCCACCAGGGCGACCTCACAACTTAGCTGCTGGCACCCAGCTGCCTCTGGCGCCTCGTCCCCTTGCCAAATTCCTCAGGCGGCTCACCGCTCGTCGCCTGCTCTAAGAAAGCAAAATGGGCTCTTTCCCGGCGGCCAGCAGCCGGCGCATCGCAGCCGAGGTGAGGCGCGGCCGGAGCGGCTGGAACTTCAGCCAGGCTGCGAATGCAGCACAGACGCCCGGGCTCCCTCTGCCGCGCGCGGGTGGCCACAGCCCGCACCCCAGGCGCTCTGTGGCCCTGCCAGGTGTGGCCGTCACCACCGCACTGACAGCCCCGGCGTGGGCGCGGCAGCTGCCTCCCTGTCACTGGAGGGTGACCTGGGAGACCGTCAGAAGGCCCATTCTGCTAGCGGCATTGTAGAATAGCAGGGACAATCACTAAATCGGCCGCGGTTGAGTGATTACTGCTTTAAATGGAGTTGGCTGTGGTGGGATCTCGGAAAGCACCCCTGCACAGCGCAGGCCCCGCCGGGTCCCCGGAGGCAGCGGCCAGGACCCTCTGGGTGGGGAGGGGAGAGCACACAGGTCTCACGCCCGCAGCAGCGCCGCTTTCCCTGGTTGTGGAGGGCCCTTTGAAGGTGATTGCTCAGTGTTTCAAATTAAAAACACACACGCATATCAAAGTAGGAAACGGTAAGCAGGGACACACAGGCTTTTCTTTCTTGGGCGCGAGGTCTTCTCTGAGGTTTGCATTTTAAGGCTGCAGCTACCGTCTGAGCGGGCTGCTTGCTCCCTTAGTTTACTGAGTGGAGGAGGTGGGGGAGTCGCGGCCCCCGCTTCCGATCAGTGAAGCATTCTCAACCCTCTGAGCCTCCTGTTGGACAAATATAAAGAGTACTGAGTCTTAAAACAGAGCCTGAAAGAAGCTCAAGTCCTAGAATAATTTGCAGGCTTTAAGCTGCATCTGGTCTCCTGGCTTGGTTCTTTTATTTTCTTTGCTTTGTAGAAAATAGGAGGGTGTTTCCAAGCCTGAGAAGCAGGCAGCTAGTAGCTGAGATTAAACAGGATAAGCAGGGTGCAATCAGACTTGCCCCGAATTGCTCAGCGCACGTGAGTGAGTGTGTTCAGGTCGCCGTTGGAACTCACTGCTTTCCCACGGACATGTAACCCTCCGCAGCTGCCAGCAACATGAACAGCTACGCTCGAGAGCATTTTGGGGGCAGAAATTGTATCAAAACATACTATGTGTGTAAAACCTACCCTACATGACAGCCAATAAATAACTTCCTCCATGACTTAAAGGAAATTATCCCCGAATGTGACAAAATACACGTGCCAGGTTCTGGCGGCCGAGCCCTCCCGAGGCCGCTGCTGCAGTCTAAGGTCCTGCGCCGGGCCCACAGCACCCCGGCACTGCGCTCCCTGCCCCCGGGCCCACAGCACCCCGGCACTGCGCTCCCTGCCCCCGGGCCCACAGCACCCCGGCACTGCGCTCCCTGCCCCCGCCTCGGCACTGCCTGAGAGCTCAAGGATGGAGCTCTGGAAATCTAGCCGGATCTCCGTGAACATAACAGGGCAGTGCTTGGCTTTCTGCATAGGAGAATTCAGAGGAGACAAGGTGTTGTTTTGAAGAACGCCCTTCAGTACGTAAAGGAGGGGCATAAGGTAAACACACAGGCACAGTCTTCTCTTCTTGGAGGTGCAAAACTGCACCAGAGGTTTAAGCTATCCTCAGCCGAGAGGCCTCAGTGCCCAGCTCCGGGCAATGCATACATATCCTCAGCAGACGGGACATATGCCCTTGGGTAAATGTTTAACCTACAGGAGGGAGTAGGAGTAAGCGTGTCCTGACCACCAGTGGCCTGTGTGTGTGTGTAGTCTAAGGGAAAGAGACACAAAGCTTTCTCTATCTCCAATGCTTTCATAAAGGAAAACACACAGGAAGGGGAGATGACCAGAGAGGCCCCTGCTCCATGGGTGCTCCCAGGGGACCCACGGCTCAGCGCTAAGCAGCAGGACTCTGCTCAGATGTTTCAAAGTGGGAATTGTTTACATCCTGAAAGTGACAGGAATCATGGGTCTGAGTTATGCTGGACGCTAATAAAATATGCCACCTCTGGACAGTGGCAGAGCTTTCCGACCGCACTGACCTGAGGACACGAGATCCCTGCAGAACCTCCCTGGCTCTTGCTGGGGGGTTTTCACCAGCTGAGTTCCTGGTGAGGATGCTGCACTGTCACAGTGCTGTGAGAAGGACAGCAAGAGAGAACCCTACACGCTGAACCACATGCATTCCGTGTCTGCAAGGAGCTTTCAAACCAGCACTCAGATTGGTAACATTAAACGGCACGCAATAGGAAAGAGTAATTTCCACTTACACACTTGCCCCAAATCTCCTCAAAGATTGATGTGAGAATAAGGTCATGTCTCCTCCAGATCCTTCAGCGGTAAAGTCAGGAAGAATCAAACCTCCAGGCACCATTCACCTCCTCTAACCTGAGACAGACCTGAGCCTCAGCATTTGTCTTCTTTGTAGGTATGTGTGTGTATGGGACGGGGGTCATTGGTCATTTTTTATGAGTTGTAAAACTTGACCAAACCAAAAAGATAAGGCAGTTCTGGTAGAATTCTGTTACTTCCTGTGTAGCTGGATTTAAGTAGCAGAGGAAATCTTGGAAAAGTATAATGTGCATTGAATCATATTTTCAGCTTTCCAGAAGTCCTTAGCTGCTAACTAACTACTATTAATTAAAACTAATCACAAGGCTCATTATTTAAAACAAAACAAAAATAAAAACAAGCATAAATCTATGTCCAGTCATTGCCTTTCTGTATCTATGGACATGAATTCACCAAATGGATTAACTGTCAAGATCATTGTGGACAAACTATATTATGATTAAAGCAGCACACTGGTGTTTCTAGCTCTATAAGTGAATAACATGCAGGGAACAAATATTTGGGAATAAACAGTCTGATGCAGCTTGGAGAGATCTGCTTAATAAAGGTTGTGCAACTGCAATCTAGACATTGGCATTAAGATTCTTCCTGAAATTAAAGCTTTCCATTGAATTGTAGGTCACTTAAAGATTGTGCCTTTGGCCAGAACTGAGCGCATAACTGCAGCCCGAGGTCGTGCAAGGGCTGCATCCTCCTCTTTGCCCATGTGGGCTTGGTTTGCTCACTCTGCTGGAAGCCAGCAGCCAGGTTCTGGGGACAGGCAGCCTGGAGCAAGCAAGCCCATTGGGAGAGGAACTAAGGCTCCTGTCACAGCAATATGGAAACTGAGACCTTGGCCCCAGGGCCATGCGCATGTGCCACTTAGAAGCTTCCCCGGTGAACACCTGAGGTCCTCACTGTCTGCAGACTCTGTGGAGGTGCCCAGGGGCTGCTCAAGGCACCCCAAGGCAGGAGCACCCCGCTGAGCCCAGGACATGACCAGCAGGAGCTGGAAGATGATGAATGTGCATTGCTTAAGGAAAATGGACCTCTAAAACTTCCAAAAGAATTAAATTGGATGCTATTTCACTCTGGGGCTTCAAGGCACCTGTGTATTAAGAGGTCAAGTCCTAGGCCTCACAAGTTTGGTCACCAGATGAGGACGCTGGGCTTCCTTCTTTCTTGTTTTGGCCTCCCGTGTCTGCAGTCTTGGTTCTGTGAATCTCCATTGCGGTGCCAGCTCCTCATCGAGTGTGTTAACTGCTCATTTTCTCATCTGCCTGCTGTTCCTGGCTAGGCCAGGTTCATTCGTCCAAAGGCCAGGCTCATCAGAGGCAGTTGGACTTGAGCAGTGTTGTGCTTAGGAAAGCAGGATTAATGATGCTGGGAGCAGGACCGAAAGGGCTCTGTTCTCTTTGTTGGTCTGGCGGCGGCACCCTTAGTTCTCACCAGCTGCCTGCAACGTGTGTGGACAAAGGTTTTACTCCATATTCTCATGGTGGTGAGTCAGTCACAGTGGTACCTAAAGTTCAGCAGCCTCAAAGTGTCCTTACATTATTTCCTTTCTTGATACTCTAAAATGTGTAAAACACCATCGTGATATTGTCACTACAGTGATAAAACCATATTCCACACTACAGTGATAAAATAGACTGCCTGATCCTATAGAACCAGGGAATCTTGGAGACTGGATTAAAAATCAGGCTTTAAACTTCTATTTCAAAACAGTTCTATAGTGAAGTTGACATTATGATGTATGGTGCAATTGTAAGTTTTTTTTAAAAAAAATTAATAGTTAAAGAGAGAGAAATTATTCAGGAAGACACTGGTAGGCTACTTCTGCATGAGTAATGATCATTAGACATTGTAATGATTATTGGACAAAGGCTGTGTGGGATGACAGCAGCCCCCCTTTCACTCTGCTGTTTATTTATGACTTCCTTTTGTAAAATTAGTATCAGAATGTATTCCAGCAAGTCATCAGATTAAGATATTTTAAAAGAGGCTCTAGATTTTTAAACATACAGCATTTGAATAAGAGCAAGTCTTTTTTAAAAATCTACTTACTAATGGATGTATGTTTATTACTATGTGTTTTCAACAACAACCATTAAGAATAGTCAATGATCATTTAATTGAAAAAAAAAATCTACTTACTTATCCTTTGGCTTTGTTGATTCAGGGAACTCTGATTGGGCGAAATAGCCCAGACCCTGATCTCAGCCCCTGTCTCCAGTTTGCTCCAGAGAGCTCATCTTTTCTGATGTTGGTCAAGTTCCTTGACTTCACTAGGTTTTATTATTGTAAGCTTATGGAAAAATAACTCCTACTCGTGTTCTTGCTGGTGAATCAAATGTGGCGTCTCTGTAAAGTAAACCAGGGTAGACCCGTTGAGCAGCACACTCTGCCATATTAGCTCATAATTAGCCTACTCTTGGACTTCTCCCCAAAGATCCCTGTCAGTGTTTTCCATCACTAATCTGCCTTCTGTTCATAGTGATGGCATTTTCTGAGGAGGACATTTTTAGACTTAATACAAATAATTTTCAGAATATCAGATGGCCTATCTTTGATTTGTGGCTTTCTTCCACTTACAACGTTCTGCCATGTGACTTCCTGGGCTCCGTGTGTTGTGTCTCTGTGCAGTACACATAGACTGTGTGCGCATGCACATGTGTGTTACCTTACTTATTCTACGTGGATTTCCAAAGTCAAGCTCTGATTTGATTTGATGAAGTAAAAGCCATAATCTCAGTGGTTTTGTGTTTGCTCATGAAGTGTCTGTGCCAATAGGCGGAATTGTCAGCTTTACATGCTTGATACTAGAGTTCCAAATAAATAATAAATAGGCAGCAATCTGGAACGTGGTGTAAATCCTTGCAATGTTTTAGACACTCTGCATGCAAAACAAAACAAAACAAAATTAATGGGTTCTTTCCAGTTTGCTGGTTACCAGCTTTTAATTCATGCTACAAAGCTCAGAAAGATAAGAAACTTAGATCCCATCCTAAGCCCAACCTCACACAGAAGGAAGACGGGCTTTTTTTCTAGGAGAGACCTAAGTAGAGGAGCTTCAGGAGCCCTGGACAAAGCCCCTCTCCTCCTCTGCACACAGAGCTTCCTGAGCTGCCCTCGACACCCTGGCTCCCAGAGCTTCAGGAGCTAATAGCTGCGGCTTTCAGGCTCCTGCGTGAGTTTCAGGGAGACACTGAGACTCTCCCACACCGCTGATGTTCCACATGCCAGCTCAGTCCCACTGTCTCCCCTGGGACCCTGCTCACCCTAAGACTCAACATCAGTGCTTCTTCTGGGCCTTGTTCTTACACTTAAGTGGACAGAAGCCTTCCGATGGCAGCACTCCAAAGGACAACTGTGAGCTTGACTTTCAAACTCACCTGGGAGCCCATCCCCACTGCGCCCGCGGAGCTGCCTAGGGTGAGCTTCTGTGACCTCACGTCGGGCAGGCTCTAGCTCTCCCTGCAAATCACCCCCTGGGTGAGCAAAGCCATCCGACTGCAGGCTCCAAAGCCCTGAGAATGGGGGTGCTCTCCACAGAGCAGGGAGGAAGTGTACATTCAACCCAGGCACCAACATCCTTTCTCAGCAGCTTCTCCAAGTGACGTGTGTAAAACTGCACTGGAGCAGCAGAGCGGGTTGTCCAGGTAATACGACCATGCCCACAGGTGGCTTCTGAGAGATCAGATGCACTTGGGCATTAACAAGAAAGTCTAGAGGTCACAGACTTTCCAGCAGGAAAGGACAAGGTTATAACCATCACCTGCATTCCTAGTCAACACCCAGTAGAACCAGGCTAGACTGATTCACAGCTGGAAGGTAGCGGAACAGGCGGAATTGGAAACTGCCAATAGAGTGGAAATGTCCATGGGTAGCTGGCCCACAGCTCTCCCTGCTGGTTTTCAGGTCAGGGGACAAATCCCCATTGCATGGCCAGCAGCCCTAGGAGCAGCAGAGTTAGTGCCCAGCTGGGGAGGCAGGTTCAGCGATGCCAGTCTGGCTGACCCCTGTCCTTCTGGTAGTATTGTACAGACCATGAAGGCTGGTCCCCTCAGTGCCCCCGGGCACAGCAAGAGTCTTAGGAACACAAAGGGCTGTCTCAAGGGTGTGAAGCCAAATGCCACATTTTTCTTCCTGTCCCACCTCAATCTGCACGTGAATTTGATTTCTCCTTTTTCTAGTGCTAGAGTTGTCACAATGATACACACCCCAGTCCTGTTTATTTATTTACTTAAACTTTGAGGCAGGATCTGTCTAAGTCACTAAGTTGCCTAGGCTAGGCTTGAACTTATGATCCTCCTGCCTCAGCCTTCCAGAGTGCTGGGATTACAGATATGTATTACTGTGCCCTGCTATGAACTGTCTTTAACAGTAGATCATTTGTAGAAAAATAGATACATCTTGAAACCATAATGGTAAGGAAATAAATCAGACACACAAGCTTAAATATCATATAACTTATATAAGAAAACCAAAATATAAATAAAGAGCAAAATAAATCCAGACATCCTGGCACATGCTTCTAATCCCAAGAGGTTAAGGGAGGAGGATCATAAGCACTGGAGAAGGCTGAGGCAGGAGGATCTCAAGGCCAGTCTGGGCTACATAGCAGTGAGACCCTGTCTCAAAAACATACAGTAAAATAAATAATAGATAATAGGAATTAGGGAGATCTTTCTTAAATGGGAGGGAGACCAAGAGATGGGAAGGGAGGGGAGAGAGGGGAAGGGAGGGGAGAGAGGGACAGAGGACGAGGATGTGTTATGTACATGGAGCAGCTGCACACAAGGAATCTGGACATCGTACACTGCAGGCGTGGGCTGATAAAAATGACAGAAATAGTAGTTCAAGGACAGTCTCTTAAAATTAGATAGTTAACTAGGAGAGCACGGCACATAACCATAGTCAAAAATGAAAGCAGCTGACATGATATTCCTCCACACTTCCGGCAGGGATAATTGGTAGCGTGTTTGTGCTCTGGAGAACTAATGTTATAACAAAGTAAGGCACAGAAAGAGAACACATCCAGACCCTTACAAAGCTGTACAAGACAGAAAAATGCATCTGTGAAACATGGTAACACCTCTTCAGAAAACGAAAACACAACAAAAACAAGCTCACAAAACAGATTTTAAAAAACCACTATTTCATGCTCACATCAGCAGCACACATACACTAAAAAGAACAGTATTCCAAATAAAAATTAGAAACTTAATAAAATTGATAAAAATAAAGTATAAAAGAATAGCACAACCAGAATTAATAAAGGCAGATATATAATGCTTAATTTCAGAAAAGAATTAGAGATAAAAGCAAAAACATTTAAGAGATGAAAGATCGCATGTAGAGTTTATAAACACAGCGATTACCAAGTTAGGAGCAGTATGAGTAAAATGTTTACATAAAAATATGTAAAATAGTAAAAAATAATTTATGGCCAAGTGATAAAATGGAAGAAGATGTGCAAAGAAAACTTAGCATGCATCTAACTGAAATGTTCCCAAAGAAAGAAAAATAAGAAGAATCTTTAACTCAAAGGAAGTTTACTGAAATTTTAAATATTTTTGGAACAATGTTGATATTTTCCCATATACCTCATGCCTGGAAAAGTCAGCCCATGAAGATCGCCAGCAGGGCAGACAACAGCGAGGAAAAGAGGACGTCAGCAGACCTTTTGACAAGTCTTACAGCAGGACGCATCAGAATTACAAACGTAAGCAAATGAAGTACGAGTCGCACACTTGATAGGCAGCGTGGGGAACACAGGGCACACCTGCTGAACATGCAGAAGCTGAAGGCAGATCGCTCCGGCGGTCGTCTCGCGTGGAGCAGAACCCCGGTAGCCGGGGTGAAGGAGGACACGCCGGCCTGGTAAAGAAAAAAACAGCCCACACTGAACAGTGCCAGAGCTTGCTCAGCATCACACAGGAAGCCCTGCGCCTCCTCCGCCCCTGAGACGGCCCCGCCCAAGAAAGCCGGACTGGAGTTTCACCAGGGCAGGTGCAAGTACTGAGCTGTAGAAAGTCTAAGTGGTGGAAGACTTCGCTCACCAAACCCCAGGATCTGTTCAGGGAAACCCAGAACTGGGGACCTCTGTAAAATAAGCAACCCCTAAAGTTCCTTCAAACAAATTTCAGAGAAACAGCCCGAGACTGAGGGAAAACCCAGAGATAAAATGCACTTGGAAGGCACAGATACACAGACGTCATCTGGACTGTGATCAAAAGGGGGGAAAGACTTTCTTTCTGAGATAATTAGACATTTAAGCATGCAAACCATTAATCAATGATTAGAGAATCATTGCTAATTATAGAGTAATTACAGAAGGTTGTGTTAAAGAGTTGACGTATTTTAAAGATGCGTACTGAAACATGTGTAACGGAAATGATGTATTTGTGATTCGCCTCAGTACAGGCTGAGGACAGAGAAGAGGGGTGCAGATAAGCAATTGGTCACAGATGGACAACCCCTAAAAGCTGACAGACGTCTGGGAGTTCCTTATAACAATCTGCCTACTTTTTCCATGTTTAAAATTTTACGTGATAAGATGGTTGACATCATCTTATGACCACAGATCATGCTATAAGGAGTCAGCTTACTTTGTAATGCACCAAATGTTCCTGGGCCTTTATAAATGAAAGCTACCCAGGGATCATTAGCATAGTAGAGGAGGTGCAACGTCACTAATGCTGTCGTCCCGCAAAGCCGTCTTCTGACCCAAAGGGTGCACACTACGGCAGCGGAGACTAAGACCAGCCCGAGCTGCATAGCGATTCTATCTCGAAAAGTAAAACAAGATCTGGGACTCTTTCCCAACCCCGCTGAGACATGGCTTCGGAGGGGCCTGGTGCAGCAGTTCACAAGCTTCTCAAAGACAAAGCCGGATGGCGACAGCCACGTTATAACAGCTGCGCGTGAGCAGCACACAGGCCTCTCCCGTTGAGCAGCAAAGCCTTTCCAAGGTGCTGCTTTTGCCCACAGCCTGCAGACTCGGGCTCATCCCGGCACGTAAGGGGCGCGTGACTGCCTGACAGGACGGCTCTGAGCTGTGCTGGGAACTCTCTGGTGACCGGGATGCTGTCAGAGTCTCCAAGGGATTATAACTCGTCTTCTGCTCGTCAAATCTTCACCTGACCCTAGATGCATTGCTACGTCTAAAACTTGACTTGGAGTTAGAAAACAGCATGGCGTTTCCCATATCATCTTTAATATGAAAGTGAAGTCTACGCCTCATGCAATCGATTTCCAAGGCAGGTAAGTCTCAAGGCCTGTTTCATTTAAATGTGGATTTAAACACTTCCAAATTACTGCTGCTCATCACCAGAAGTTATTTTAGCTCATTGAGATTCAGTGCAGGACCCTGGAGTGTAGCAAAAGATGGGCTCCTGGGTAATTATTTGAAAAAGTACCTTTTACCTACTTTCCATAGACACCTACAGGGGCAGCTCTGTCTGAAGAGCTGTGGAAATGTAATGCTTGTACTAAGTGTGATCTGATTTGACATTCTGCCTGCCCCCAAGGAGTCAGGATGTAGGGAGCGTGATCCACCTCACTGGCTCTTTCCAGTGAGTGCGTGAGCATCCTAGCAAAGTTATTAATTTGCAACCAAAACTTTTTATCCAGTTGTCTGACTTAGCGGTCACACACTTCAGGATCAAGAAGGGCAGAGGGCGCTGCTCCGAAGATTTCCTGGCCCTTATTCCAGTCCATAAATTCAGTAGTCCCGTCTGATTTTTCTTCCAGAAGTCATAACCCCTCTCGCCTGGGTCCCCCTTGGCCAGCCTCCTGGCTGTGGGTGAGCAATGATAAGACTGTCTCTTCCCGGACAGGTGGCTGCTCTGGATTGGCCAAACTCCAAACGACATGTTCCTGCCTTATGAGAGACGCAGTTTGTTTGTCCAGACGCACAGGCTTGGCTGTAAGTCACCCTTCTGGATCAAAAATCACCCAGCCTGTTCTAGTTCCTTCCCCAGGTGCAGCACTCAATTCCCTGATGGTTTTTTAGTCACTTTAGGTCCTGACTGTGGACTTTGGCCTCGGTTCCAGGCCTGGCGGGTAGGTGTCCACTTCCTTGGTCGAAAGGAGTCTTCTCCTTTGCGGCCGTGGCTAAACTGAATTCTTCACGAGAGAGCCAGGCACCTTCCTATCCCACTTTACTGATGAGGAAACCGAAGCTCACAGAGTCAAAACCTTTGCTTCCGATCTCACGGCTCCAGGGTTCAAACCCGGGCAGGCGGCGTTTAACTGAGAGTTCGGCGCGTGGCCGTGTGCCCTGCTCTTTCCCCAAAGCCCCAAACTTTGTTTTCCTATCTTAAACAGTGGAAGTCTGAGTGCAGCACTGTGAGCTGTGGAGGCAGCGTGACAGTCGTCTCATAGCACAGGAAATACAATAAGTTTCATTTAAATCTTTTAAAATAAGGTCCTCTGCATAATTGTGTGCGTTCACACAGGGTGTGTGTTCCCCTCGCCCTGATGTGAGCCTTTCTCCTGGCTAAAGCCTGCCCCCTGCTGGCGCTTCTGACGTCTGCTTTGGAATCTGTCACTAAGGCGCTGGACTGGAAGATGTCCAGTGAAATAACTCACACGCAGAAGGACTCAGGCGTGGAATGTGCAGAACTTGATCTCTGAGCGCTGGAGGGCAGGACGGTGGCTACTAGAGGCCGGGAGGTTGGGTGGGTCAGAGAAGGCGAACCCCAGCTAGAATGAGATCAGAGGTTTATGAGGTAGCGTGGTGGCCACTACAGCAAACCACAGAATATTGGGTCCTTGAAAAAAAGCCAAGAGAGTGGGTGCTAAGTCTTCTTATGACAAAACTCACAGCCATGTGCGGTTATGCAGGGCTACTTAGATTTAGCTTTGCCACGACGTGTGTATACAGTCTCCCCTGGGAACCTGGTATCCGAGGGCTGCTGGTGCCCAGAATCCCACAGATACCCACATCCACGATGCTCGCATCTCTGCAATTGAATGGGTGGTGTTTCAGGTCCCCTGTGCACACCCACCGTGTCAGGTTACGGGCTGTGCCCATGTGATGCACATACGATGTAAACAAGCAGACGCTGCTGCACTGTACCATTTGAAGAATAATGCCAACGACAAGGGTGTGCTCCTCTTTAGTACAGACCAGCGTTTCCCTGGTACTTGCGACCCATGGTTGGTTGCCTTCCAGATGCAGAACCCACAGTATTGCAGAACACCCTGTTGTGCGTGACAGACACAAGATTATATCTGGAAAAGAAGTGAGCAAGCACTCTCTGGAGGCCAGAGCCCAGCCGAGGGGCCATGAAAACGAACCCGCCTTCTGTAGTTTAGAAAATCAGCTTTCTGATCACCACAAGACAAGGTGGAATTTTAAAACATCACAGAAGGTCAGGGATGCATTCTAATTTCCTCCCGGGGGTGCCCCTGCCCTCCTCTGATTTCTAAGGAGAGGGAATTGTAGCACGTTGCAGAGCTGCAGAGGAACACCGTGAGTGATTCCCCTCAGGCGGGCGTGAGGGGCTGTGGTGAGGGCTGACCTTCTACCCCAGGGAGGAATTCATAGCACAAAGCCTCAGCCCCATGATTCCCGCCTCATGTCTGAGGGAAGAGAGGGAAGCTCCTTGGAGCTCGCTCCCTCTCACTGCCTCTCCTGTCTCACACCAGAGGACTTTTCCAGCTGGGACCCTGTGAGGGCAGCTCTGGGGCGATGGTCAGCATCAGATATCCAGATACCCGCGTCCAGAGCAGGTGGGCCCTGCTGAGGTGGCGACGGCGTCTGCCCTGCACACCGTGGGCGTCAGATTCCAGCGCCTGGCTGTGCGATCTCATTCGAGCTCTGCCAAGGCTCATGCGGTGGTTTGGGCTCCAAACATGCACTTGAAATGATTTCAGTTAGGCTTGAAAGAAACCATAACTTTATAGTGAGACAGTGAATGTGTAAGAATATTTACTCAGATTGCCAGGATTTTCAAATAGAGATACACAGAACTTATAAGCAGATTGCATCCTTCCACCTTGGCTTCTAGTCCCCATTAACGACCCATGTATCTGTCCGATAATCTCCTTCAAGTAGTTAGAGTGGGAAAATGATGAGGTAAGTCAGTAAAATGCCCCGCGCTGTCAGCAGGACTGGACATCAGAGTTTGCAGAAGATGCAAGCTGGGGTCTAGGATTGTTCCGTCATCAGTGCCGGAGATTAGAATTGATGCAAATAATGAGTGGGAGCAAGCCTCCAAAGTGTGAAGTTACTCAGAGAAGAGAAAGAGAGGCCCACCTCTCCGAAGAAACGTGCAACTCGTTAACTTAGCAACTTCTGAAGTTTGATGATATAAACAGAAGGGAAGGAATGGGAAAAGCATTAAAGACGAGAGAGTAGCGTGAGTGACCGACAGGAAAGCATGTGTCCGTGATGCGGAGGCCAGCTGGAGGGGTCCAGAGGAGGGAGGTGGCCAGGTTTCCAGGGCTGCCCATTTCATTATAGCAGCAAAGATGACCACCTCGTATGCGAGGCACTTACATATTAACCGATTTGATGTATTCTCAGCAACCTCAGCTTTCTCTGTTTTAGGAAGATGAAGGCTCCAAGCTGTCACACAGTAAGAAATAAATCAGGAACCAAGCAGCTTCTAAACTTGCATCCACAGCCTGCTCCTAACCACTGTGCACGACCTCCCAGGCTTGGACGGACGCAGTGCGGGACAAAGCGCACCTTCAGCCTCCATCCGAAGATGTGTGAGGGCAGTGTTTTCAGATGGTGGGCCCACCTCCCCAGCTGCTGGAGAACTCTTTGCCACTGGGCAGCGTCTGGGATGGAAACCAATTCAGACAGGAGGCTGCCTGAGCCGGCCCTGGGGGAGGAAGACAGTGCATACGTCTCCAGAGACTCACGCCAGGAGCTGGGAAAGCGGGCAAGACATGGGCAGGGCAGAGCACCCTGCAGCACTGCCTCAAGGTCCGGAGCGCCCCTGGGAGTTGTGGGGAATCCATCACAGGCTGTGGGCTGAGGCTGCATCCACCCCAGAGATGATGAACAGGAGGCCCAGGGGCCCACAGGAGCAAGTAGTTATTCAAAAGGTGATCCTGCCCATCTGGGTACTTTAGATAAAGGAATGGATCCACAGCTGGGGCGCACATGCACAACACACACACAGCACACACACAGCACACACACAACACACACACAGCACACACAGCACACACACATGCACAACACACACACAGCACACATACAGCACA
>NW_004955409.1:1338616-1373592 GCF_000276665.1 Chinchilla lanigera
GCACAGCACACGCACAGCACACACAACACACACACAGCACACACAGCACACACACATGCACAACACACACACAGCACACACACACACAACACACACACGTGCACAACACACACACATAACCCATGAACAACTTTTCACATTTTGTGATTTAACAATGTGCCCATCACCCATGAATTATCTCCAGTACCTGTGTTATACTCTCGCCTGTTACAGAATGTATAAAATGAGGGGAGACATGGGCACAGTACTTTAGTACACACCAAACTGGGGAAAGGTGACCAGCAAAAATGAAAGCATCCATCTCATGGGATTTGCTGGAAAGCTTGTGTGTCAGGGTGAGTGGAAACAGATAGGAAAGACTGGGTGTTAAGAGGAGCACACTGGCCGAATCACGCTCCTCTGTCCAAATCTGCTCTGGGATCTGGGTTGTCAGGGTGGTTGGTTGCTATGGTAACAGTCGCCAGTGTCCTGTCCAGACCACTTCCTTCACACTGTGTCAGCACATGCTCAGCAATTCCAAGGAAGCACCGTGTCCTCGGCAGCGTATGAGTCCACTCCGGGGTGTAAGTCTTGGGCCCCTTACATCAAAAGCCCCTCATTAAAGGTTCAAACACTGAACAAGACTGAGAACGCAAAAGAGACCCTGAAGAGGAGCCGCGCTCTGGGTCTGCTCCCGTGGCCCTGTAAGACCCGGGCTGCCGAGGGAGGCGATACCAAGGTGGCCCTGTCCACGATGAGCCCCTCAGGGCGGCACACGCCGCCGCACAGGACAGGAAACCAAGATGTGGCTCCTTCCCGCCCAATCGCCCACGGCAGAGTGGGGCCCAGGCCCGGGTCTGGTCCAGGAGGAAACGAACATTAGAAACTGCACAGGATGGGAGAAGACAGCACAAGCTCGGAACCAGCGTGAGCAGGAAGCCAGGGCCCGGTCGAGCACGTTGCTTTCTTTTAATACAAACTGTAATTTTTTTAAAAAGTGAGAAAAACAACACCCAGAGAGTCCAAAAGGCTGCCTTGCAGTCACCTTGTTGCATTTATTAAAATATCACATTTCTTCTTTTCTGAAGTGTACCTTGTAAAGAGTTGCTTCTTTCATGCAGTGTTAGTGCAGAGATCCCCAGCCCAGACACCGTGGGTAAAGCCCGTGAGATGTAAACAGAAACGCACCTGGTGAAATGCGGCCCCTAGATGCATGGTGTTCCCCCTGCACCGCCCACGTCCACTGCGTTAACACTGAGGCTGGGATCTGTTTTCTGTTGTGAAACTTAATACACAGCGCACTGCCCTGAGCCGCTATCAGGTGACACTGCAAGCAATTAGCAAACAGTCACGAAGTCATTGTTCGAACCCTGAAAATAAGGGACAAAGAGTGCAGGGGAACAGTGGGCAAGGGTGGGCAGAGGTCAGCAGGGTGAGGAGGCGGGGTTGCTCCAGCAGGAACCCCAGCAGGTGGAGGAGTGGGGGGCCCAGGCAGTGAGGAGCTGCGGTGGGAGCCCAGTGGGAATCTTCAGGGTCCAAAGAAGGACCCCACCACGGGCAACCTCCGGCAGGTCAGAACATTTCCTCACTTGGCAGTGATGTCAGAAGCTACGCCTTCTAGTTCCCCTTGGAGCAGCATCGCTGACTGGAGGTGCAGAGACCTTCAAGGCCAGCTAAAAAGTGGCCACAGCTCCAATTTGTAGGAAACGAGGAGGAAAAGAGGGACCTCGGCTAGGCAGCCGTGTGGAGCGGGCTGCGTCCGCTTGAAACTTGGAAGGTGCAGGGATGTGGGGAGAAGCTAGTGCCAGGCTGTCTGCAGCCTTCTGGGGCTGAGGCTGTTCTCATTCTGGAAACTTGACCCCACGTCCTGGATGGTCAGCTGGGGTGAGAGAGTGTCCTAGCTCCTGCCCTCTGAGGTGCCCTGGCTCCTCCATCTCTGCTCAGAGCAATCTGAGAGCCAGCTGCGACCCTGAGCCACGGCTCCTTCAGAAGACTGAGCTCCTGGAGGGAGCTGCAGCCCGGCCGGCTGTCCACCCCCTTAAGACTGGAACTCTGTCCCAGCCCACAGCTTCTCTTCCCTCTCTCCCTGGCTAGAGGGTGCGGTGCAACCCCCAGGCGTCCACCTCAGAGACAGCCTCCTCAACACCCTGGCTTCTCCTCCGCCCGGCCCCACCCCACCCCAGGCATTGTGACCAGAGTCGCGACCAGAGTTTGGTGCACCCGTGTGTGGTCACTGAGGGTTCCAGGCTGTGTGCTGAGCCTGCCCTGCAGGCAGCGAGGAGCTGTGAGCAGCCCATCCCTTGCTGGCCCTAAATGGCGTGGCGGGGCCTCTGAGCTGGCCGGGCTTAGAAAGCCTTGCCGCTGAGCCCCAAGACTTCCCGTCCGTGTCCTGTGTCCCTGAGCATTAGCCACCATCCCATCAGCCCCACGTTCTTCGAGAACGCGCCACATGATTTGCACGTTTGGGAGATGGGGCTCGAACGACGCTGCCGCTCTGCGGGCCTCAGCCAAATGCAGATCGCTTTAATTGCCCACATCATTCCGGCTGGAGCAGCTTCCATTTCTCTCGTTTCCTCCTCCCTTTCATTCTAATGAAATAATGAGACTACAGCAGCCGAAACATCACGTCTCCCACTAACCCTGTCTCTCATAATTTCGTATTCCTTAATTTGTCATGCTCAGTGTTAAAAACTGCATTTCTAGGTTTCTCTTGTTGCATTACAGCCTCTTTCCTAGGGAGAATACAAATGTGACTATAATGTACACATGTACTGGGAAAAATAGAGCTTCGACATCACAGAGAAAAGTCAAAATCCTCCCCCAGCAGTGCAGCATCCTTCTCCATGCAGGAGAAATATGATATATAACTGAACATATTATTGAGTTAATTTGCACTGAGAATAGACATTTGTCTGAAATTGTCTACATTTAGTGGCACTAATATTTTGGTGCTTCTATGACAGCTTCTAATACAGTCCAGTTATTTCCTTATATTCACCAAAATGTCATAAGGAAAAGACGAGCTGGATTTCACAAGGCCTGGCCAGCTCATCTTTTTAGCATTATAACTGGACTGTGAATGCATATTCATTTCTTGGTCAGTTTGATCTTCAGCACTGACCTTTAATCTTGACTATATCACCATAAATTATGATAGCCTCAACAGCAAAGTATCATCCCATGACTGGAAGCAGATAGTATAGTTATTAAAAGCTCTTGAATTATACATGTGGCCGTAGCATAGTAATTATGCATATAAACTATCAACTGTAAGTTTGAGAATTAGAATGGCCTTTCTCTTAAACAGAAACCAAAACACTGAGAGGGAATTCTCACTCTTCTTTCCTAAGCTTAACCTTCCGACCTGTCTAAATTCTCAGTTCTGTGTGGCAAATCAGGCTCATGATTCCCACTTGAAGCCTACGCTAGCAGACAAATCCTGGTCAGCTCGACCTGGTAGAAAGTTGTGAAAAGGTAGGTGGCATCTAAGGTGGCTTTCATCTTCTCTATCCACAAAGACTGCAGGACAGCAAGGAGAGCCCTGGGCCTGCAGCTGCAGTCCTGGATTCGAATTCCATGCAGTCAGAGTTTACTGCGTGGCAGATACCAAGCACTGAATGTCTAGGTGAAGCCAGTGGGAACGTGGGCTCCACAGCTGTGGGTCAGAGAGAAACTCGGCTCCCCGGGCTCACAGGCAGGCAGGACAGGCAGACTCCACACGTGGTGTGCCTGTGCTGAGACCCAGGGCGTCGGGGGAGGGGCCAGGGTGGAAGGGACAGGCTCTGGCGGGAGGGGAGCAGATGAGCTGGCCCTGGCCGTCTCCTCTGCCATGCCACAGCTCTCTGGAGCACAGATAGAAGTAGTGGGTGCACAGAGGCAGAGACAGGGACAGAGGATGAGGATGGCGGTGCTGCCCTGTTCATCTGGAGCTCCGAGCTGAGGGTCTTGTGTCCCTGCCAGGCTGCTGTGGGCCCCTGACTCACAGCATGCATCTGTTCACACCCAGCTGCACAGGCCACCCACCCACTATCAGGAGGCCTGGATTTGGCTCTGACCCATGAGACACGAGGGCTGTGCAACTCCTGACAGTTTAGGGAACCAGAAAACCAGGACATCCTCAGAATCCTTCAGTCCTAAGACACCAGGCCAGGCTATATCTGGTGTGACAGCATGTGGGGTGGATGTGTGGATCTAAGTTTCCATCTGAAGAGCCAGCTGCCTCTGGGCCACTGTGGCTGGCCCCGGCCAGAGCAACTCTCTGGCCTGCATCCGTGTTCAGAGGGAACTCATCCAAGCTTCAGCCAGGCCCCAAAGCGAAATCTTTATCTTGCTTGTCTTGGGTTGCCCTGGGTGATGCCTCCACATTGCTGTTCCAGAAATATCCTAGTTCTGAGGGCTGGGGGCTGAGCTGGACAGGAACTGCTGATGTGCCTGGACTCCAGGGGCCTGTGGGGACACCCTGGAGGCCTTACCCTGCTGCCTACAGCTCAGCCGGCCCCGCGCCCCTCCTCATCCTGGCTGAAAAGTAAACCTCGAATTCTCACTGCCCCAGAGTCCCGGGCCTGCTTACCTCACGCCAGCAGAGAGCAACCTCAGTCAGTGCACCATGTGGCTCTGAGGAAAAAGCAGAATTCTCAGATCCTCCTATCACATCCAAGTCTGGACCTGAGATAAAAGCAGCCCCAGCCCCGAGAGCAGCTGCCGTTCGGGAGCAATCCTCCCGGTTCCCACCGTGGCCTCCCTTGCTACTTTGCACGCAGGGGAGAGATGCATGTCTTGCTGCACACCTCCCAGAGACACGAGGCCGCCAGTGTCTTATTTCCACTCTGCTGTGCTCTTCCCTAGCTCTCTCAGAAAAAACTGCACTCTAAGACACTGCAAAGTTTAGCAACTTTTATTTTATGTTCCCGGAGTAGTATGAGCACTGTGGATCCCTGCTCTGAGGTGTTTTCTCTGTCTATCTCCAGGGGGAGCAGCGGGCTGGACTCCCTGGTTCCACTGAGGGTTTTGATGTGTCAGTTGGTTTTGGTCTTCAGGCTCCTTTAAATACCAGACCAGACCCTGTGCAGATTAAATCAGAACGTCTAGGCTGAGAGCTGGAGCGATCAGTACGTTAAAGGGTCCCACAGTGTTTCAAAAGGCACCGACCTTTGGGAGCTCCTGGCCTAGGGTAGTGCTGGGTGTGCGAGGATAGCTGACGGATGCATGGGTGGCGCTGACGAGGGAGAGAAGCAAGCAAGCCCCCACACTCCACACTCGGGGTCCCCGCTCAAGATCCAAGTGCTTTCAGGGTGATGTGGAGTGAGCAGGTCGGCAGCTGTGTGGATCTGTTTCCGGTGCTGTGGGCGGGGTCACAGCAGCCCTGATAGACAGCAGCCCATGCCACTCGAGAATGGTCCACGGTGCATCACCTCGCTGACACCTAAAGTCCCCGTGGCCAGCACCACACACCTGGGCGGGGCCCGGAGTGCGGAGACCACGGGAGCCACTGCCCTGCCCCCTCCTGTGTGCCTGCCCACCCGGTCCCCAGCCCAGGGGCAGGTGAGGGCAAGGGCACCTTGAATAGGGATCACATCCTCCTGGCCAGCAGGGCAAAGCCAGGGGAGCCACCTGTGAGCTGAACGTAAGGAGACATGTCCAAGGGTGAAGGTTATCTACACTTAAGAACAAACAGTGCTATATAAGTAATGCTCTCCTAGCATTCCCTGGGAGAAGGCTGGAGTTGCCGCTTAGGAAATGGGTTTGGGGGCAGGCACAATGGCACATACTTGTAATCCCGGCACTTTGGAGGCTGAGGCAGAAGGATTGCAAGCTCAAGCCTAACCTGGGCAACCTAGTAATGTAGTGAAATCGTGTTTTAAATTTTTAAAAGGGCCAGAGATGTAGCTCAGTGCAGAGGCCTTGGCTCCAAGCCCTAGTACTGCCAAACAGAAATAGGAGAGGAGTTTAGCATCAAACAGCTAAGTTCCCAGGGAGCTCCTCCTCTGGCTAATGTCAGTGGGTTGCCTGACCTGTGAAGCCGACTCCCAGCTCCTTAGCAGCAAGACCAGAGACCAATACACGCTTCCTCAGAGTTTTAGAAGGAATGATGTGACCTTATAATCTATTATTCAACCAGGACACTTCTGAGAGTGAAAAGGGCCCAGTGGGTGTGAACAGCGTGGAATTATGCTGTGCAGGAGTTAAATTAGACCCGCCCCGAGTCAGCCACGTGCCTCGCACCCCAGCACCGGGCGGGTGTTCCACATCATGGTGTCAATATCACGAAACCCCCAGAGACCGGGTGGCTGTGACACTGGAGTAGAATACTGAGCCCCCTCAAGGGCACTCAGGATCCCCACCTAAGTCGACTCCCGACAGGAGCTGCTTATCTGGGTGCCCGCCTGGGTCAGGACTGAGAGAGGGGGTAGACCCTGTGTGCTCCTTCCAGACATGCACGTGCAGCGATCCAGAGGAAACGCACAGACAGGACCTTGAGCTCCCCCACGGCACTGCTCACGCTTGCAGCGTCGGTGCTCAGGTTCAGGCTCCCTGAGTTCCCGCACATGGGCGTGGGAGGGGCGGGGTGAAGCGGGGTGCAGAGCGACACGCAGGGCTCTCTCCACACAGGGTTGCATCAGTGCGTCCTGACAGCGGGCAGTGATTCGCACGTCTCGCTGCGGGGCGTCTTGTACCACCCACCGCGGCACACACAGGACGGTACTGTCCGGCGGCAGGGCCAGGCCCATCACGAGGTGCAAGCCCGGATGGGACAGTCACACACGTGTCTCTGGTGGGAACCTGTGAAGGTCCCCGGGTGATACATTCAAAACGCTGTTTCCTGAAGACCCTAGCTTTGGGGAAGCATCTGTGAAGACATGCCTTTGCCAGGCCTTAGGGGTTTCCTAGAAGTCTGGACCCAGAAGCACTGCCAGCACGACAGGGGCTGCGCTGGGCCACCCTGAGTGGCTCGGCTCAGCGGACACATGTGGTCAGTGTGGCTCCCAGGGTCCATCTTCAACACCGAGTCCACACTCACACACGACTTTCCAGTTAGTCCTGCCTGCGGTGTAGAGGGACACTAGAGGGGGATTTAGGGAACGTACCCTAAAGTACCCTAAGACCTGCACACAGTTGACACCTCCGGTTCCCAAAGTCGTCTTCGGTTGTTAGAGAGGAGAACTGCTGAGCTAAGCTGAGAAGGAGCAGCGTCAAATCAGCTGCTGCAGCAGGGGAACATGAAGCGCCCTGCAGAGGCGAAGGTCTGTGCTCCCTCTCGCCTCTGCTGTCTCTGATGCTCTTAAACAAAAGGAGAGGGGAGATGCAGCAGGTGTGACAGAAAGAAGTAAAACCAGAGGGCTTGGGGTGGGTCCCCTGGCCCCTCCCAGGCTCCACTTCCTGTCTACAACACAGGAATAAAGTTGTGCACTTCCCCTGGCTGTCGTGAAGATTAAACCAATTCGTAAATATAAGGTGTGTGCCACTCAGCAGCTCTCCCCCACTGACAGTCCTTAGCCAGCCCTGTTCTTCGGGTTTTAAGCTTTACCTGTTGCCATGGAGATGACTTGGAGTTGCCTTGCTGGAGTTAGGGTGGATTTTGATCCCCGCATGTTCCGATACAATGATACAATGTACCAGTCAGAGAGTGTCACAAATGCTTTTCTAGATGCATCCCTGCTAGTGACATGTCTATCTTCTTCCTGCTTGGCTTCTGACATTGAGGGTAGTGGTGCCAAAGTATGAAAA
Organism: Chinchilla lanigera; assembly: GCF_000276665.1. Taxonomy (NCBI): domain Eukaryota; kingdom Metazoa; phylum Chordata; class Mammalia; order Rodentia; family Chinchillidae; genus Chinchilla; species Chinchilla lanigera. Next base: position 1,346,321 of record NW_004955409.1, read on the forward strand.
GAATGGAAAGGGAGCAAAAAGGTTTCAGGTCAGATGTGATGTTAGTTAAGCCTGAATTTATTATAAGGTGTCTTTATCACTCAAAGAAAATTAAGTTCTTGAAAAGCAGTTCAACAACGAACACTCTCCTGAGTCTTTATTCAACGCTCCTCAGACTTCAGTGTACATAAGAATCTTTTGAGAATGGTACTTAAATGCAAATTCCCATGCTCTGTGCATAAAGTCTGATTTAATGCATCTGGACAGAGCTCCAGGGCTCTGCGCGGCTGGAGCCGCTTGCGTGTCCCGGGAAGACGCTCTGGGGGAAGCTCTCTTTGACGTTCCAGCCCTCTGCTTAGGGTTCAGCTCTGAGCCAACTCCTCCTACCCTGGAAGGTACACACACCCATGATTCCCACACAGCCACACACAAGAAGGAGGCACAAGCACGTGCTTCGGGAACTTGGGAAGAGAGGCGGGAGCTCCAATCATCATTAGCACATCGCGAAGTCACGCTCTGCGATTCACTTTAGATAACCTGCACCTTACTTTCCCGTTTCTCTTACAGGATTAAACACAACATGAATCCAAATGAAACCTCTGTGGATTTCCTCGTTACTTCAAATCAATAGTTCCCAACCAGGTGCTAAATTTTTAAACATCTACCCGGCTCCCTTCCAACAAGCAGGAAGGGGCCCAGAATTCAGGACAGAGGCCAAGCGCTGGCTCTGGGGAAGTTGGCTCGCCCATGCTGGTCAGCCCTAGAGGCTCCCGAGAGCGGGGTGAGCAAGCACCTCTGAAACACTCGGGCCTCTGTCGAGGGCAGACTCGGGGCTGCTGACCTGGCTTCATGGGGTCAGGGCTGGGATTCAGTAGGGGACAGGGGGCAGAGGCGACACGGGAGCTTGTGTGACCCAGGACCCGGGACAGTAGCAGGGATGATGCGTGCTGGTGCCCAGCTCAGCAGCAGCCGAGAGGCAGTGCCCTGCAGGGAGAAGGCACAGAAGAGGCGGCACACACAGCAGGAGGCTGGCTCCCGGAGCCGCCGGGACTGTCCGGGCGTCACACAGGCAGCCTGGGTCTGCAAGGGGCTGCGCTCACACTGCCTCCTGAAGCCTCTGGGTCCTGACTGCTCTCTTTGGGGCCATCTGCATCGGTACCAAACACACAAGTCCCAGGACGAAAGTTTCACATCAAGATGCACTGAGTGCAGAATTCAAGGAGTTCCAGAGAGGCCAAGTATCAAGGCTTGGCTGTAGCAGGGTTGTAAGGGGCATAAATAAGGCTATGACAAACCCACAGCCAACATCACATGGAAAGGGACAGCTTAAAGTGCTTCTAAGATCTGGAACATGACAAGCATGTTACTCACGATCTTCCTACTTAATGTAGTTCCTGAAGCTTTACCCAGAACACTTGGGCAAGAGAAAGGAAGAATGCATAAAAACAAGAAGAGAGGAAGCCACAGCATCCCTGTTTGCAGATCATAGGATTACATAAACAGGGAAACCTAAAGACTCCATCAAAAGACCACTAAATCTAATAAATTCAGTACAGTTTCATGATGTGAAATTCATATACAGAACTAAGGAGCCATTCTATACCGTAATATTGAATTTTTAAAGGAGATATCATGAAAGCAATCCCATTCACAATATTTACAAAAACAAAACACCTAGGAGTAAGTTTGACCAAGGAAGTAAAGGAGTAAGTTTGACCAAGGAAGTAAATGTCCCCTACAATGAAAATCATAAAACTCTAACAAAAGAAATTCAAAAAGACGGGCTGGGGATTTAGCTCAGTGGCACAGAGCTTGTCTGGCAAGTGCGACGTTGTGAGTTTGATTCCTGGTACTGGAAAAAAAACAAAAAATTAAAAAAAAAATTAACAGAAATTGAAAAAGATGAAAAAATGGAAATCTCTCTGTGTTCATGGACTAGAAGAGATAGTATATTTTAAATGTCATTATAAAGCAATAGGCAGATTCAATGCAATCCATATGAAAATACCAACATTATTCAAAGAACCAGAAAAATATAATCTTAAAATTTCATATGAAAGCACAAAACTTTAATCCTAAAAATTCCTATGAATAGCTGAATTACCCAAAGCTATCTTGCACAAAATGAGCAAAGATAGAGATAAGATTTGATTTCAAGATACACTACAGAGCTACAGTAACCAAAATAGGATGGCACAAGCATAAAAACAGACACAGACCCCAAAACAGAGTGGACATCCCAAACATAAACCTGTGCATCCAGGCCAAGTGCTCCTCAACACAGGCGTCCACACATACACTGGGGAAGGACAGTCCCTTCAATAAATGGTGCCAGGGAAAGCGGATATGCATGACCCCTACCTGTCATTAGTACAAAGACCAATTAAACTCGATCAAATACGTGTAAGACCTGAAACTATGAAGTGCTATAAGAAAAGAGGATGAGCTCTTCAAGACATGGGTATAGACACTGATTTTTTGGGTATAGTTCCAAAAGGGTGGGGGAAAAAATCTATGGGTGGGACTAGAGCGAACTAAAAAGCTTCTGTGCAGCGAGGGGAACAATGAGCAGAGCGAAGGACAGCCCGCGGGCTGGAAGGGCGTATCCGAAAACTCGTCTGTGCCTGTTACAAAAACCCACTGAAATGGACTGAAGATTCAAATCTAAGAGTTGCAACTATGGAATTAGTATGTGAAAATATAGGAGGAATGCTGCAAAACACCAGATTGGGCAAAGCTCTTTAGACAAAACCCCAAAAAGTACAGGAAACAAGAAAACAGACGGGGGCTGGGGATTTAGCTCAGCGGCACAGCACCTGCCTGGCAAGCACAAGGTCATGAGTTCGATTCCCGGTACCGGAAAACAAAACAAAACAACAACAAAAAAAAATAGACAAACGGGATTACATCAAACTTAAAAAGCTTTTGCACAGCAAAGCAAACAATCGACAGTGATGACACATGCTCCGTATCAGGAGAAAATATTTGCAAACTACATCTGAAAATAGTTTAACATCTACAAAATATCAGCAACTCTAAAAACTCAAGAGCAAACAAAAAACATTTAAAAATGGGTACTAGAAAAAAAAAATGGGTACTAGATCTGAATAGACCTTTCTCAAAAGGAGACATATCAATGGCAAACAGATACATGACAAATGTCCAACATCACTAATCCTTGGGGAAATGCAAATCAAACAATGAGTTATCACCTCATCCCATAAGAACAGCTACAATTAAAACTATGAGTGATGACAAGTGCTGCGGAAGAGGTGGTGAGAAGGGCTGTCCTGTACACTGTCCCTGGGGATGAAAATCAGTACAGCTACTGTGGAAAACCATACGGATGTTCCACCAAAAAGTTAAAATCAGAACTACCATATTTAGGAGCTAATAACCTCACCACTGCTTTCATATTCAAAGGTTCACAAAGGAAGTGAAATCTGTGTCAAAGTGACATCTGCCTCCCATGTTCACTGCAGTGTGATTCTGGCCAAGTAGAAGCGGCCGCATCTCCCCAAAAATAAACCTGGGTCTTACTTTTTGTTCCAAAAGGCAGCATAAGGCTTATTTTCAGAGGATGTCTTATTGTTTTCATGTACAACAATATACATTTATTCGTGCGTAAAGATCTACATTTCATCATGTGAAACAAGCCACCTTTATTCAGATATAGTCATGTCATCTTCTAGAACATCATCATAATTCTTCAAACCCTAAATTCTGGCTGAAGTTCTTGTGACTCCACTTCCTGTAGAGCCACTGGCCCCACTCTCCCATGTCCAGTGGTACAGCACTCCTTATGGGAGCACTAGTTGTCCACGTAGCCTGCTTGTAGTCCTTTGCCCACACAGCTGTAAGTGATTTTATCCCATGAGTTCGTCACCCAAGTCAGGACCTTTTACAAGCTAGCCTCACAGTTTCCTTTAAACCCAGCATTCATTGAAGACTTTTGAGACAGGTTTGGCAGCAAAAATGATGACAATTTCAGAATGATGGTCCACACAAAAGTGACAAAAATTGCAGGCACCAAAATTCAGAAAACATTTATTTACTTCACACAAGTGCATTAAGTATGTTTGTTACAACACGCAAAGTATTGAATTATGAAGACTCAGACATAACCATATCTGTGCATTATCAAGCACGCACGTGTTATTTGTGTGTTGTCTCTGTACTGGTGAGCGCAAGGTCTTGAGTTCGATTCCCGGTACCAAAAAAGTACTATTTTATAATTCATCATGTCCACCACGTGTCCCAACAGACATACTGAATGCACCTATCTGGCTGACAATGTTAGCTGGTCTTATTTTCAGCACGGGACTTACCCTGTGAGCACTCCAAAAAATCATGTTAGGGTTTATTTTCTGACTAGGTCTTATTTTGGGGGAAGTAGGGTATCTTCATGTCCATCTGTGGTGAGTGGATACAGACAGTGAAGCACATGTGCGCTGTGGGGCCCTACCCAAGCCTAACACAGGGAGTAGAATCCTGTCTTGTAATGCGGGGGGAACCAGCCATCCTTATGTTAAGTGAGCAAGCCAGGTACTGAAGGAGCAGTGCTGCAGGCTCCACTCATATGGGGACTCTGAGGAAGTCAGTCACAGAGAGGCTGAAGTTGGGACGGAGGTCACCTGCGGCTGGGGACACAGGTGGGGGGTAAGTGAGGAGGCACTGACCCTGGGCCCAGAGGTCCAGTTAGATAGTGACTGGGGGGTGGGATGACTCAGCACATTTCAAAGGGCTACAGAGAAGATTTTAAAAGTTTTCGCCAAAATGAAATAGTAGATGTCTATCTACTATTAGATAGAGGAGATAAATAAGTTTAACCTGATTTAAATAGGCAATGCACACATACATTGAAACACAACATACTACCCCATTAATATGCACCATTGAATCTTCCACATCATTTAAAAGCTAAAATAGAAAATAAAAGTTGATGGTCTACAAGGCTTGGTGACAGGTGTTATTGCAGATAATATCAATAAATAATACATGCTTACCATAAGTAGCTCATTCCTTCCACGAGAATCACTTGTGGATATTATCTGAAACTGATTAGGTGCTAGAGATACCAAGACTTGGGCTGGGTGGTGAGAGCACTGCTAGGTGGGGAGTGAAGCCAGGGCCAGGGGTGGGCACAGCAAGGTGGGCAGCATGGCAGTGGATGTGTGCTGCGGAATCTTCAGGAAATGCTAAGGACCCAGATGATGAGTGATTCGTGAGCCAAGCGTTAAAACTTCAATCAAAGGTCACCAAAACGTCAAGGCCAGGGACCTTGCTCCAAGCCATGAGGACAGAGCGGCCCAGGCCTGCAATCAGGAACCTCGGTGGCTCAGCAGGGCTGGCACACAGTGCCCACTGCAGGGGTCAAGGGCAGCAGCACAGGGCAGCGAGACAGCTGACCGGGAACACAGGTAAGGACTTCAGAACTGACTGATGGCTCAGAGGCCAGCGGGTGTAGCCACCAACCCCAGTTCTGTTCTATCCAGTGCTGGAGGGTGGGAAGTTAATATTAAAACCTCAGTACACTTATTTAATTCTATCATTAATTTCCGTTTCTATTCATTTGTATCTTGGTAATATATTTATGGAGTAAGGGACAGCGATTATTTATTAGTGAACAAATACACACATATGGAGGTGCCTTGTCCAGGAGGCTTGGTGACAGCTGTTACTAGGGTCCAGGCAGGACCATGAAGTAAGATGTTTACACTAGAAAGCACCAGTGGTGGGGCAGATGGGAGGGTGGAGGCTAAAGGGAGAGAGCAGTCGGGACGCTATTTCAACCACGCAGGCTGTTGAGGGTTCAAACTACTGCAATGGCTCTGGAACCAGGGAGAAGGAAGGGCTATTTACGGAGGGTCTTCTGAAAAGTAGCCACCTGGACTTAGGCACAGCAGATGCAAGAGGCCAAGGGGTCCGAGAACGACGAAGACCCATGTTCCTGGGCTCAGAGCCAAGTGGATGTGAGCCCCACCGTGGACAGCTCCAGCATCACCCGCCTGAGAAGATTGGAGGACTCCTCCCACGGTGTCATGGTGAGAATCCTGGGATGCTGACAGGAAGTGCTTAGGAGACCACTGGGTGAGGAATGTTAGAGTCCTCCATTGCCAATCAGCCCAGGGTTCTTTTGCTCAATTCGGATGGAAACCAGGAATCAGAAAAGTGCAGCTCTGCTAGCATCCCTGCCATCACCACATCACACCAGGTAGCGGGAGGACGCCCCTGAGCCAGCGTTCACACCATGGACACGTGTGCCCAGAGAGTGAGACTGAGAAAGAGAGTCCAGCCAAGGGGACTCTGATATGTCCAGGAAAATGAGAGGAGGAAAAGGCAGAGAAGAAATAAATGCAGAGGAGAAGCTTTGGTCAGCAGAAAGCATCTGACAGAGAGGGGAACCGGGAAGCCCAGGGAATGGGGAGATTGGGGGGAAACAGATCCTCAGGCAGCCAGCATTCCCTGGGCCTCCTCCTCCCCACACCTGAGTCAGGCAAAGCCACAACTGGAGTGTCATAGCATTATGGACAAGATGTAATTTGGAAAAGAATAGGCATGAGCACTTTCCTCAAGCACTTTTGACAGTCATTCAACTCTCTGAGGTCAGCCCTGTTAACCTCGCATCCTGCAGGTGATAAAGGCAGTGGCACGTGACCGATGGTAGTTAAGGAGCGCAAGCGGGTCACCTCCATCGCAGCGTGGGGCCTCATTCCCTCTGTGGAGTCACTAACAGCATGTCGACACCAGCACTTGGCCCCATGACATGACATGGATGTCCTACTAGCAAAGTATATAGGTGATTTCAAACCAAGCACCGCACGGTTCATTCTATTCTTCCTAAGAAAAGTGTCACAGAGTCTTGCTCAGAACACACCTGGACATCTGCCTTAACGATGTTTTAAATCTTGGGTAAATCAAGCCTTCACCTGAGTCGCCCAGGAAAGGAGAAGCAATTGGGAACAAAAACCAAAGTGCGAGTGCTCTCTGTCTCTCTGCCTCTCTCTCTCTCCCTCCCTGTCCCTCTCCCTCTCTCAAACTTTATAATTTATAAGGAAAAGTGAAGGGGGAAAAGCCTTCCTAAGCTGATGAGCTCATCTCACTGAGAAGCTACTGTCATCAAGTAGTCTTAGAAAATTGTCACCTGCTGGGGTTTTTTCCCTGGGAAACGTCTTAAATATCTTTTTTAATTAAGGCCATTCAATTTAGAAGAACCCACTAGGCAGTAGCCAGAGAATATTTTTCACTGGATGTGACTAAGTGTTCTCTACAGAGGTTGGCAGGAACTTTATTTGGGTTTAAATCTTACTTTCATTTCCTTGCTCTAGAAATCTCCGCACTGGAAAGCAGCCTTGAGAGCCGGCACTCAGGCATGAGGGGGAGCAGCTCCATCCCACTGTTTGCAGCTGGTTCCCAGCACCAGGTCTGTCAGCGCCTGGGGCCTCAGGCAGTGCCCAAGGACAATGTTTAAAAATGTGCAATTGTGTGATTCTGTCACATAGAGAACAGATCAACACAGAAAGAGAGAAGTCACCGAAACACTGTATGGGCCGAGCGACACACTCTTCCTAAGTGACGAAGTCCCACGTCTGGTCCACCTGGAAGGAGCCCAAGTGCCATTCCCTGACAGTCGACCTCCGGAGATGTGGGTGAAGATTCCCCAAAGGGCCACGAGACTCAGGGGTCCCTCCAGTCAGCCCCTGGAGAGCAGGGACGACCCTCCCCAGGGCTGCCCAGCCTGAAGGTTTTGCTTGGCGGATCGGGAGCAAGAGCAGTGACTTGGGTGAGTTCCAACATTAATCGTTTTATGCCGTGTTTCACTGTGGGGGCGGCACACAACAAGCAACATAATAAGTGTTTCTCTTCAAATTCTTCTTCTTTGACTTTTTCTAGGTAACATATGAATTTCATGCAAAAACTCAAACAACGGCCACCTTCGGCGTAAATGAAAAGGACAGGGAGCAAGTCCACCCGGCCACTAGCATGTCCGTGCTCTCCTGCTGGGGACAGTGGCCCTGGTCAGCCCGGGAGCCCCAGGGGAGGCCCCACGTCCGGGGGAAAGGCCCTCTCGGGACGTGCCGCCCAGCCAGTGCCCGGCCACAGAAGGGGGACCCGAACCAGGGCCGCTGGGCCTGAGGCGGGGGCTCGTGCGTGCAAGGGGTGAAAGCCGGCGCAGTCCTTCCTGCACTATTCCATCTCTTTCCCGCTTTGCTGCGTTTCTCGCAGACATTCCGCCCCGTTTCTGCTCTCCGTGGTGCTGAAATCAGTTTCTGAAGGAAGGGGCGCCCCTGGAAAGGGCTGGTCCGGGCGTCGCAGGGGGCTCCCCGCCCTGTGGGCTCCGCCTGCTACCCCGAGACGTCGGTCTACAAGGCGCCCACGCCGAGCTCCTCGGTCCGGGGCTCACAGGCCCACGCTGGAGGCTCGCCCGAGCCCTGATCCCCCTCCCCACGAGGGGCTGTGCCCAGGCCCTGCAGGGACTAGGAGCCCCACGGAGCGCAGCCTGCCCCTGCGGTGGGCACCCGAGTGTCCAGGGGCAGGGCGACCCTTCCCACGCCCTGGCCGTCCTCCCCCACCAGTTGGGAGATCAGAGCTCAGTCTCCACACCTGCAGCCGGGTCACACCCCGGATCTGCCCCGCGGTGTCTCTGGGCCTTCGCCTGCTGCCCTCAGATGACCCTGCCTGTCGCCTCCTCTCCAGCCCTACCCTGCGGGGTGGCCCGGGCCACTGTTCCAAAACGTGCTGCTGATTTAGAGGGACAGCGCTGTGGCGCTGTTGGGGAAGTCAGCTCCAGATCCTGGGTGCCATCCTGGTCCCCATCACCGGGTGGCTGTGTCCCCCAGGAGTGCGACTGACCTCTCTGTGCCTCACTTTGCTCTAACATCGAATGGGAACAAAAATAGTCCCTGCCCACTGGGTGTGGTGGCACCCGCCTGCAATCCAGCACTCAGGGAGGCCGAGGCAGGAAGATTGCAAGTTCAAACCTATCCTAGGCAACTTAACAACTTAGTGAGAACCGGTCTCAAAATAAAAAATAAATAATGTCTGGGGTTGTAGCTCAGTGTGAAGGCCCAGGTTCACTGCCAGGGCTGAGAAATAACAGTAGTTAAGGTAATGATGGTGATGTGGGATCAAATGGCCGAGCACTTGCGGAGCTCAATCGGAGAAAGTGCGGTAGAAGCAGAGGTAGGGTAGGGTAGGCAGAGGGACGCCGGCAGTGTTAGAGCATCACTCTAGAGGAGCAGCACTCCCGCAGCGAGCCCCGGCATGGGCCCTGCCTGTGCAGCTGCGCCTCTCACCCACACTGGAGCAGAACGAGGCCCACACAGGCCGAGCCACGCACTTGCGGTCCTGCGCCGCGGTGAACCTGGTGGACATCTCTGCTCATCTGTGCACCTCCCTGCCTCGCACTGTGTGGCAGAGCTCCCCCTGCGACTCCACAGGCTCTCTGAAGTCAAGGCCTGCCCCGATCTCTGTGTCTCTGACAGAGTTCAGTGCCCACCGCAGAGCATGGGCTACACCAGATATTTGTTTTTGATGTTTTGCTTTTCAGTGCTGGAGCTGGCTGAGCGCTCCAGCCCTACATTTTAGGAGGTGGGGGTACTAGTGATTGAACCCATGCCCAGCTACATACCCAGTGTTTTATTTTGAGACACAGTCTTGCTAAGTTCCCCAGAGTGGGCTGGAACTTGCATTCCTCCTGCCTCAGCCTCCCCGAGGGCTGGGATTTCAGGTGTGCGTCACCATGTCTGGCTGCTTTAGCAAGTATCCGTATTTAACCCTACTTTACATTCTGCCATGCCTCTCCCAGTAGGATTAGTGATAACATCGTACTGCTTTAATATACATAAAATGTTATGAACATATAATTTTATTTCGATGCATACAGTAAGGACAGGGAGAGGTCACACCTCCTTTACTGGTGCTAAAATGAGCCTGGGGGGTTACCTGGTTTCCCTAGAACAATGCAGGGCTCACAATTTAAAATCTTCTGCCTTTTCTCTCCACAATTTTATATTAAACACTAGAAAATCAATGACACTGCCCCTGCACCCCCTGCTTTAATGTCTGCAAGATTCATGCTTCCCTCATAAAGCCAGGCAACCAAACCATCTCGTTTTAACCACAGGAGTGGCACTATTGCAGGTTAAAGTGTTCGCTACTTACACATATGTGCTGCAAACTCCCCGACAGCTGCCTTTCGAAAACACCTTGTGTCCTCACCGCGTGTGAGCAAACTGCAAGTCGCTCAAGGGCACTGTGTCCTTGAGGCAGACAAAGGCCTCTTCTGCGATGGACGTCATGCTTCATGCCCAGTCAAGAGGGCTGCAGAACAAAGCACCTGCTCAGGCATGAAGATTCTTCACGGGATTAGAACAAGGAAGGTCTTTCCTTCAAGCATAGTTGGGGAGACGCCGACGGTTGGGCTCCCAGCCAGTGTCACTGGTAAATAAGAGTCTGGTGTTTACACTTTCACCAGGGATTGTTTCTCCTGACACCGCAAATTAAATGAGGCAGCCAGACTCTCAGAGCCGGCAATTTCACCAGCTGGGAGAGTCCTACATTTAGAATCTCAACAGAAGGGTAGCCTGACCTTCCAGAGAGTTCTGAAGGAAAGCCAGGATTTACCGCACAAAGACTTCTCTGCCCTGCCTGACGAAGGGGCTTCGTGGGGAAGCTCTGAGATGAGTTCTGCTCTCCAGAGAAGTCCCTCAAGTCCAGGTGTGTGGCAAGAGCTCATCTCCACGGAGAAAACGCAGTCCCCAGGGGAAGACAGGCTGTGTTGCCAAACACAGGCCTCGGGGGGACCGCAGCCCCTGTGAGGCCCAAACAAACGTGCCTTGTGTTCTTCCCTCCGTGGAGACTGCAGCACTGAACTTCTTAGAACATGAAAAGGTAAACACGATGTGCTCCATCTTTATTCTGGAGAGACAGCTGCCCAAGCGAGACCATCAGGAGTGCAAACCTAATCTCCTAATCACTGTGAAAGTCCAAGGGTGCCCGTCACGTCACCCGGCGATGTCTCTCCTCTCACTGCAGAAAGCAGGGTAGTGCAGACCACATCCCTTTGTTCTGGGACACATGAAACCCAGCACTGCTCTCTTCAAAACTCAGGGAAACGGCTCCTGGGCTCCGGGCTGGGCAGCGGCAGCTCTAAGAGCCGTGACCATCGGCTCCCCTGGGGTCTGGGGTTGCACATTTTGGCTGGGATAATAATCAAATAACTCAAGACCTTGTGCTTGCCAGGCAGGCGTTTGTGCCGCTGAGCCGTATCCCCAGCCCTAAGGTCTGTGATTTCAATCAAAACAGAGACTTTCTTCCGAATGAGGAAAGGGTATCTATTGCTTTGGATTTCTGACGAGAAGCCAGCATGTGGGACACATCGGCTCTACTACATGTGCAGGGAAAGTGAAATGTTTAGGGTCCAGCGAGCCCAAGACCATACACCAGTGCTGTGGCCCAAATGATTATCCCAAATTACAACTTTTCCTTATACACAAGGCAAAGACGTAATGCATTATTTTCTCTATCTATGAAAACAAAATACAAAGAGGAGTGGTTACTAATATTGCAGAGCGTGTGCATCTCACACACTCTCATCTGTTTCTTTTCTAACCAGGCCTGGACGCAGTTCCAAGGCACGGATGAGGGCAGGGTTGGGGGCAGATCCGGGCCTGGCTCTGAGCCGGGTGTGAACAGACGCGCCCTTCCGGGAGGAAGAGCTGTGCCCCCGGCGCATCCCATCCAGCTGGGTCCCAGGCTGTCCAGCCCAGCCTCAGGGCCTCCACCGAGGGAACACCTGGGGGTTCTACAGGGACCCCACATCAGCACCCTTCTGAAGGTAAGAGGCCGCCGGGCACTTTGCCGTTGATATTCGGCTCGTCACAGGGTAGTCATTGCTGTTGCTGCTGTCCACGACGTAGTGTCAGACAGGCAATGAAGACATCCTAGAGAGTCTGAAAACCCTGCTGTTAAGAGCAGCAGGTGACAGAGACGGGGAGACTTAAGAGTTTCATCTGGTAAATAATTCTTGTCCCACTTCCTGAGGCCACCTCAGCCTTACACAGGAGACAGTGGCTTGAACGTCCTTGCTCTTCCTCACAGACAGGCAGTGAGCTCTGTGCCCTGGATGTGAGCTCCCCACCCCAACCCCACCACTATCCTCTGGCGGGAAAGGCTTACATGGACTTCAGGCCTTGCTCTGGGGCTTACAGATCCGGAGTTAGCTCAGTAACCAGGAATGGAAGGGGAAGTGTTTTGTTGCAACTGCATTTCACAAACATAAATACAAATGAACACACCAATTCCCGTGTGAAGTCTCTATCAGTGCAAGCTTAAAACATCCAAAAAAAGACAAAACCCCCAGAGGAATGTATTCAGTAGGTACTAAATAATAACTGCAGACCACATCACGCACTTCACTCACCGTATTTGCTGCTGGTAAGTTGGAGATGCTTACATTTGTTCATAGCTTCTCAAAATACTAAGGGTAGAAAACTTCATTAGAACATAGTCCAATATCATTTTTTATCAGGCACGTAAAGACTGTTGTAGTGTCATCCCAGCACTCTGGGACACTGAGGCAAGAGGATCACAAGTTTGAGGAGTCCAGCCTGGGCAACTTAGACTTATCTCAAAATAAAAAATAAAAAGTGAAGGCCTAGGGAAGTAGTTCAGTGCAAAGGCCCTGGGTTCAATTTCCAGTACCAAAAATCAATCAATTGCATAATCACCGAAATTAAAAAGCTTCAACATTAGATTTTCTGACACAGCTAGGCATCGTTCCTGGGTACCGCCTGCTGCTTGTTGCAAGTCAGTACTTATGCTGAAAGGGGTTCTTTGTAAAACCTGGTGGTAGCCAAGGCCAGGGGGTCAGGTTACCAAAACCTATAGATGTTACTACTTTCCTGCTTAACATGTAGAGAAATGGATGCCTGAAGGGACCCAGAGGCAGGGAAAGACGTCCCACAGGGAAGGGACAGGGACAAAGACGAGGTGAGCAGGAAAGGCCAGAGTTGAGACTGGGCTTGGACGGTGACGCATGCTTGCTGAGTGACCTTGAATAAGCTATTTCACCGTTGGCTTCAGTGTCATCACAGGCAACAATAAGCCCACAAAATCGGGCCCTGTGCTTAGGTCTGCCTGTCCTTCTTGTGCTGCATTTCTTAACATATTTATGTAGATTAAGCAGCTCTGGGAGCCGTTTTAGATATGCCCTGATTTGCTGCTCAGGCCAGAGGCGGCCTCGGGGTAGAAAGGAGGGGCCAGGCAGGGTGCCCTGGACATGGGTAGCTGCAGGGTGTCGAGGGGAGGTCTGGACACAGTTCTCCCACCTCTATGGCTTGTGCTCAAAATCAATAATAGAATTTATTTACTTTACCACAACATTGTGTTTCTGTTTTTTGAAGCATGACCAAATAATCATATATGTGCTTAACAGCATAGATGGTGCTGAAACAAGTTTCAGAAAGCCATGCTCTCCCTACGGCTCTCTACTCTGCTGTTTCCTTTTCAGTCACAACCCACCATGCTGATGATGTCACCGACCAATAGCTCAGCTTCCTGGTACCAAACACTGCCTGGGGTTAGATGCTGCTCATGCTTTTCCCATGAAAGCCATTTCTGAATCAAGTGACGCTGACTGTCTGTTCTATTTCTAAAACCAGGTCTTCATTACAGAGACATGAAAATGCTTCATACAATTTAAAGTGCCCTGAGAATAGCAGGTGGCCGTGACACACCTATTCATCACACGTGTCCATCTGTGTGGACAGAGTGGCCAGTTCCCCCAATGGGTATCAACGGGCCAGAGGAGGGGGGTGGGTGTTCTGAGTCCTCTGTAGCCCACGGGAGCTGGAGGCAAAAATAGCTATAATTGTCCTGACATTTGGAAAGTTGATATTGCGTGGAAGAAGTTACAAGGTGGGAGCTCTGAGGACAGTGGCTACTGAAGCATCTGCCTGCCTTTCCTGTGTGAGCTCTGCAGGGTAGGTGTTATGGTTTGTGTCTGGGTATCCCCCCAAAGCCTCACGCGGTCATGGGGCAGGCTTTTAGAGGTTGATTGATTATGGGTGTGAGAGCTACACCCGCCCTGGGGTGGACAGTTTGCATACGTAAGGGAGAGGAAGAGGGTGCTTGGGACCATTCCTCCCTTTTTAGTGTTGTTGCTTTTGCTGTGTTCTGCCGCCATGAGCTGTAGCCCTGTGCCATGTGCCACTCTGCCTTGTAACCTGCCAAGTATGGACTGAAACCTCCACACACTGTAAGCAAAATAAACCTTTCCTTCCTTCATTTTGGGTGTCAAGTACTTTGTCCTAGCAACGAGAGAAAAGTAACCAAGACAGTAGGTGACCAGCTTCAGAGCCCACCAGAATACTTACATTTGCTCTACCTGGCTCAGAAGCTATCTTGGAAATGCAATGTCTTTTATTGACTCTAAAGTCATCGATGTGAATACCATCCCTTAAAAGGAACGATATAAAATAACATGGCAACTCTGGCCTCTTCTTGGTTACAAATTGAAGAATATTTCTAATGGGCACGAAGAGACACCAAGCAACTGTGAAGGCTTTTTACCAACACAAGTTTCTCAGTGCTGGTTTGCACAGCAGCCGAGAGGTGAAGTGAAGCTTCCTGAGACCATGCACAGAGCAGCACTGCGGGACACCACTTCCTGTTGTGGGGAAGAGACCTTGATCCACACTGCAGCAGGAAGGTCCTCCTCACCTCCTCACACGCTGACCCCACCCAGGCCCAGCCTTGGAAATCACAGCTGCTCACATCATCCCTATTTGTCCTCGAAATCCACCCCTGACGTCACTTCCGCAGAAAACTTCCTGAGCCCCCTGGGATGGCGCTATTGTAATGGTGCAGCTCTTATTAGGAGCGCACTTTATCACCCATTAGTACAATTGTTCTATTAGCAATAACTCCCAAACTAGACTTAAACTTTGAGTTTAGGAACTTGGTCTTTTTGCTTGCTGCCCTGCCCTTGGGGCCGACCAGAGTGCTGGAACTTGCAAAACAGTCAGTCAGCTATTTCTGAGAAAATAAACAGCGGCCCCCAGAGAAGACTCCCTGCTCTGAGCTCCACCCCACACAGCTCTCTGTCTGGGGTCATGGTTTCTAAAGGGCCTTGCACACCAAGGAGCTAGTGCTTTATAAAGTAGGCATCAAGTTCACAATCATGAGTGTGAGACTGCATTTTAAATTGACGCCTAGGACAGAAACCCAGAGGAGAGGAGAGGAGAGGAAGGGCTGTGTGCAGGTTCACACGGAAGAGCTACTCTGCCATTAACGGAGTGAGCCTGCCGGCCGTGAAGACGGAAACCAGGACGCCAGGACGCCAGGAGTGCCTACCCAGTGGAGTGCAGTCCACACACTGAAATGAACAGACGCGAAGATTTGGTTACTGAATGAGTAAGGCTACGCGGAAAGGACAAAAACACAGAACTCAGTGATACCTTCTACCACATGAAGCATGTGCGTATCTACAAAGATAGACTAGAGGAAGCCGGGAAGGAAGAGCTCCTGAATACGGCTCCCAGGGACATCCCGTGCACGCCCGAATTGTGCTTTCCTTGTAATGTTGTCCGTCTCAGGAGAGTCACTGGAAAGTATACAGACGGCGATACTCAGAGGCTGGCTGCAGAACACGTCCTTTGAGCCACACTTCCGGAACCCTCATGAGGAGGCCGAGTGACCTGACCTGCAGCACGGGTTCCGGGACCAGCAGCCCTGGGCTGTGCCCTTCAAGGCAGTCGGAGGTCGCTGGACACTCCCAGTCTCACTTTAGGGAACTTTGCAGTTTGTATCTTCTGACTACACCTGGGTACCGGCTGCATTAACAACGGAGGGCGTGGCCTCTTGGCAAATTGCAGCGAACCTCAGGGCAGGGCAGTGCCGGAGACACTGTCCAGGAGCTCAGCCACGTTCGCTTAGAATCAGTGCCTGCAGCTCCACGCAGCAACCCTGGGGCTCCTCCCGATTCCAATCGGCACGAATGCGCCATCTGTCCAGAAGCACGGACTCACTGAGGCATGGTACTCACCTCACCACCCACCGACCACTGTGTTCTTTGAAGACACCAGGCCCATCCCTGACCACACCCAGAGAGCCGCTCATTCCCCTCCCACCACCTCCACAGGCCAGACGTGATCGGCAACCTCCTTTTAAAGAGCGAGATTGAGTTCGTAATTAGGATGTAAGCTGTTCGAGGTCACAGCTGCCAAGTGTCTAAGTCAGGAAGAAAACTGAGAACCCACACATTGAACCATGACTCAGGTTGCTGGGAATTCCCACGGGTCCCCAGGATGTGGGCCGGCACAGTTTCCTGGGGCCCGCACAGCATGCAGTATCTGTTAGAAGGGTGTGGCTGTCACAGCAGGGGACGGAGATGAAAAGCTCACAACAGGGATACAAATACCCAAGTAGTGGTCGGTGCCGCTCCAGGAAAGAGGAGTCTCCTGCTATGAAGATACGACTTCCGTCTCTGCTGTGAAGAAGGTGAACGAGCTGTAATAAGTGTGACTCCTGACAAATGGGTGAGAAGACAAAATAATCAGAGTAGGGAAGTAAACAGTGTGCCAGTCCGAACCAGCGCCAGGTCTCCCTGGAGCCACCGACCCCCGCCCACAGGAGCAGCCAGGCCAGGCCTCGAGGAGTGTCTTCTATTGGAATAAATAATTTTTAATTTAAACACCATCTGTTTTGATCACACCTGGTATTGCCCTTCACGAGGCTAAAGGGACAGTTGAAGTGTGTTCTCCCTGAATTGCGTCCTGGTGTTTCCGGGGAGCCACGAGGTGCGCTTTGCATTTTACTGGTAAGCACGCCCTTTAGCGTGTACTGATAGGGAGCAGCAGCTTCCTGGGAAAGTGGTTCAAAGAGGCCACGTGGCAACGCGCCCTCGAACAGCGTCCAAAGCGAAGCGCACCGCGTGCCGCAGTGCACCTTGTGCCGCGGTGCAGGTGCCTTTCTGACCAGGACGGAGCAGGAGCGCAGGTCCGAGGCTGCACACGGCACGGGGAGGGAGCCGTTTTACCCCACGTGTGAGTGCTCTATAGAAAGGGTTACACAGGACGCACATGCACACAGAGTGTGTATGTGAACTTGTTCGTGGATGTACTGAATCATGATTAGCAGTATTTGTGTCAATAATGATAAAATCATATTTAATATTTTCTCCGTGTTGTTAATATGTTCTAGAATTGGTCCGTATCATGGTGACACGATACTCAACTAGTGCTTAAAAAAAAATTTTAAGCATTTTAAACCAATAATTATTGAAAACATGGCTCACCTGAGTGTTTCTATCGCTCTGTGAACACACTTGCGGACGCGCTGGTCCTGGGGTCACGCTCCTGCCAAAGCAAGCGGGAATTTCACCTCCCCCAGAGCCATTGACTAGGCCCATTCTAGCACTCCCAGAATGCAGGTCCCTGCCCCCACCAGGGTCAAAGCGGACAAGGAGGCCCCTGGGTAAGTGAGGACCTGCGGTGAGGCGGGCAGGCCTGGCCATGGGAGCACCTGACTTAGCAAGCCGCTCAGCTCCGCAAAGAACGGATTAGAATCCTGCACTTAAAGGAAACAGATCCCAGTGTTTCTCTTTCTACCGTCCTGCATACTCCATAAGCTTCAAGGTAGGATCTTTAAAAAAATCTATGAAAACTAGGAATACCTCAGTCCTAACTAAAACCAATTAGAAAAAATTGAAGCCCAAAAGGGATTAAAGAAAAGTCTCCCAAGTGGTTCTGTTTATCATTGTGCTTTTCTTTATTTTATTCATTTATTCAATAAATATCTAGTTCGCACCACTTCTGTGGAGCACCGTGCTCAGTAGTGAAGACAATGAACAGGGCCTTGCTCTCTGGTGAGGGAGAAACACACGAGCAATTAAACCTTAATAACTCACAGTTCTTTATACGTCCTAACATGAGTGAAACAGTTTTCCAGGCACTTTGTTAAGAATCCTCTCCATCAGTGGCCAGCCTAGGGTTCTGGCAGAGGCGCCCTCATCTACCTGGCGCAGATGATGAACCTGATTCCAGGGAAGAAGCGAGGTAACTGAGCAAGATGCTCAGAGCAGAACAATCTTCAGGCGGAGGCACAGCTGAGCAGCACCGTCTGTTTGCATCACCGTCGCAGACTCATCTCCTCCGCCAGTCTGCCCCGTGCTGACTGATGCTTGTTGCACAAGTCAAGTGTGTCTTTTGTTGCACGTGCTATCTGTTAAGAATTTTTGTCAACAGAAAAAACCCCGTAGGCTTTGCCCTCTAAGGTAGGAGGCCTTAAGAGTTCTTTGATAAAATAGAAATATGCTCCACGTTAAGAATGTTGACATCCTGGGAGGAGACTTGGTAGCTGATACACTTGAAGAAATTCAGGAATAAGCTCTGGAGGAGGCGGCAAGCAGAGAAACTCTAGGCTCCTCTGGTTTTGGCTGCTGTTGTCAGGAAGAATCAGTGAAGACCGCTTGATCCCAAGTCCAAGTACTCAGGAGTCTGTCCCCTGGAGGCGGCCCTGGATGCCCTGGGACAGGAAGGATGGCACAACTGGGTGGGCAGCTCCACCCCCACACAGTGCTGGGCAGGGCTAGATGGGAGCTGTGGCCACCCAGACACCACCTAGGCAGATGTTTCTGAACAGGAAGGAGAGCGCTGCATTCTGTGCACGCTCCAAGCAGAACTGCAGAGGTCTGTGGGGCACTGCCAGGCCCTGGGCAGCAGAGGGCTCCAGCTTTCCCCTGGTGCCTCATGCCTCCCTCTAGCAAGAGTGGGGCGTCTGAGGTCTACGTGCTTAGGTCGCTGTACAACACCAGCCCTACCTGTGTCAAGGAGGCTTCCTGCCTCCTACTAATTTAAAATGCAAATCCGTGATGTCTCACTGTGTGCGTACATCATGAAATCATTACTACACTCAAGCTAATTAATGTTCATTACCTCACTATTACCTGTTTTGTGTGGTGAGCACATTTAAGATCTAATCTCTTTGCAAATATAAGCATAAAATATAACAGACGATGGTCATCTCGCTGGCCATTAGATTTCCAGAATTCACCCATCCTGCCCCACCAGAGCCTAAGGCCTTGGCAGAGCCCTTGCTGTAGCCTCCACCCCAGCCCCTGAAGCGCCTCCCCCCCCTCTGCTTCTGTGAGTCAGGAGCGTTTTAGACCCCATGTGTGAGACCACATGCTGTTGAGCTTCGGGTTTCTGGTCTCTTACTCGGCACGATGTATTCCAGATTCACTCACACTGTTGCCGATGAGCAGACGCCCTTCTATATTGTAGCACAGATGATCCTCTACTCTGCGCTTGTGATCTTGTCTTTATCGTTTCCTGATCCATTCACCTGAGTGTGGATACTCAGATCTTTCCCAGCCTTGGCTGTGTGAACAATGGGGCAATGCTCACAGGAGCTGGATGCCTCTGGGACAGACTGACTTCTCTTCCTTCGGCTGTTTCCAGGGGGCGGGGACTGGCCACCCGGACGTCCTATTTGAACTGTTATGAGGAAACTCACTCTTATTCCCCATAACAGCTGCACCCTCTGCTGCATCTCTGACAAGCCCACCCTGAAGCAGGGAGTTAAACAAGCTTCCCATCAAACATGAGCCAAGTTTTATTTCTTCTATGTAGAGGTTTCAGTCCTAAGGCATTTGGAATAGCTATTTCCCTTAAAGAGGGTTTTAAAATTCTAACATTGGTTAGGCACAATCACAATTTCTATTCACTTATTTTATTAAACTTTGCAAAAATGCTAGTGGGTTGGACCTATTTTTAGAATTACTCTTCAGATGAACAAAATGAGGTACATGGAGGCTACTTTGCCTGGAGTATCATAACTAATAAGGACAGCCCGGCATATACCCAGAGGTTTGCTCTGAAATTTATGCTCATGACCATGAAATGTAATCTTTTTCCAATTACTATATACCCAAGATTGTGAAAATAACATCTTACTGAAACAAAAGAACCTGGGATTTCAAGATTTTATGATTTTACTCTAAAATTCAGAATAACTTAATTTTGTGAATATATGTTGAATTCTCCAAAATAGAACATAACTTTCCAAAGGTAACATGGTAACATGCTTCATGACCTAAGGAAAGCAGAACAGTTCAGAGTTAATACAGCAAACACTAAAGTTGGTTTCATCATTTTTATTGATATTATTTAAATTTTATTATTTAAATAAGATATATCTTTTTGCATTTGTACATTGCAATATTTTATCCATATTGCACATGGATAAAGATAAGATTCCTCCATTATAATATTTGTATTTCAAATTATTATTTTATAATGTGTAATTATTTATACAAATTGTTTTGAGTATATGAAAGCTCTATCACTTACAAACGAGAAAAGCCATGATGGCATAAATGCTGGCTAATTAAAGGCATTATTTGATAAATGTGAAACTGTTTTGACATAGAAACAGAGGCCCCAGGGCCCACCATCAGCAGGGAAGTTCAGTTTCCCCAAAGGTTTCCTCATTGAGAATCCACAAAGATTAAAAATCAAAATTCTAAGAATTGCAGTTGTCCAAGTAAACAACCAAATGAGCCTGTCAACCAGTTAAGAAGCTCTGTGTCCAGGGATGTTCATGGTAAAGATCCACTCGAGATTGAACCCAGGCCCTGCCCACCAAGCTGTGTCCCCAGCCCTTTTCAAAATGTCTTATTTTGAGACATGGTCTCACTAGGTTGCTGAGTTACACACGCTGGGCTCCGACTTACGAGCTCCGGCCTCAGCCTCCCAGAGTGCTGTGATTACAGGTCTGTGTGAGACCACGCCCACTTGTTTTATTTATTTTAACCATTTTGTTCCTGCACAATGTCACCTCTGCTTCCAATACCCACACAGGAAGTGCTATTTCCAGGGAGCGGTTAGTGTCTTCCTTTTCTCTCCCCATCCCCTCCCGTATGTCAGCACAGTCAATGGTCTCAGCCAATGCCATCTTCTCATTCCCTGCAAACGGGGCCACACACATGGCGTCTTGCCCACCAGGCCTGACCAAAGCTGTTCAGTCTCCAGGGTTTGGAATCAAGTTGTGTCTCCCACTGGCTTTCCTCAGACCCCTCCCACATTGACAGGAGAAAAGGTGGCTGGACACTAGTGTGGACTAGCCTGACTGGGTGGACGGCTGGGAGGTGGAGGGAGCTGTCAGTGTGTGGACTCGGCTCTGAGCACTGGCAGTGAAACTCACCAAGCCGCCTGGCCAGCCGGTGGCTACCTCGTTCCATCCGAATGCTAAACTAATGGAGAGGATGCTCTGTAGCTGTCCCACTCAGTCCTGGTTTCAGATGCAGGAGGCCTCATGAGAAGGGAAGTTATTTTCTCTTCAGAGATACTCTGGAATATTCTCTGGAATATTCTAAGTGACAGTGGCTGGATGTTACTATATACCCTGGAATATTCTAAGTGACAGTGGCTGGATGTGCCTTGGACATACTTGGAGGCTCTGTCAAGGAGCCTCGTGAAGAAGGACAGTGCCTCTGAGTCCTGGGGTCCACACAGAGATGGTAACGCCTGGCACCCTGAGATGTGAGTGGGTCCGATGCCCTGCAGCTCCCATTAGCCCCACAGCTCCAAATCAGAGAATGACATCTGTGTACCAAACTGGTCTACTTTAATTTTAATTAAGATTTTATCCCCGTCTGAGGGAATACTCTTCAGACAAACAGATGATTGCACTGGCTTTATCTTTTCTTCCTCCAGACTGGCGCTGTGGGCTTCCTCGGTGCCTGTCAGACACTTTCCTCGGGGCCCGTCCCCCACTGGCAGACTCACTGTGCACACTGCCCTCTGAGCATCCCCCGCACCCTGGTCCTCTCCATCCCACTGGTCACCCCTCCTCCACCACCTCCTTCCTGCAACCTTAGAGTATTTGGAATTAAATCCAGTAGCTACCGCTGCTGTCCATACCCAGACCCATTTGAATCTATGGCCACTACACGTTGCGGTCCCCCTAAACCTCGTGAAGACCTTTGCCACTGTGCTGGGATACTGGCTTCTGCTAGCACAAGCACCTCACTTCCATTGCCATTCACGAGTACGATCAACATGCGTTCACTGAGTAAGTTCTTGAATAAAGCAGACTTGCTCTTCCCAACTGCTTCAGCACCCATCTGTCAGCTCCGTCAGCTGCTTCTGCCCTAATCGCCCTGCCTGCTACCACAAACTATCAGGACTCTGCTGCCTGCACTGTTCTGGTGAGGTCCCTGTGCTCCAGGCGTTCCTTCAGTGCCCTTTCCCCACAGCAAATCTGTCTCGCTCTTGGCTACATGGGCAGCTCTGTTGAGCAGAAATCTAAGATGCTACACTAAGAGGGACTCAGGTTGTCACAAAGTGCACATTAGACGATCCTGAAAAGAGCCCGTCAGAGTTACAAGTCGCACATCACTGGGCACCACAGCAAAACTTTCCAGAAGAGGAATGATGCTGGTCTTCGGGAGGAAGTCAGAGGTGGGAAGTGAAGTCTTGAAAGAGGACTGCACTTTCAGAGAGCCTGGGCTATAAAGCAAAGACAGGAAGTCAGTGCAAGTAAAAGGCGAAACTAGAAGGAGAAAAGGATTTTTAATGGGGGAAAATATCATTAAGAGCTATTCAGAAGGAATCAGAGGAGTGGGAAACATGTGAAGTGCTGAAGGCGGGAGGTACGGCCGGGAAAGAGCAGTCCCGGAGGGTGTGGAACAAGTGCCAAGGGCCTGTGGCAGTCGGAGCCACGGAGGAGCAAGAGGAAGGCAGAGTTTGGCTACAGAAACTGGAAGACCTCCCTTGGCTTTCAGGGTGACAGGAAAGGTCACCTGCCAAGATGGAGAGAGAGGAAGAAGGGAAGACGTGAGAGGACCAGGGATCGTCTTAGTCACTTTCCGGGTTGCTGAGACACAAAACCCGCACCATATCTTAGGAGGAGAGTTCACTTGGCTCGTGGACAGTCCCTGACCAGCTGGGTACAAGGCAGAAACAGCAAGGCGGAAGGGACCTACAGACAAGCTGTTCAGACCCTAGTGGTCGGGAGCAGGGGGAGAGGGAGTAACCAGGAGGGAGAGCTAAGCATCCAGGCCCCGCCCCATTAACTGCCTGTCCTTCCCAGCCGCCACCCCTACCCACATCAGCTCCTGCGCTCCACCACGGTCAGTGCACTGGCCAGTACGGTGCCTCCAGCATCACTTCCAAACCCCACCCCGGGACACATGAGCTTCCAGGGAAATTCCAGAGCCAAACCATAACAATTTTCTTAATTTTTTTCATGAGAATATGTAAATAATTTACATGCATTGAAATATACACTCTCAAATTGCTGGCCATACTGTAAATAGACATTTTTTGAAAATCAGTTCGTATTAAAAATATTGATGTATTTGAATCCATTGACTATTTCTAAAGAAATAATTGAGAATATATACAGAAGTTTGCAACATTATTTGTTACAAGGAAAAAAACTGGAAGCTACCTCCCTATCCAATCATACATAACCAAGTGGTTAAAAAAGTATAGTGTGCATAAATAATAGAAATCTATGCACGTTGAAAGGATACTTACAAAGAATCTTAATTTCATGGAGAAATTCTTATAGATGATAAATTATATTAACATAAATAGCATAAAAATAATGTTATTTAGTATGCTTTGGTTAAATATAGGAAAAAGTGAATGAAAATGATAGCAATGTGTATAAGAGTTATACTCACAGCCAGGGATATAGCTCAGTGGCACAAGCGCCTGCCTGGCAAATGCAAGGTCCTGAGTTCGATTCAAGGTACCAAAAAAAAAAAAGTCACAAGAATTATACTCATATTCCTATATATACCTTTCAGTAGTTTCTGAGATTTCTAGAGGTGTGCATTCCTTTTCTTTCCAGAAGTGTTTACTAACCAAAACAATGCATGACCATCACTGGTGATTTATTAAGACTAACACTGCAAAGGCGCAAAAAGGAAAATTTGCCAAGCGCTTCTGGAAAACGAAGAGAAGCAGAATGAAGCGCGGATTTCCATAGCTCAGCTAATGGCAAGGCCATGTTCTGAATCAGCATTGCAAAGGGTCAAGCTTGCAGACTGGAGCCCGGACACTACAAACTGGGCGAGTGAGCCAGCATGGTGCTCTGCGCCTCTAGTCCCAGCTACTCAGGAAGCTGAGGCAGGAGGCAGAGAGCTGGAAGCCAGCCTGGCCAATATAGTGAGATCTTATCTAAAAAATTTTAAAATAAACAAACAACCAAAAAGGCCAGAAAGTGCAGCTCAGCTCATCCTTGGTTCAATCCCCAGTATTGAAAAAAACATGGGGTGACTAAACGTGGAAGACAGACACCTCGGATCCACCTTGATAAAGGAAGGAACCTCGGGCTCCATCTTTATAGAGTAACGACCCCAACCCCCGCTGTGGCTGCCGTCCTCGGGAGTGCAGTTCTCTGCACACATATCCTGCTTCCTGGCGAGTAGACCAGACAGCATTCACCGTCTAGGACACCAAGAGACCAAACGTCCATTGTCGGTTGTCTTCACCCTTGCTTTTTACGCTGTTCAGTGTAAAGAAATATCTTTGTCTCTGGTTCCAGCAAAAGTGAAAAGCAGAAGGAGAACTGGAAGGCCCAAATGCTTCAAGCAAAGAGCGTTATTTCCTTCTGGAGGTGCAGAGCATGTCTGTGCATCTGATGTTCACACACCAACCCCAATCTATGTCCTGCTCAGAGATCACTGCAGTACACATCTCCAGTCCTGGAATAAAGCTGGAAGACGTTGTTCTTAATGTCATATTAAATGCTTGGTACATTATCACATTGAAATTATAATTCTCAATGGAAAGCACTGGTTATAATTCTAGTGCATCGTTAATTATGTATTAAATAGATGCACCAATTATGGAAGGTTGGGGGATGCTTTATTTTCCTGGCTTACCTGCCCTCCGGTGAAATAAAATAAGAATGTATTACAACAGATAAAGGATCTTGTAAAATATTAGACACACGTGGTAGAAAAAGAAGAGCTTTCTACAGAGCAGAGCAGTGTGGGTGCAGAGGCAGGACTTGGCTGTGTGGAATTTGGTGACTCTTTCTCTGGGAAGGACAAGGGCAAAGGCAGTGCTACAGGGATTTATCTCAGGGACAGGGCGGTCGGTCTTCCAGCAAAGGCTAACTTCTGGGCAGCAACAGCAAAAATGTTTGTGTGGGAAAAATGAGGGGCTGGAGTATAGCACGAACCTAGCAATGAGTGGCCTTGATCCCCAGTGCCATAAAACAGAAGAAGCTGCTGAAGACCAGCGAGGAGTCAGAGGGAGAGGAGGAGAGGAGGAGGCAGAGGTACAGGGAAGGTCATGGCAGGGAAGGGTGGTAGAGAGGCGGCCCAGAGAGAGCTCAGCAGGCACAGCCATGTGGGCCACGGTGGTCTTAGATGTTCTGACTCTGACACCACCAAGGAGCTTGAGGAAGGAGAGGGACAGAATTCAAGCCAGGCTTTGGGAAGATCACTTTGGTTGCATGGAGCACAGACCCTTAAAGGAGAGGAATGGAGGCTGGCACCCTTGGGAGACCCCACCATCCTTGGGAGGGGAAGCGGCCTGGCAGGGGCGGCCAGTGCACTCGCAGGGTGTCGGACACAGGTGCATTTGGAGAAAATACCAGGGGGATTTGTTCCTAGAGTAGATACAGAATATAAGGAGAAAAAAAAAATTTAGGAATTGGATTCATGGGGATCCTGAGCAACTGGGTTTGGTTAGTCCTAAAATGGTGGAAATTAGAGAAAGGAGGGAGGGAGCAGGGGTAGAAATTGAGATTTCTGTTTAAGACGTCTCAAGCTGGGCATCTCTATTGAGCTCTCAAAGAGGCGTGAGTGTGCAGAGGCAGGCATTCGAGACTGGAGGTGTGCACCACCGGAGAGACCAGCGGGTGTGAGCCCTGGGTCCGGGACCATGGCCTGAGCGACTAGGGAAAAACAGAGTGAGAACCATGCTTTGAGAAAATGCAGCATTCTGAGTTTGGGAGTTTGGTGGCTTAAACTTGGGTGTGTCTGATGGAATGAGTGCTATCTAACATTACTCAGAAAAACGAATCTGAAGACAGCATAGCCTCATGCGTCCTGGAAAAGACACAGAAATGCAGTGTCCTATCCTGGGAGCACTATACTATAATGTGCGCGCACACACA
Organism: Chinchilla lanigera; assembly: GCF_000276665.1. NCBI lineage: Eukaryota > Metazoa > Chordata > Mammalia > Rodentia > Chinchillidae > Chinchilla > Chinchilla lanigera. The sequence continues at coordinate 1,372,445 of NW_004955409.1, forward strand.
CACACACACACACACACACACACACACACACACGTGACTGTCACTCAGCCAAAAAGAGGGAGATCCTACCATCTGCAACAGTATGCATAAACTTGAAGGACATTAGTTCAGTGAAATAAGCCAGACACAGAAAGACAAATGCAGGATCTCACTGGTGTACAGAATGTGAAAAAGTTGCCCTCTCCTAAGCAGAGATAAAACAGTGGTTGTCAGAGGGGGGAAGATGAGCAGGTGTTGGTGAAAGGGGATGGATGTTCAGGTCTAAGTTGAATAAGTTTTTATTTATTTACTTTTATTATTTATTTATTTATTATTTATTTTTCTGGTACCGGGAATCAAACTCACGTCCTCGCACTTGCCAGGCAGGCACTGTGCCGCTGAACTAAATCCCCAGCTCCTATGTTGAATAAGTTGTGGGCATCTAATGGACAGTGGGTGATTATAGTTAATAATATTTCACTGTCCGCTTGAAATTTGTTGTGAGGATAGATATTTTCCCCATTAAAAAGGTACTTATGTGAAGTGATAGATGTATTAACTAGCCTGATTGTGGTAACCTTTCACAATACATATGCATAGCACACCATTGTACTGTATGTACACCTTAAATATATACACTTTTTATTTCCAATATGTGCTTCAGTAAAGTAAGGGAAACCCTATTAACTTTCAAAAGACTCAGTCAGTAGCTTGCTCCCCTGGGGAGACGGTGCCTCTTTAATTTTTTCGTGGTTACTGGGAATCAGAAGAGGCTAAGGAGAACTTCCTCATTAGGCTACTATTTGGGGAAAGATCAGATATTTTGAAGAAAATATATAGCTATTAGAAGAAAGTGTAATTTAAATAGACTTTTAGAATCCATTTGGTTAAAAACCTCATGCAATAACTTTATCACATCACTCTTCATTTAAAATACTTTACTGGTGCATGTTTAAAATACAAGCATGACTGACTTAAAAATAATTGCATTGTCCTAACTTCAGCACTAGAAAAATGAAAAAAAGAAGGAAGAGGAGAAGAGGGAGGAAGAGGAGAAGAGGGAGGAAGAGTTGGAGGAGAAAGAAGAGAGGCAGAAGGAGGAGAAGGGGAGGAAGAAAATGTGAAGATGCTGCAAACTGTGGTGACGGTGATAATGACAATGATGACGG
>NW_004955409.1:1374112-1387422 GCF_000276665.1 Chinchilla lanigera
TGGTGATGATGGTGGTGACAGTGACGGTGATGGTGAGGATGATGGTGGTGGTGGTGATAAGAATAGTAGTCATTATCTTTGTGTGGAAGCAGAATAGGCTGCACTCCTAGGACTGTGTGCCCCAACAAGAGAGTGTGAAGTAGATGCTCCTGTACTGAAGGGACACCAGGAATCTCACAGCTGGAAGAGTAAGCCCAGCCATATTACATTGTTTTTATTTCAGCACCAGTGCTCCATCAGCATATTTAAGTTCACGTGTTACTTTTTCCTATTTACTATCATTTTAATTTATTTGATATGGATGTTTTAAATTTTAAAAGATCAAGTAAGGTATTTGAAGAGTTCCAAAGAAAGTCAAAAAGTTAACAAAGTAAAAAACCATACTGGGTTAAATGACTTCAAGCTCACTACAGACTCAGAAATTCTCACAAAACTTTTGCATTTTATGAGAGCCCTATCTCCGTTAAAGACAGTAAGTGGTGGGTGAATGTCAGCCTTAATTCGTGCCTCCAGTGCTCACCAAAGAGCAGTGATTTCACTTGAAAAATCTGAAACAGATGTCGGGAAACTGGTGGAAATGTTAATGCTGTAAAGGCTTCGGGGATGGTAAATCCTCCTTGTCGCGAGTGCCTGAGAAGTGCAATGCACTGCTTTATCTTGGGCTTGTGTACCCACTCTAATCCCACAGACAGCTGCAGAACACAGAACTCATCTGCAAGGGATTATACATGTTATTAGCAAGATCTGCAGTTTACACAGACTATGTTTGACGTATGTTTATAAAAGCACCCTGGAAAACATGTATGGATACACAGCTTGGATTTAACAGTGAGATCTGTCACACAGGTGAAGCTGGTTCCTTTTTGGAAGGGGCAATGATCAAAAGAGATTTTAGTTCTATCATTTTTTGAAAAGCAAAAATATGTTCATGTATTCAGTAACTAAAATTATTTTACAGTAGAAGCTACTTGCTAAGTGAAATATTTTGAGAGAGATTTGTCCAATAAATTATTGTGTAGAGTAAAAAAAAATTATTCTGAAATGTATGTCATAGAAAACATGTTTTTGTCCATTGATGAACATTCAATTATCTCATGTAAGATTTAGACTGTATCATGCCATGTCTGGATCTTTTATAACCTATTTTCCAAAGAACATGGGCCAGTACTTATTGACCCAATAATTTCATTTATATGGAAAATCTTAATGAGAGAGAAAGCTTTATTTACACAAATAATCACTACATAATTACATATAAGGTTTAAATTTGGGAGCGTAACTATGAACACAACAGTGTGTGCAGCAGAGTGTGAGAAGGGAATAAGAAGTAAGATGGGCACGAATTCACTGCTGCTGAAGCTGGTGATGGGCTCATGGGGGTTAGTTTATACTCATCTATTTGCTTTGGTAAATGGTAGATGCTTCCTGCAATAAAATTTTACAGAGTAATAAAAAATGCATTCCAAGTCAAAAATACATAATTATTTTAGAAAGAAATGTTTTGGTGATATTTAAAACAAAACCCAAGCAAAGTTACTTAGGCAAGTGGTGGTCTCTCTCTAGTTGCGAGGCATGCCATGACCTCAGGTCTCAGCAATTACTTTTCTTTATTGCGTGGAGCAGCTGCTACAACTCCAGCCATGAGACCTCCCCCAGTGGTGTCAGAAGGGTGACAGTGACAGTGAGAGTAGACCCAGACCAATGTGGGGGACACTGGTCAGCCACACAGCCACCCATGCTGACAAGAAGCCTGGGAGACTCTTTGTCCTTTTCAACTTTTGTCATTGTCAGGAAAGGGAGAGACAGGCTGAGCTTGGATACTAGGCCAAATTCACACTGTCTGAGAAAACAGCTATAAAAACATTTAGGTGAAAGGTTGGTGCATTCATTTGGCTGATAATTATGAAGCCATTGAAATACACCAAGAGGAAATGAAACAAAAAAAGAAACACGGTACAACCACGAGGGGAAAGCCAGCAGCTGGGTGTCGCCTCCATACCTGGCGATACCACTGCTGTTAAAATGTGGAAGCCAAAACCCATATGTAGGAGAAGACGGTACACAGGGAAGTGTTCGGAGGGTTACGTCCAATATAGTGGCTTGGGCAGGTACGTCATCCTCAACTTACTTTGTTTCTTCATTTTCCAATATTGAAGTAAGTTACTTGAGAATGAAATAATCATCATGTTAAGTAATAAAGGATTAGAAGGGCATAAAGAAAGCACTTTATGGCTTTAGCGTTGTCAGCTTCTCCGTGCAGGAGGCCCCGTCTGCCCCGTCATCAGGCCTCCTTAGTGCCCTCCTGGCTGGGGCAGCTTCTCTGACTCCATTGTTTCTAACGGCCTACAGTTATCTGATGTTTTGTCATCATTAGGCTGAGATTACAGATTGACAGACTGGACCACGGAGGCAGCTTGCCTTTACCCGCTCACGTCAAGGGGCCGCACGTCCCACTTGAGCTGTGACTGGAGACACGGACTCTGATCATCGCTGGAATTCTGCCTTCGAGTTCTCTGTGGTGGGCTCTCTTCGCTCCTTTCTCGCTGTGAGGTCCTGGAGGGAAGTCGCTCTGCATGACCCGCAAGAAGCAGAGAGTTGTGCTGTAAACCGGCTTCATCAGTGCTTGTAATTCTCCTACGTGGGAGACTGGTCCTTTCACCCTGTTTATTACTGTGTTACATTGTTGCAGAAAAACCACTATCAATCCAAGTGGAAGACTCTTTGCACCGAGGAGTTAGAAGGCAACTTTTATTATGCTCGTGGGCTAGGGAACCCAGAGGCTGAAATCACCAGGCCAGAGTCTGGTTTGAGTACAGATTAAAGAGGGTTTGCAGTGGGAAGTACAAGACCGATAGTAGGTTGTTACATGATTGGTTACATGGAATACAGGAATCATGTCCTATTGTGAGGCAGGTTTACTTAAAAGGAATTGTTTAACGTTCCGGGAAGGAGTAGTGGGGTGTGAGCAGAGCAAGTAGAGTTAAATGGGTCCTGGACTGGGCCAGTCTGTCCCAGACATGAAGTCCCTGAAGCAAGTTGGAAACTAAATATATCTTTCTAACTAAGGAAAGCACATGTCAAGTTGGCCCAGGGCATTATCAAAGAGAACTAGACAGTCAAGGCTGACTATCTACATGACAGGCGGCATGAGCATAGTCAAGGCTATGAACTGATTCCTAACCTTTGCTGTAATATGCCTACAAGTCTGCTATTCTATAAGTGTGCCTTTACATAATTATCTATTATTTATATCAACATACACTGATTAGTACTTATTTTATTCTTTGATTTATGGTCCAATATCATGTTACTTAGTTTGTTGCTCACATTTTTCTAGCTTTGGTTGTCACGAGCTCTATGCCCCTTGACATATCCTTACCAATATGGGTTTAGGTTTGTTTTTGTTTTGTTTGTTTGTTTGTTTGTTTTTGAGCACTTCTTTACTTTTTGGAACTGTAAAGTGATAGAAGTTCATCTTGTATATTCCCGGCCCCAGTTCTACAAAAGCCGTCTCCCCAAGAAGCCCTGGTTCATCTGCTGGAAAACAATATTAGAGCCAAGACTGGATGTTAGGTATTCTCAGTAGTATCAGACTGTCCTTTCTTACTTTAGGATGTCTCGCTAACAAAGTGAAGTGCTGCTGACCCACAGATATACACAAATCTGTGGCCCTCGTGCATGTGACCATCCAGAGAGGAGTTCTGCCAACGCCTCCCGAGGCAGCCACAGCCTGTGGATCACTCTGTCCTCCTCCTGTCTTCTGTAAGTTCCCACAGATATCAGAGCGGCTCCTACCAGCTTCCAGTCATTCACATTATTATTCAGTTCCAATATGCAGTCACAGCAGACCAGAGCTGCTCACACATGCCTGGGGAGAACTGCACTTCCAGAGTACAATGCTGATGTGTAACTCTGTTCCACTTTGATATCCTTGACTTACTAATTTCCAAATTTACTCACAATTAGAACCTTTTCTCCCACGCCCTGCATTGAGGCAGTTTCTCCCATTGATGGTACTTTTATATTCTCTTGACACAGTCTATATGGTTTCTTGAAATCCCTTGACATCCTAAATGGCTTCATGAAAAATAATTTTCACATAGATTAAGTTTCATTTTGGGGGCTATAAGGTTCTATAGGTTTTGAAAACTATGTAATCTCACAATCTAGTATAGCATCATACATGAATGGTTTCACCATTCCGAAAACACCTAATTTCACCTGTTCATTCTCTTCTACCTCACCCCTAACTGCTGACAGTCACTGAAAGTCCCTATAAAATGTGGATTTGCCTTTCCAGAAGTCATGCAGTGGGTCTCCTACAAGATAGAGCCTCCTAAAGCCAGATTTTTCACTTAGAAACTTGCATTGAAGGTTTAGGTATGTCCTTTCATGGCTTATTTGCTCATTTCTTTTTACTGCTATGTAATAGCTACTTGTGGATGTGGCATAGTTTATCCATTTACCTGCTGAAGGACGTCTTGGTTGTCTCAGTTGCTGCTGATTGATTTGGTGATTATTATTTTAAGATAGTACAGACATTTGCATAGGTTTTTACATGGACATCAGTTTCCAACTTCCTTGCATGTTTATGTAGGGCCATAACTACTGGGTTGTGTTGTAAGCTGAGGTTTCATTTTGTAAGAAATTTCACGTCTTCAAAAGTGGCCACACCATGTTTGCATTGCACTGGCAGTGAATACTCTTCCTGTCTCTTCACCTCCTTGCCAATATGTGGTATTGTCAAGTTTTCATCTATTTCAGCTGTCCCAACAAATGTATGGTGATATTTCAAGACAGATGTCGCTGACAGTGTTTTCACAGGCTACTTTGCCATCTGCACTTCTTCTTTGGGAGTGTGTCTGTAAGACTTATTTGATCTTTTTAATATTAGTTTGCTGATATTCTTATTTGGAGTTCTAGAGATTCTTTGAGTATTTTGGATATAAGTTTTCAGCAAGATATTCATCTCACAAATACTTTCTCCCCATGTGTGGCTTGTGATTTTATTCTCCTGATAGTATTTTTCACAGAGCAGAAGTCTTAATTTTAGCAAAGCCCAACTCCCTAAAATTTTCCTTTCGTATGTTATGTTTCTGGTGTTGAATCAAAAGTTCATTACTAAGATACAGCCTCACAGATTGCCTTCCATGCTATCTCCTGTGAATCTTTGTGTCTGTCTCCAGAATCACAGTCTTGATTACTGGAGATTTATAGCAAGTCTTTGAGGTCAAGCAATGCCAACCCCACCTTGTCCCTTTCTACTTTCCTGCTGCCCATTTTAGGCCATTTTCACTACCATGTAAACTGTGGAACTGGTTTGTGTGGGGAGTGGCTGAAGTTGGAGATCCATCAAACATGCAGGGCTGGAGCAAGGCTAGTCCCAAGAACAAAAATCACCCGAGGTGAGCCATGTGAACAAGCTGCTCCAGCTCCAAGAATGGGTATCACCCCAGGCTACCACGTAGGCAGGTTGCTAGGCAGAGGAGTGCCATGTGATATCAACCTTCTGAATGTAGAAGTAAACATGCTGGGTGGTTGAGCAGTTTCTTTCTTCCCATCCAGAGAGAAGGCTTCTCCTGACCTCAGCTTTCTGTATGCTGACTCCTACCTTTATTTCTCCATCCTTCCACCATCCTCCCTCCTGGCAACTTCAAGAGCTGTACTGGATGTACAGGTTTGTCACTACCCACAAAATGGCTTCCTGGTATTTTGTATAGAATTTGTTACATCTACACCTTGAATTGGGGAAAACCAGCATCTTAACAACACTGAATTTTCCAACCCATGCTCATGGAAGCTCTGTCTGTTTACCTGAGTCCTCATCAAAGCTCTGTAATTTTTCATGCAGATCCTTCACATTCTTGTGATGTTTATAGCACAGTGTGAGAGTCTGCTTTCCACTGCTGTAACAAGTAACTGTGATTCTCAACCTAAGAGGAGGAAAGATTTCTTTTGGCTCTTGGTTTCAGGTTTCTGACCCACAGGGCCCATCATCACCACTTTGGGCCTCCAGCAAAGTGTACATCATAGGAGACCCCTGGTGTGGGGTACAGCTGATCGCTTCATGGTCACCAGGAAGAAGAGGGAGACAGAGAGAGACAGGGTGTCTGGGTCTCCATTTCCCCTTGAAGGGTGCACTGCAGTGACAGAAATTCCTCTGATTCCCCCTTCTCTTAAAGTATACCATGGCTGGTGACCAAGACTTTCACACATGACCCCTGGGGTCACCTCTGATTCAGAGAAAATATTTTGAAAGTTACTTGCACACTGATGTTCATTGCATTGTTGCAGCAAAACTGGGTCCAGGAAAGGAACGACCTCTGAGGATGTCAGGAGGCAGCGAACAGCTTTATTTACACTGGTGGCTCTGACTGGGATAACTCCCAACAAAGTGAGGCACTGTTTGTCTATTGGCTAGCACTTTTATATGATGTATAAGCAGGAGGTACAGACGTGACACAGAACAACCTGGCCGTTCTCCTGATTAACTAGCATGGTGAACTCATCAGATATTAATGGTCATGAAGCTTGGTCCAATCAGGCATCCTGCATGTTTAGTTACACTCTCACGGTTACAGTGGCCAAGAAAGTAATTACAAAACCATGAAGCAGTTATGGAGCTAGGCAGTTTCAAAAGAACAAACTTTTTTTTAAATGAACAATCTTCCTACTAGAGTTTTTCCCTTTCAGTATCACTGTTCACAAGAGCTCAAATGTAGAGTCAACCTGGATGCCTGCCCATGATTGAATGAGCAGAGAGGATGAGGTGATGTACACAACAGAACAGTGTCAGCCACGAAAGGGTGAAGTCCTGCCATGTTCAGCAACATGGGTGGAACCGGAGGCCATCATATTACATGATCTCAGCCAGGCACGAGGTCCACATTCCACCCGTCCTGATCTGCAGAAGTCAGCAAGTGGAGTTTGTGAACAGCAGAATGGAACGGTGGTCACTATGGACTGGGAAAGGGCAGGCCAGGGATGGAAGGGCGGTCAGTGAGGAGCTCCAGGACTCATCGGAGAGGAGGGAGACTTCTGGCTTCTCAGTAGCATGGTGTGGGAACTATGATATTAAACAATCTATGACATATTCAGAATGGTGAGAAGAGTATACAATTCCCAACACAAACATTAGTCATGTTAGAGGAGCTGGAAATGCTTATTACCCAGATTATACATATATATATATGTATATATGTGTGTGTGTGTATCACTATACCATAATGCACCCTATAGAGTTGTTAATATTGGCTTAATAAAAATTTTTATTAAAATGTAAAAGACTAAAAACTTAAAAATTTTGTTCAGGTAAATTGATAAATAAATGCAAAGAATATAAATAATATCAAAATGAGTAATCTTCACTAGAGATCTTATTGACATTAGCTTAATGGACAAATATATCACAAACAAACATAGACCTATAGGTTTTAAACCTGAAAAGAAACTGACAAAGAAAATCTATAGAGTCTTGCCAGAGAATAAAGTCCGAATAACTTACGACATATAGAATTGAACATCTTACAAAGAAATCCAAGGTGGTCCAGATGGCTTCATTAGGGATCTGATTAAATATTTAAGAAATAGATCATGTAAGTCTTAAATATCTCTTCAGGAAATTAAACCTGAAAATGTGGACACTGCACAAACTTTTTTTTTTTCACAGCGCAGGCTTGATACAAAATCCTGACAGAGAAAATAAAAAAAGAATGCGTGTACTCACACACACTTCTCTAAAAGAAGGACAAGGTCAAGAAACAACACTAATACTATAATAGCAGAAAACTATTGATAAGTTGAACTGCCTGAAATTAAAACATCTCTCCATCAAAAAAGATTTTTAACACATTGAAAGGCAAGCCACAGAGCAGGAGCACAGGGCACCAAAGACATGTCCTTAAGCACCCTGTGAGAAGTAGCCACAGGGGTGACCAGTGAAATTCACAGGAGTTACCACTGCACCTTGTAGAAGGACCAAGCCAATAGCACCCAAAATAAGCAATTGCCTGTCAGTATCTTTCTTGTTTTTGGTGGTGCTGGGGACTGAACCCAGGGCCTTGGCACCTAGTTACATACCCAACCCTTTTTGTTTTATAATTGGAGACAGGGTCCCACAAAGTCAAATGTTTTATCTTCAGGTCTCAGCCTCCCACAGCTGGGATTACAGGCGTGGACTGCCGTGCCTGGCTGCCAGTGTGTGTTTTCAGAAACGCATGTGTGTAGTCACACGTGTGTGCACCGATGCACACACACTGATGAATTATTCTCAGTACCCAACAGTTAGCCCAGACATTTGCCAGCACGTACCAGAATACTTAGTATTCAGCATCTGCAGGGAAAAAAATGATATCTGCACAAAACAATTTAATCTCAGAAATCGTGGGTGAAATGTGCCAGTCACAAAAAACTTGCCATTTTATGATCTGATTGATATCAAGCCATAAACAGGTGAAGTCTCTTGTGAGGATTAATGACAGTTATTTCCTGCAGAGCGTGGAGGGTCCGGTGAAGGGGGGGACACAGGGACGCTGCAGGGGACGTGCGTTCTTCTGTGACGGCCCAGAGCTAGTAGAGACGCCATTTGGCTGTGCTTCGGGGCTCCTCAGTCAGGAATTTTTTCTCTTTTCTTTACATTTGTTACACTGAAAATAAAGTTTGAAAATATGAAAGGTTTCACTCTTGGCTCAAAAACCCCAGCAATGTATAAATCAGTAGATGAAGTGCATTATTTTCCTATTTAGAAGGTTTAGCCTATATAAATTAACCTGTGATATATAGCTAGATATTTTTGTACAACAAGATTTCTATGGTATTGGAAAAAATCTTAGTTTTGAATCGTGTTTTTATTTGAATGTTGAAAAACATATAGAAGTAAAATATATGCAAACGCTCTTTAAAAGACGAGCACAGCTTTCCCATTCTCTCAGGCTTTTCCTTCCACAGAACTCTCCCTGGATGGGTTTGAGTCCCGGAAATGGAACAAAGTCACCATGGTGGAGCTGAAGGTGACTCAGGACACCGTGCCAGCGGAGACAGAGGGCCTCCGTCAGGGGCTGGGAGGTAGGCGGGCCCGGGTGGACGAAAAGGAACTGGGGGTGGGGAGGCACAGCCAAAGGCCCAGGGCTGCACAAGGGTTAGACAGGAGCTGGGCCCACTGAACCCAGGGAGCAGCCCCACCGGCCACCCCAGGTCAGAGGTGTGCAGCCCAGGCACCTGCTGGGCTGATCCTTCCTCAGGGAAGGAACAAAAGTGCCCACTGCTCTAACCAGGTCAGCCAACACATGCCCATTATGTGCCTTTCATTTTTTTTTCAGAAACAGGAATATGAGTTTAGAGACGTGACTTGAGCTACTAGAGTGTTGTGCAATCTGCCTTCAGCCTTATAGGAAGTGATGTGTTTGAGGAGAAACGGTGCCTAGTGTGTGTGGCCGAGGTGCGGCGGAGACCAGAGCCCCGCGGGAGAGACGTCTAAGGCAGCTGTGCCAGGACCAGTCCTGTCTTTTCCGGCCCAGATCTGGTGCTGTAACCCCAAGAAGAGCGGATGAGTGTACAGGAGGGTGTGGCTTCCCCTTGGGACTCAACACGTGGAAGAAACAAACAGAGGTCGCTCGATTGCCATTAAACTACAGGTGGAGAACTTTGCAGGGCCTGGCTGGGAAAGAGGTCCCTCTCCCTCCAGGGCATGTGGGACAGGGAGTCCCACACAGTCCAGCCCACCCGGCCCAGAGCAGGACGTGGAAGCTACTACAGGAGGGTCAGAGCCCAGTGGGGTCTCTGAGTAAGACGGACACTGTCTGCTTAGCAAATGAGACAAGAACGCAACATGCAGTGAAGGTTGCTCTGTTCTGCTCTGTTCTGTTTTGTTCTACAGAAATGGGGGTTGAAGCAGGAGCTTAACACTGAGCTACATCCTTGTCCATTTTTCATTTCTTGTAATTTGAGACAGAGTCTCCCTAACTCACTAAGTTGCCAGGGCTGGGCTTGAACTTGGTGATCCTTCTACCTCAGCCTCCCAGAGGTGTGCCCCACCATATCTACTGAGAGTACTGAATATTCTTGTGAGGGTTTCTGAAGTCAGGGCCCCTGTGTCACCACCTGGGGTGATAGTAACAGTTGAAAGCGTTGAGGAGGCCTAGGGCCCAGGGCCCTGGGGTACTCAGGGATTGCCTGATAGGACAGATTGAGTCTCTGTCAGCTAGATTCCAATATGAACCCTAGCGTGTCTAGCCATGTGGTCTGGGGTTAGAGAGAAACCTCTCTCTAACGCGAGGATGAAGCTGCATACTGTTCCACCTTTCAGCCCCACGTGGAAAGTGACAGCAGGCTGGGGTTGGCTGAACATCACCCTGAGTGTTTTTCCTCACCTTCTAGACAGCCGTGATGCTCCTGATGGCCCACGGGGACACCCTGGCCCTGCGTGGTCAGAACCAGAATCACTTCCCAGCCCCAGCCCCAGCCCCAGGTAACTGGCAAAGCCGGACAGAGCAGAGATAAAAGGGGGAAACTTACTGCAGCCTTTGTGTGGGACTCGTCCCAGACTGTGAGGGGTCGGATGTGAGTTCTCTGCTAGGTTCCGTGCATTCTTCAACATATTAGCAAGTTCTGAGGAAGTCTGAGGCTTTTGAAGTCCGAACGAAATCTACTTTAAAAGAAAAACCCATTGTTCAGGTTTATAGACCTCTTAAAAGTAAAATTGATCCTGGGAATTTTTCCTCTGAGATTTCTGCAACAACCCAAAACAAATATAGCTTATTTGACAAATAGCAGTTCTGTGTGATATGAGGACTAAAAAAATTCTTGTCGTAAAAATCTAATCTTGGAAACCACTTACTCTGGCTGCATTAAATGGCAATAACAGAGCCAGCATCTGTCATCACTGTCATTTAGGAATTTAATTGCTTTACCGGCAGCTCCAGGAAAGGACCTGAGAGAGACCTGAATTGGCATTTGGCTCCCCTTTCTGGGCTAAGGACATTAAAGTAACTCTTGAATAGGGTGCAAACAGGCAGTTACCATTAAGGCTTTGACTGTGACTCCACCCAAAAACCTGAGAAATATCTATGCTGCCAGCTCTTGCAGAGCTACAGCTGGTACGAGAGGAGATATTTCAAGGCAAGTAGCAATATTTCTTGTCATATGTAAAAATAAGGAAATTCTTCATTTCTCTGAGGCTCCCTAAACTACCACCAGCAATCCAGACCTAGCACCCATTTATTGTCTTTTCCTGAGGCTAATGTTAAAGCAGACAAGTAGTAAGGTACTACATTTATGTCATTAAGTTAAAAAAAAAAAAAAAAAGCAGCCAATTGCTGGTCACCGTGAAATATTTCCCCATAAGGCCGGTTTTTATAAGTGTCAGAGCGACACGTCTCTTCTCAGATCATCTGCATACTAAGGCTGCTGGTGAGACGTAGTCAGCTAATTCACACAGCAGTACCATCCTTGCTGGGGACTGATGTCCCCCAAAAGCTGCCAACTGCTTAGTGCCTAACGGCCTCTGTTCGCGCTGAACTATCAGTCAGGACCTCAGGAATTGCCAACCTCCCCCAAAGTGGTTTTCTGAACACACCGACTGGATAAGGTTGTGGGAGAAAAGCCGGCCACCATCATCAGATCCACCTTTAGTAAATATAAATTCAGTCTCACTTAGCCCTATCCTATTGAACGGCCATAGATAAGTACTTAAATGTCTTTATCGAAGGACCATGCAAATTATCCAGCTTTTCCAATTAGAATAATTCTGATTCCCTGTCATGATTCCAATGTGTTATAAGATTAAGCATTCACCTACGTATGCGTACAAACCCAGACAGAACTAATGACTGGGTCCCATGAGATACATTGAGCAACTGACTACAATATAATGATCTTAAGTACCATATACTATATGTGAATACTAGCTTAAGTACCATATACTATATGTGAATACTAGCTCAGTTACTTTTTTGCTGCTGAGAATAAATACCCGATACCCAAAGTTAAGGAAGGAAAGGTTTATTTGGCTCACAGTTTGTGGAGATTTCAGTCTGTAGTCGGCTGGCTCCAAGGCAGCAGGGCATGGCAGGGGGCATCACAGAGGAGAAACAGTGCATGGCAGGGCAGGCAGAAGGCAGCAAGCAGTGAAGCAGCCAGCAGTAAGCATGACAACAGCCCTCTTTCTGTCCCTTGTGTTCTATCCAGGCTACACACCCTTAGGGAAGGTAGCACTCACATCAAGGGTGGGCCTTTCCGTTATCCATACCCAGAACTATGCCAAACCGGCCATAGACTAATTTAGTAACCACACACCCTTGATCCCAGCATCACACACTCTAGATCCAGCCACCTCTGAAAAGTCCCACCTATGAGCGTGTGAAGCTTTGGGAGACATCTAGACACAAGTCACCACAAAAGCTATTGTAAACAAAAATAGCATGGAAACAATTTCAAGGCTTATTAATCCCATAGATAATCCATATTTTGATATAAAACTACATAATAAAAATGGAACAGCCATGAGCTAATGGAAGATTTTAAAATTATTCATAAATCAAGACCAGATTCAATTGTTAAATATTTTAATATTTTTATTATAGCACCAATAGCTGAACAAATATAAGAGCCAGATACTCTATGCAATATACTAAAACTTCTCATCCTAAGTAATCTTCAGATAACCTTGGTGCTGAATATTTATTACAGCCACTTTGCAAAGGTTAGCAGCCCCCAAGACTGGAGGTTCTGGACACCCTCGTGCACAGGTCTACACCCTTCCTCCTGACCCTTGTCGCTGGCCCCTCTTTCCTCCAAAACTGCACTGTGGAAGTGACTGCTGATTATAGAACAGGAAAATAGTTCATACTAAGGTGTTGTGAGGGTTAAAGTACTGTGCATCGCTCTTTGGTGAAATCTGCATTTTGGCGAGGCCTCACGGAGGCTAGTGTAGGAACAGCCCGCCTCCTGGTTTGCCACTGAGAGATTTCAGAGGGTGTGAGACAAGCCTTCTCACTACTCCCCAGGAGACTGAGTGCAACGCCCAGGCTCACGATTCGCCAGTGGCTGCGGCAAGGACCCTCAGGCCTGAGGCTGCCCTTTGTGGATTTCACTGTCCTGTTATTGGGCGTGTGCTGGGTGGACGCGAGGTATGGCCAGCAGAGCTCCTTCAAAACTCACCTGAATTGGATTTCAGATGTCCTCACCTTGGAAGCTGTGCTGCTCCTGGAGGAAAAGCCTTCCTTAGGGCATTATGTGGCCACTTTAACAACACAGGAGAGGGGACCGTTGCACAGATGTTGTCACAAGTGTCACTCTAGACAGTCCCAGGCCAG
>NW_004955409.1:1387567-1451959 GCF_000276665.1 Chinchilla lanigera
GTCACTCTAGACAGTCCCAGGCCAGGGACCCTCAGACAAGAAACATCTGTCCACAGGGCCTTGCTCCTCAGGCTCCGTGAGGAACCTGCCTGCATCACAAATTCCTGTTGTCCCCTTTCACCAACACACTCGCTCACACCCATCTTTTGGAAGTCCTCAGTGCGGAGCAGGGCTCCGTGCTCAGCTGGGCTTCCTGGGACAGGACCGAGTCCCTGGGGGTATGGAGAGAGGGTCGAGCTTTGCTAGTTCCCCTCACTGCAGCCTGAGTTCCCTGTCCCTCCCAATGTGTTCCTCGACCACCATCCACATGCAGATTCTCCTCCGAGGCTTTGTCTTTTATTCCTGAGAGAAATGGCCACTGTCCTGCCTGCCGCCTGCGCAGGGCCAGCCCCGCATCTGACCTGCTCTATCGTCTGCTGCAAGGCCTCTAGCCAGGCAGCTCCTCACACTCTTCCTTGTGCTGCCCCAGAGAGCAGCGTCAGCAACAAGACAAAGACAGGAGGCGGAGCTGTGTCTGTGCCCGAGGAGCCGCTCTCCTGGTCCCACGCAGGACTTCCAAGCTAGCACCAGTCCCTGAGATGCTGCCAGAGGCTGGATCTACAGCCCAGGGCCCAGTCCTCTCCGATCCCGGACATGTGGCCCAGATGTGCAGTCCGTGGTGCCTCTGAAGTTGGAGTGGTTGGTCATGAGGGTTCATCCTGCGTGGGTTTTCATTTGCTACTCAGATTCTTCCACCTCTGTGAGACAGTTTTGCAGCCAGCTTTGTAGTCCTCAGATCTGAGTAAATTCACTGTTCACCCAGGCCTCTCCTCTGCCTCTTCCTCTGCCCAAGGAGCACCCTGGGAATCCTCTCCTGCGGGGCTTCACCCCAGCGCCAGCTCTCCAGCCCTGTGGCCAGGTCCCAGGACAAGCACAGGCACAATGCTTCCCTGCCTCCCTGTGGGGCACTGCCGGCCTAAGCAGAAATGCCAGCCACCTTCAATCTACTGTTGCCTAGACATGGCAAATTATATACGCATGCACCACACACACACACACAACATACGCACAGCAGTTCTGTTACATCATGTGGGTGACACTGGATCACATGGTGTGCATCTATTGTGTTTGTTTTACAAATAGAGTTGGTGTTGATCCTTAATATACCTGTAAGCAGAGTCTTCACAGAGTCATGAACATAAATGCTGTTTGTACTCATGCATTTAATATAAGAATTGAAAGGAATATTGAACTCCTTTAAAAATCTTGGAAGATTACTTTCTTTTCTAAAAAAAATAGTTTTCACTTTCCAGATATGCTATTTTTTACTGTTCTAGTTGACAGTAAGAACCCAGAGGTGACAGGCTTTTCTGGGGAGGAATACCCAGAGTTGATTTCATTTCTCAGGTGGAAGTTGTTCAGTGCTGGCTACTGCTCTGCTAATGAACTCCAGGGCTGAGTCCTCACAGTGGCCATCAGCTGGCTGCCTGTGTGCATCCTTGGAGGTTCCTGAGCTGCTGGGGCTGTGAACAGAAAGCTGGAATTCTTTCCACATTGCCATAGGACGGTCCTGGCAAAAGTTGCTCTTCCTTAAGATTTCATAACCAAAGTGAATTGGAAATATCTTGACTCAGGCCCAGCTCTCACACACACATGTATGTGTGTTTTAGAAAGCTTCTGGGAGCCCCTCATATCTCTGAACAGGATTCGCCACCTTTCCTTTGGTGGGGCATTGAAACTGTTGCCAGGCCCTTAGGAGTCACACACATGGTTGGTGATTCCTATCCCAGGTCCCAGGAGATGGGACAGAGCTTCACATCACACAAGCAGAAATGTGGGGAGAAGAATCAGAAGTCCTGACAGCTGTTTTTCTATTTGAAAAGCTGGTAGCCGGAAACCCTGAGCACAGACGGAGGGGAAAGACAGCATTGTGTGTGGAAATGCAGTGTAGGTGCCCGGCTTTCGGGGAGAGTTCAGCAGGTTTCGTGGTGAGGAGGTGGCCTGCGTGGACACTGGTGAGCTTTCCTAGCTCAGTGCAGATTCCAAGGTCCTTCGCCTCCACAAGGTCACTATAGACACAACTGCGTTCTGAAACAAGCTGCAGCAACCAGAAGACAAAAATGAGACACAGATAAAACGAAAGGGAAAGTTCCATGGATAAACAGATGTGATATAGTCATAAAGCTCAATTGTACTTGGCACTGAAAAGTGATAAGACACATAACGTGGATAAACTGAAGAAAGCTTAGCACTGACGGAATGCAGTCTCCCGCTGTGCTGCGCTCCAGGACACTGTGGAGCATGTGAAGCCCCAGACGAAGGCAGTGAGTGGGAACCTAACGGGGGCAGGGAAGGCTGGGCTCTGCATCTGTGTTAGTTAGGAGCAGGCTACATCACCTTGGCCCCAGAGCCAAACCTTGGATGGGAGACAGTGTCCTGGACCAGGGCTTCACCCTGAGCCTCTGGGCTGCTACCTCAGGGGAAACCCACATGGCAGACAATTGGCTCGATGACCCCGAGGAAGAGTACACCATGGATGGACTCGCAGCAATGCCATCACTTATCTTCCAGAGTCCTCTCCCCATCTCCCAGGGGATGTTGACATAACTGGATGATGCTGGAAGCTTCTCCAAGCTCCTCCTCTCCTGTCCTCTCCTCGTGCATTACTGTTTCACTTGCACAACTGGCATTTTCTTATAATCACACAGATTAAAGATTTAATGAAAATACTTCCATGCTGAGACAGGGATGAGTGTGTAATTATAGCTGTTAATACTCATTTTATTGCCCATATTTTATTAAATAAGTGTATAAGCCTGGACAAAGTTGTCCAAAGATATTATTACAAAAACCGTTTGGAGCAAAAAGCCCTGCAGCTGGCTGAAGCCCCTGCTTTCCCTTGGCTCCCAGTATAGCTACAGGCTGTACGAGCGCTTGAGGCCTGGCTTGAGGAAGACATGATGCGTGTCTGCAGCACTTCCTTCCTGTCCAGCAGCTGTTCCTGTGATATGTGGGAGAGACGGCACGGGCTGCTGGACCTACTCTGTGCTCCAGAAGGACCTGGTGCACTGCTGAGTCCATCTCCAAGCTCTGCTCGGATGATACAGCCCTGAATTGAGAAAGCTTGACTCTGAGAAAGGCGAGGGCAACAGGCGCCTCTCTGAAGCTCAGCAGAAGTTTGCTACTTGACCTTTGAGTTTCCACTGAGTGAGAAAAACAGACTCCAGCACGCTGAGGAGCTGCCTGATGTGCAAGCTGAGCAGTTAGAACGAACCAGGTCACACGGGAGAATGTCAGATGGGAGAAGAAGGGTATTGTGCCTTGGTGAGGAAACGTGTCCAGCACAAATGGCCATTTGGTGAGACCAAAGCCAAATAAAGGCACTTTGAGGCCATCCAGAGAAGCCATCGCATGCAGGGATTCCTGGCTCCTCCTCATCACTTCCTGTTCCAGGCCTTGACTCAGACGGACTCTGGTGCCACCTAGACACTGCACACCCTGACCACCACTGGGCATTGAGTGACCTCAGGTGCCATGGCAACGACCCTGGGAACTGGGCCAGGGCCGGGGCACAGAGCCACCACCAGGCTGGAGGGGCACAGAGGATGCTCACTCCCCACTAAGGCCCTTCTCTGTTCATGACACCTCCCTGCCACACCATCACCCCCCAAAATGGCCCCAGCCTCTCACTCTTTTTTAGGGTCATTTCATGTTTTGTTTTAGTTAGTTTAACTATTATAAAATGCAAGTAACATAAAATTTGCCATCTTCTTATTTTTCATTTTACAAGGTGTTGGCTCTCACTGTTTGCACACGCTCATCAGCCACGTCTCAATGGTGTCCACTGCCCTCTTCCCGCCCCCTCGCCTCCCTGCCCCCTCCTCTGGTATAAAACAAGCTGGATGAATTGTCACATTCAGACAATATTAAAGAAAAGTTATGAACACAACATATAAGATCAATTGGACATGATTAAGAGAACAAACCTATGAAAGATTAGTTTACATAAAGAAGCCAAGATACAGGCTGAAGGCATGGAAAATTTATTCAGTTAAATAACAGCAGAAAATTTCCCAAATCCTGGAAAAGATGTGGACATCCACATGCAAGTCATTTAGAACCCCAAATACACATGACAAGAAAGGAAACTTTTGGCATCAAATTACAGCTAAACTGCCAAAGTACAGATCAAGGAAGGACTGTTGAAAGTTACACTAGGGAAATGCCAAGTCATGTGTAAAGGCAAATTAATCATAATAATAGCAGATTTCTCAGAAGACACTATAAATGGCTGGGTTCTCCAATTAAAAGACACAAAATAGTTGATTGGGTTAAAAACAAGACCCAACTGTTTTCCATCTGCAAGAGTCTCAACTCATCAGCAAAGATGTACACAATCAAATGATTCCAAAAGCAGCAGGAGTAGCTATTCTCATATTCAACAAAATAGACTTCAGACAAAACTGGTCAGAAACAACAAAGAAGGTCACTGCATCTTAACAAAGGGAACAAGCCATAAAATAATGCAATAACTGTAAATCTAGAAGCACTGAATGTCAGGGCACCTACTTTCATAAAATCAAGCACTACAGCAAGAAAAGGGAGAGGCAGACCCCAGCAGAGTGGTAATGGGTGACTTTAATACCCCACTATCACCAATACATGGATAGCAGAGACAAAAAAAGTAACAAAGAATTATCACAGTTGTATACAAAATAGATCAAATGAACTTAACAGACAACCACAGAATATTTCAACCAACAACTGCAGAATACAGTTTCTTTCTCAGTAGCTTATGGAACTTTCTCCAAAATAGACCATATGTTAGGCCTTAAGGCAAATCTTAACAAATAAAAAATTAAAATAATTTAATAGATTTTATCAGATTATAATAGGATGAAACTACAAATCAAGACCAAAAGAAACTGCAGAGAATATACAAATACATAGAAACTGAAGAATACCTTATTAAAAGAGGAACAGGCCACTGGAAAATTTGAAGAGAGGATGAAAAACTTCCTATAATCAAATGAAAAGGGAAACACAAGCTACCAGAGCCTATGGATTACAGAAAAGCAGTGATAATAGGAAAACTTGTAGCCATGAGTGCTTCTATTGGAAAAACAACTAAATAACTGGATGATGCATATCGAGGCCTTAGGAAAACAAGAACAAATAGAATTCACAATCATTAGAAGAAAATAAATAATAAAGATCAGAGAAGAAATAAATAGAGACAAAAGTACAGGATCAATGAAACTAAAGATTAGTTCTTAGAAAAGATGAACCGATAAACTCTTAGCCAAAATAACCAAAGAAAAGTGAGAGAATACTCAACTAAACAGAACTAGAGGCCAAATTAGAGGATGTTATAACACATACCATTTGAATCTAGAGACTTATTAGGGAATATTATGAAAAATTCATTGCCAATAACTTCAAACACCTAGCAGAAATGGGCAAATTTCTAGATACATATGACTACCAAAATTGAACCAAGAGGATTTCAAAACCTAAATAGGTGAATAACAATGAGTGAAACTGTACCAGTTGTGGCTGGGGAGGATATGATCAAAGGATGTTATATATGTGTATGAAAATGTCATCATGAAACTCATCATTATGTAAATTATGTGTTAATAAGAAAGGTGAAAAACAAAAGATGATCCAAGTTAGATTACTCACTTATGTAAGACTTCTGTTCCCAATAAACATCATTTTTAAAAATTTCCGCATTCTTTTCTTTCTGTGAAAACTCTTCACACCCACAGCTGAACACACTGAGGTCAGTAACTGGCTCAAGGATAAGAATGGAGGATTTCTGATACTTGCTTAATGTTTTTTCCTGCTCATTACATTATTTGTGGTATTGGCTCAAAGAAGTGATTAGAAAACTACTTTTTATTACTACAAACAGAATTGTATGGCACTTGAACAATTAACTGCCTTTGAAGTTTTTGTGAACTAATATTTTCCAAGTGCATAATAAGTTCTGAGACCATTGTATGCAAAAGTTATCATAGCTACCTTTATTATAATGACTGGGAGGAGATATCTCTACCTACATTTCTGCAAATAGTATTAGCTTCTACAGGTCAATCTCCTAGTGAAAAAGAGAAAAAAATTCTTAAGTTTGAAGTATTTGAGGATGTAGCCCAAGCAGGGGGAATATTGAAAGGCTATAACTGAAATTCACTTGATACAGGAATTGTTGGGGCCTGCATTTCCTCTAATATTCCCCTGACTGGGAGAAATTACCTAATTATGCTATATATTTTTGTAATATAAATCAATGGAACCCACACTAAGTAATTTTCTTTTGAAGAAACTAAAAGGAGAATGAGATTGAGAAAAAGTGAACAGAGGAGAAAGCACTGACTTTTTTCTTCCTTCTTTTACCTCTTATAGGTTTATCACAGATAATGCAGACAAAGAGAAAGAAAATAATCACTTAAAATTTCACCATTCTCAGCAGCAATCAATATTGCTAATTCAATATGGACATTTCCAGTCATTCTCTATCAACCCGAGCATTAATTTTAAGCAGAATATGTTTGAGTGGGTGCTGTAGGCTGGGTTTCCCTGAAGGCAAGAGTTTGAGACCAGATTCTAGCGTTAGGAGCTCCTTTGGGTGATGATATCAGATATCACAGGTAGAAAGGTGGGAAAGGAGCACATGGATGACAAGGTAGCCAGAAAAGAGAAACTGTGACAGCGGGTCACTGGCAGTCACCTCCATGAGCGACCCTGGGAGCTGGCATAGACACAGATCTCAGTCATCTCAGTGCAGGGTTTGGGACTGGGGCACTTGTAAATGAACCCTGCTAGTTGCCACGTGAGCATTTACCAGGGGCAGGCCGCTCAGCACTTCTGGCCAGCTGGGCACAGAGCTGGCAAGTGGAAGGACAACAGGGGAGGGCATGTGGTATGGCCACAGAACCTCTCTCTTTGCAAATGTGACCTTTTAACCTGTTCAGTCATCTGGTCTACCCTGAATCTTTTCCATGATCTTAAATGACCTGAGTGTGGCATTCCTTGTCCGTCTTTTTGGTCACATACTCATTTATTGAATGGCTACAGAACTCTCTGTTGGCATTTGGAGTTTCAGTTTTCTTCTTATGGTGTACATACTGCAGAGGCGTTCTTCTACCTAACTAGTTTGTGCCTGTGTTATGATATCAGTATGATAAACAGCTAGCGTCTGAAATACTGCGCCATGGGGTGCCAAAATGTTACAGCTTTTGATTAGCACCACAGAGCTGCTCTCCAGAGAGATGATACTAATTTGGACAATTAGCAATGTGTGTCATTTTTATTATTTCCTGCCTAATACTGAGTGAAGTAGGCAGGACCACCCTGCAGATGCTAAAGACATGGAGGTGGTGCTTGCTCCAGAGGGGTGGAGTGCAAGGCCCAGGACCAAAGATGGCACTCTCCAGCCCTAGGGCCTTAAGGAATTGGGCTTGTTAGGTTTTGGACTTCACGCTTGTTATCCCTTCTTTCCTTCCAACTTCTCCGCTAGCATGGGAAGGTCTATCCCAGGCCTATCTGCCGCTATATTTCAGAAGCACATATCTATCTGCTTTCAGAGTTCCACAGCGGTGAAGACTTTTTGACACAGGTTGATTCATATCTCCAATGTCATCCATATTGGATTTAGATGAGATTTGGGGCTTTAGAAGTGATGCTGGATTGAGTTAAAGTGGGGGGCTCTTGGGATGCAATGAAAATACTTCGCATACTAGAAGGGAGCTAGAGCAGAAAGCCATAGACAGTGTCCCTTCAAAATGCATGTGCTGAAGTCCTAACTCCCAGAGTAACGGTATGAGGAAAAGGAGCCTTTGGGAGATGATCACACTTAAGAGGAGATCATAAGGGCAAGGTTAACCTTCTCTCTCCCGCCAAGTGCAGAAGGTGACCATCTGTGAGCCAAGAAGTGAGTGCCTGGCCCTCCCCAGCTCCTGATCATGCTGCCACCATGCTCTGATCTCCGGCCCCCAGTAGCTTCCACTGTTTAATCCACCTGGTTTGCGCTGTTTGCTATGGCAGCTGAAGAAAACTAGCACATCTGCTGCAACTCCGCATTTGAGATTTGAAGCCTGCTGAGGACGTGCAGGCTGCACACATACACCAGCCAAGGACTGAGTGGGAAGAACATGACTGCTGGGAGGAGGGAAATGTAAGTCGTTAGCGCAGTGACCTGGACTAAGGACAAGAGGAGGGAAGCCAGCAGGGACCTCTCTCCCCGTCAATCTCCTCCATGGGCCACTCTGAGATCCACACCCTCACAGTCCTCTGGAACAGCCCTGCTGCCAAGAAAGGAGCCCACAGCGCAGCACTGGCTGGTCCATCTCCAGCTCCGTGTCCCCTGGCCACCACTCTTTCACCTTTCCGCTGCCCAACTGCCATGGGCCGCACTGCTTCAGCAGCAATGCTTTGCGGCCTAAACTGAACCTGCCACAGTGCCATGCTGAGAAGCACCTTTCACAGAGATATATTCTGTTATGACAGGAAACTTCTGATGAAATTTAAAAAGCAATATTTCAGAAAAGATGATCCCGCCTGGTCACTTTGTTTTTGATAGCTATTCACATGCCATTATATTTTTGAAGGCAAGTAATGAAGTTTCCAATTACAACGTTGTATAAAATCATGGGCTGAATAATAAAACAGATGGAAGTGGATTCATGGCTTTCAGACAACTGTACTGAACTGATGTGGTTTAGTGACAAAGTTTAACTTGATCAGAGGTCTCAAATGTAGTCATTCAATGTGTTCATTTCCCAGTTTGTCATTGACATAGACTTATTTTGAAAAGTAAACTTACTGTGCAAATCAGAAATGGAGAACAAATCTGGTACTATAAACAAAATTTAATTCTGAGTGACTTCATTTTATAACTAAAGAACCTTAGCATTCACAGTGAATGCTAACATGTATTCACATTTCTTATATCGATGATAAATCCATTGAAGCTTAAAGTTTTTTGACCAATTTTGCATGCTTATATCTGGTAATCTGAACAACTAATTTGAAGACAACAATATGCAATATAACAGCCATTGGTGAATTCCTACCATCTTGTCTAGTGAAGTTCTGCATCATTTCTAATGTTTTTATATTATTTTTATTCTCTTTAATGGTTTGATCAAATCTTGCTTTCCTACATCTGGTAATCTGAGCAACTTCACTGAAGATAACAAAATGTAATACAGCAATCACTGCTAATTCTGTTTTGAAACCCTGCATCATTTTTATTGTTTTTGCTTTGTTTTGTTGTCTGTTGTTACTTTGTTATTGCTTTTTATTATTCTCTTTAAATAATAACAATAATAATAATAATAATGATAATGATAAATCTGAAGGTCTACATTTTCACCCAGAAATTCAGATGGAAAGAACTGGGCAGAAAAAACCTATTTAATTAGCAAAGATTAAATACTAAGATTTATTTAAGCACAGAATTCATGTGAACATCTTCCTTAAGAAGATGTGTTAATAGGAACATGATATCCAGGTGACCCAAGGAAAAGAGTCTTCCATGCTTAGTTGGGAAAACATTTTCAGGAATGCTGTGCCCCCTGGAGAATGTTGTGGATGGGAGCATGTAAAATAATCAACATATTCATGAAACTCAAGAGTGAAGTTCGGATTTGAAGATGTCATGGGAAGAGTGGATGGTTGGAAGGACCAAGAACGTTTAATCTGTAGAAGCAAAGACTCCTAAGAGACTTTCTGCTCTCTTCAAACAACTGAACGTCATTACTGGAAAAAAGATGCACTCTTGGGAATTCCAGGTCTTCCTCACAGACAAATATACCAAGAGTGGAGCAAGAAGTCCCGTGTGGCAATGACCTCCCCATGGTTGGACCTAACTGCATAGAGATCAGATGACCACTTAATTCATAGGTTGCTCTGCACTGTGGCTGGGGTAGGGGACCAGGGACCTCTGTGCTGTCTTCAACCCTGGAGAATCCTCAAAAAAACCTTCTTTAATTTTAGATTTTAGAGAATTTTAAACAACTCATAAAATCATCCTGTGAATCTTGCCCTAGCAAATATTTTAAAATTTTTCATTGTTAATATTATTATTATTATTATTATTATTATGTGTGCTTAGCATTGAAACCAGGGCCTCACATATTCTAGGCAAGCTGTTTCTATGAGATACACCCTAGGTCACAAATTAACTTTTAAGTTAAGAAATCCACATATATCTGCAAAGCTTTAAACAACTATACTATCAACTTAACAAAATGCACTTCTGCTATAAATGCCAGTGGCCACAGGAAGCATCATTCATTTAGGAAATGAAGATGTACTGTGCTGATATAACTAACACCTGAAGTTTGAGTCAGGTGGAGAAAACACGTCTGAATTCTCTTTCAGAGACAGGAAGGCCCTTCGGCGGGGGAGAATATTCACAGAGCAACTTGTCTGTGTGCCCACCACAAGCCCTTTACGGAAAAATGAACTCACCAAAGCCAGACCTGGGATCAGAAGGATAAGGTCATGGAAAGACCACACATCGAGCTGTCAGGGACAAGATGCGCTCCAAGAGCGGGCCAGGCAATAAAGGCAGGTGCTGGCACCAGGCGAGAGCTGTGTCCCTGGGGCCACGGAGGCAGAGACTTCTGCACAGGAGGGAGTTCAGTGAACGAGAACCATGCATGTATTCATCTGTAAACTTCTGTTCTTATGAGAGGCTCCTCTTTCTAAATCCTATCAGAAGGGGAAAATGGGAAAACAGATGATATGTTATTTCTGTCAATGAAAATTATATCAGTCATGTCACAACACTAAAATGAAACCAAGCATAATTTAATAATATCCTTAAGCAAATGACTCAAAATGCATATCTAAATCTTCTAGCATTTTGCATTATCTTCAATTTTCACTGTAAATGTTACAGATTTCCAATTAGTAGAATGCTAGAGCATGTATTCCCTACCTTCATTTCTATCTAGCCACCAATATTATTGATGTACCTATCCAAAAAGAAGAAACTAAACCTGACATATGACACTCATATAGAGTGTAAAAATACATTTTCTACAAGAGCTGCCCCAGAAACCCCCCAAATAATGTGTCATTTCCTATATTCTCAATTTCTCAACTCAGAAAGCTGCATGTTGAGTGTAAGTCTTAATGCATGAACTGCCTTTGGGAATAAAATAAATTCTGAGTGACTGAGTTTTAAAAATCTCTTTGCATTCACTATTTTTAGGTAATATTAAGCAAACCTTAACTGCAGCTCACCACAGCACTTTCAGCCTATGTGTATGAGGGACACGGAAGAGAAGCGCATCTATCACATAACATGTACATTGTTATTTCGCTTTTAAGATCATTGTCTTCCCAGTCCTCTGCCAAAATCTCTGGGAGAGCTGGGCTCTCGCTCTGCATAGTTCTCCCAGCAGACAGCCACCTAAGGCAGCACTGGGCTAATAATAGCAGCTGGTGACTCTGAGGCCGTCACCAGGATCAGGCAGCCAAGCGCCCGGGGCCAGGCAGAGGCCACCTCAATTTGTCTGCTGATCTTTTCCTAGGCTTCATTCCTGCAGGTCTGAACATTTTCACGCCTTCCCTAAGATTTCAGGAAATTCCCAGGTCTTTGACTCCCAAGCCTCCCTGTGAGCTTTAGCTCTCCTGCTACATCAGAGTAGGGCAGCCTTCGCGTCTCACGCATGGTGCCCCTCTCCTGCCCTGTGCCAGCCCTAATGTACCACCCAACTCTTCTGTATTTTCTGCAAGGTTCACCACCTATTTATTGCCCCCAACTCTACTGAAAATTTTGGCTATTAGGTACATTTAAACAATTTTAAATTTAATACATAGCACTGTTTTCTGTCAAATACCTCCTCTTTCCCCGTCTCCTCCTCCTGTGACAAGGCTGTCTGTAAATCACTGACTCGAGCCCCCTCTCCGCACTGCCTCCTCCTCCTGGAACTCCCTCTTCTTTCATCTCTGCTACATCCCAGACTTGTTCGCTCCTCTGCAGAATAAAATATAAATAGCTTACCTTCTTTACAGTAAACGAGGACAAGCCGTCCTAATAACGCTGCCTTTCACGGGGCCTAAAAACCCCACATCAAAGATTAATTTCTTTAGAGTTCGAAGGTGTTTCTCATTTTAAAGGCTCCCATCTTGAGTTCAGAATTACATAGAATGGTGAACCCTCCCCAAAGCGCTAGGGGTTTCAAAATTCCTGCTGAAAGGCTATGCTGAGGAAAGAACCAGAAAGGACGCAGGGCAGCCAGGCCCTGTCCGGTCCAGGAAGGCCCACACTGCCAGCAGTGGGAGGCAAAGCCAGCAAGCGTGTGCTGCGCAGGCCAGGGTCAGGACTGTGTGTGCACAGTGTGTGTGCATCCGCGTCCAACGGTCTCCCCAGTCCTTTCCACGCCCAGCCACACCGGGAAAAGGAGCCGTCAGGATTGTTCTTCAACGTTCTAGTGAGTTCTGTAGAAAGGTATTCAAATATATCCTACTTTTTGAACATCTCACCATTATCTACCTAAAACAGGTAGGTAGATTTACACTCCCCACCAGGAAAGAGTACCAGAACCCAGAATTAACCTACTGCCATAAACTATAGAAAACTAAAAAAATAATAGAGTCAAATCTATTTTCAGACACTGCACTATACGTGGGACAGTGTGTGATGCAGAGCAGAAGACACAAGTGGGATAAACCTGTAATTATTTGTATTTTCTACTGGGGGGCAGTTACCAGACAGCGGCGTCTGCAGTGGCAATCTACACGACCCCAGAGGAAGACCTCAGATTCCACGAAGGCAGGAGCAGCTAACATTTGCAGGTTATCTTAAGTCTCACAGCTCCAGATTATCTTGCGGTAACATTAAGCCTGTGGCTAAATAACAGTCTGTGCATATGTGGGGGGAAATCCCCAGGTGAGAAACTGAAAAGGAAAAGAACAGTTGCTGACAGCTGTAAACAAAAATTTTGAGAGCCACGTATTGTAGCAGAGAAACCAATACCAATCCAAGTGGAAGACTCTGCACCGAGGAGTTAGAAGGTAGCTTTTATTACACTCGTGGGCTGGGGAACGCAGAGGCCCAAATCACCAGCCCAGAGTCTGGTTTGAGTTCAGTGTAAATAGGGTTTTCAAGTGGGGAAGTACGAAGCTGATAGCGGTTACTTCATGATTAGTTACATGGAGTGTAAGAATTATGTCATATGTTGTCAGGCAGGTTTACTTAAAGTGAATTGTTCAGTGTTCTGGGAAGAGGGGAGAGAGGTGTGAGCAGAGCAAGTAGAGTTAAACGGGTCCTGGACTGGGCCAGTCTGAAGTCCTCGAAGAAAATCCTTGAAGCAAGCTGGAAAGAAAATGTATTTTTCTAACTAAGGAAAACATAAGCCGGACACAGCCAAGCTGGCCCAGCGCATTATCAAAGACAAGTAGACAGTCAAGGCTGACTATCTGTGTGACAGGCAGCGTGAGCACAGTCGCAGGCTAGGCGGTGATTTCCAACTGCCATAACATGCCTCAAGTCTGCTATTCTATAAATGTGCCCTCACAATATTACTAGAGTCTTTCCAGTTTCCAGCAGCAGAGTAGAAGCATCAGTGAGCAAACACAGTATGAATCAGAAGGTGCAGACATTAGAATTGGGGCTAACATAAAGGCTGCTTCATACTCACTGTAAAAGGAGCTTAAAATCCAGCCGCTCTGTGATCAAAATGATAGCAATGTTGGCTGTAACAAAGTCCAGTATCCCTACCAGAAAACAGCAAAATCCAGTCACTCAAAAACAGATTCAAAATATATGGCAAAAAATGAAAAGTAACCAGCTATATTAGAAAGCAAGAAAAATGTGGTCTATACCTAGAAAAAGGGAGTCAATAGAAACAGACTTAGCCATGAGAGGGTGGTAGAGTAAACAGAGCAGTATCTTCAAGCAGCCCACTTAAATATGGTGTTATGTTTGTGTCTGGATGTCCCCCCAAAGCCTCATGCAGTCATGGGACAGACTTCTAGAGTTTATGATTGATCCATGATCCAATGCTGGGATTATGAGTGTGACTGCTATACCTACCCTGGGGCGAATAATTTGCATACAATTTAAGGGAGGGAAAGGGACGTGCTCTCCCCTCTGCAACTCCTCCCCTTGTCCCTTGTTTCTTTTGCTTTCTTCTGTCACAGTGAACTGTGGCCCTCTGCCATGTGCTACTCTGCCTTGGAGCCAGCCAAGCACAGACTAAAAACCTCTACAAACTGTAAGTTAAATAAACCTTTACTTCCTTAATTTTGGGAGCCAGGTATTTTGTCTCAGCAATGAGAAAAAAGTAACCAAGACATATGAGAAGGGTGCTTGAGGA
Organism: Chinchilla lanigera; assembly: GCF_000276665.1. Lineage (NCBI taxonomy): Eukaryota > Metazoa > Chordata > Mammalia > Rodentia > Chinchillidae > Chinchilla > Chinchilla lanigera. The sequence continues at coordinate 1,401,886 of NW_004955409.1, forward strand.
AGTGAGAAAAAAAATGAAGTGATGGGAGAAAGGGAAGATATAAAAAACAAATAGAACTTCAAGTAATATGCAACTAAAATTTCTGAAATAAAATTGCCATAGGATAAAATTAATAGCCAGATTAGACACTGCAGAAGTGAAGATCTATGAACGTGAAAACAAAATAAAAGTACCGACCAAAACAAAATGGAAATGACCAGAGTCTCTGTGACATATGGAAAAATATCAAAAGATCTAGTACCTGATGAATTAAAGTCCTCAAGAGAGATAAGAGAGAACACAATATGAAGATGAAATAATGCCCAAATTTTCACCAATACACACTGCACTGTGAACGTTCATTATGATATGTCAACTTGAGAAAAAACAGCCTAGCATACCAGTAAGTCCTGTGTGTGTCTGTGGATGAGAGACAAGGAGGCACAAACTGAGGGAGAAGACCTGCCTGGGATGTGGGTGGCACCAACCAATGGGCTTGCAGCTTGGCCAGAATGAAGATGGAAAGAAGCAGAAGTGTTCCCTTTTTTCCTCAGAGTGCCAATCTTCCTTAGTGCCTTAGAAATTCTTCTCTAGTTCTTTCAGCCTTCAAGCACAGACTCTTCAGCCTTTGAATGCAGACTCTTTGGCCATCTGAGACATGACTCATATCGATGACTAGAGTAAGCTTCCAAGCCTTCTGTCCTGCACTGCTGCTGGATCCTCCTTCTCTCCAGCATACAAGCAGCTATCTTGGAGCCTTCCTCCTCTGACTGCAGGTGCCCACTGTGGTGGATGACAACTGGTGTCACCTTGTAACACCCAGCTGAACTTAATCAGCATGGTGCTGGGTGTGGGAGGCCCACCCAAGGGTTGTTGCCAGCAGCATAAGAGGCAGAACTGGAGAAGTAGTGAAGCTGTTAGGAGCTTCTGGAAGCTGTAAGGAGCAGTTGGTTCTCTTGGAGGAGCTTGTCATGCTGGCTTTCCAGATGAACTCGGCTGTTCTCATGATCCAAGGAGCTTTGGACCTTATTGTCACTGAGAATGGCTACAGTTCTCTTCAGGGTAGCTCTGTTCCTCACTTCGAGCATTGCTTCCTGGCTCTGGAGGGGAAGATGGTGCACTGCTCAGTCTCCTGGAGAAGCTTGTTTCACTGACCTTCCTGATGGAATTCAGCTTTCCTCATATTTGGAGGAGCTCGGGGCTATTGCTAAGGATGGCTGTGGTACTTTCCAGGGGAGCTCTGGTTCTAACTTTGAGCATGGCTTCCTGACTCCTGTTCATATCCCTCAGCCTACTGGCATATATCCTTCATCCTGCTGGCACAGAATTTCAAGCTTCCATCATTAACCTTTGGGCCTTACCAACACAGATCCATGAAACAGGTCTGCACAAGACATTGTCATGGGCTCTAGGCCTCCAGTTGGACTTGTGGAAGGCATTGTTATGGGCTCTAGGTCTTCAGCTGAACTCATGCAGGACATTATTGTAGGATCCAGTCCCTCAGCTAGATTCTGTGGTCTTCAGTATGTGGACAGATTTCCTGCACTCTCTTTTTGTATATGATTCTTTGGGTGGCTACTATAAATAATCTTATAAAATATGTGTTCTATACTATACTGTTCCCCTTGGGAAACCCCAAACCACAACACCCACTGCGTCACTTCTGCTCCTGGTCCTGTGAGCCCAACTCATGAATCCCTTATATAATCATACGCATATTTTATATTGAATCTGATCCTGTAGAGAACCCTAACTGATGCAATACACTGCATGCTGACCTACAGTCTTAACCAATGTAAAAGATCCAAAATCACCCCATCTATGTTCCTAATCATAAGCATTCAAACTGACTAAGAAAACTGAATATTATCTGGAAATTTCCCAAATACTTGCAGTTGTTTTACATCCTTCAGAATATGAAGTTACAAGTAAAAATAGAAGATATTTTAAAGTAAAAATAAAACAGAACATAATCTCATCTACTTGAAGAAGATACTTAAAAATAGTACATTATACCCAAGTTAATTAGAAGGAAAAAGAAGAGAATGAGCCAAGGAAACAGAAAAGTAATAGAGAAAGTCAATCAAAGCCAGTTCTTTGAAAAGATCTATTGAATTTATAAAACACTAGTTAGACCGATCAAGAAAAACATCATGGGTAGAGGAAGGGATACAAATGAATTACCAAGGTCAGAAACAAAACAGGAAGCATCACCAGAGACCCCACAGACAATGCATGGGTAATAGGGAATATTAGGGACAGTTTCTTGAGTATTAATATGAACTTCTATGAAATGCCTATGCTGTCCTCAAATAATAACACATCATATTGTGTCTTGACTGACCAAAGAATGGATGCATGTCTACCTTTACACCAGAGGTTCAAATTTACCCAAACCATATCAATATTGCACCAGAGAGGTACCAAGTAGGCAAAGAAAATATGCACCTGCTGCACTACTGTGGCCTGAGTTTAACCCCTCCATCTTTGGCACTGGTCCCGCTGGGTGGTCCCTGAATTGATGTTGGTTTCCCTATGTGTAAAGGCAGCCTAGGCAAGATGCAGAAAATCATCTCATAAAATTGCAGGCCTGCAACATGCTCCATAGTCTCTGACATTTTGCAAGCCAAGGTTCTTTCATGTCTTCTACAGTTCTTGATGTACAGATAGTTTAAAAATCTGCATGTTCAGATCCACTCCAAATTCTAGGATCCATCCTAAACTTAGTTGGTAGGAGGTTATGAAGTTCTAAAATGTCAATGCAAAGTTTCTCTAGGTGTTGGTCTTCCTGATCATGGGTACAAGTTTACCTTCCTGGGGCACTGATGACTGTTTCTGGTGTCTTCTCAGGCTCGTGGATCCACAGGCTGTGAGAGCGGCTCTTCTGTACTCAACCTGAGGTCCACAGTTAGCCCTATCCAGAGGGCTTAATACGTCTGCAGGGAGAGGGTTCCTGAAGTCACTGAGCCCCCAACCTCCCAGTCCGGATGCAGACATCACCAAGTAGAGCTGAGGGCTCTTCCCAAAGGGCCTTAGATTTCCTTACTGGAAATACTACTACTAAGTATCTGTCTGTACAGCATCATCATTTCATATATAAAAAAATTCATTTAAAATTACTTAAATATGTCTTGAAGCAAATAAACATCATCTTATTAATACATACATATGGTCATCTTTGGCTGTGTGAGTAACATAAAACATTATTTCATTTAACCCCTGTAAAGCTAAGTAAACACTAAATGTGGAAATTAAATAAATCATCTCAATTCATAGGTTGTGCAAATAATCTATATATACGGCATCACTAATGTCATAGATGCATTAGTTATTATAAAAGTAAATAAAGTAAAATGCATGAGAACACGCTCCAGGAGAAGAATCTTTCACAAGAATTGAGCTTTACTGCAGGAGCAGAGAGCTTCACCAAGCTCCGGATTCCTTTGTCATGGGCTCCAAGCCTCTCATTCACAGGACACGCGGATGCAAAGTTCTGGTCTCATCACATCAGTGTACGAATTCTGCAAATGTTGGGGGAGGCTGCCCAGCTCAGATATGTCTCCCTAATACACCCCAAAGCCCTCTGAATACAGGAAACTGGGGAATAAAAAGACTCAATCACAGAACACTCACCTCATCACACATGGTCTACATCACACAATTTCTGGTGGTTGATTTAAGCCCAGAGCTTAAATCACACAAGGAATCCACATTTACAATCACATGGAGCTCGGCATCCCTAGACCAGGCCTTGGTGCTCAGGAAGTTTCCTGAGTGAGGGAAATGCTGACCCATGAGGAGAGGAGATGTCCAGTACTCAAGCAGCTCTGCATCCTGAGACCTTGTGTTGAAGGCTGCAGGTGAGCTGGGGTCGCTGTGTCTGCATCCAGCCCCGCTGCTGCTCTGACTGTGGCCAGGTCACCTCTGCTCACGGGACTTGTCTTCTATGTCACAGGAAAATTACGACATTGGTGGTGACTCCCAGCTCTCCGGTTCCCGCCTTGCATGTGTCTGCTGATGCTCACCCACTCTCTCCTGCCCGTGCAGCCTGTTCCAAGCCTGGAGTTCACTTCTCTCCTCCGTGCGGCTGCTCATCCACCCACCCCTCTGCACAGGGCGCCTCCCGAGCACAGCCCCCGCCCATCACACAGGCAGGCCTGTTCCTTCTGAGGACTTTTCAGGTTCTCCTCGCACCGTGACTTTCCTCCTCCTCTCTCAGCCAGAGTTCCTTATGGAGTCATCTCACTTCCAGCTTCTACTGTTTAGCACCCGCCTATTTTCCATTCCACGGAACACAGCGGGTCACTAAATCTCATGGGGCCGCTGCACTCCTGATAAACCTTGGGTCCCTGCGGCACAGGACCTCTGCTGTGTCAGTGTGCGGAGCGTGAATGCACATCTAGCGGGCAGTGTGCACCCCTGGGCCTTGCTCCACACACCTGCCCCTTGTCTTCCATTTCCTTTGTGCACTTTCTCCCTGCTGCCATCTCCCGGCCTCCAGCTTTGCCCTCTGGCAAAGATGTCCTATGGCCCTCCTCGAGCAGCATCCCCAATCTCAGATGCACTACTCATTGTCAAAGTGGAAGTACAGCCAATCAGCCGCTCCAAGCATGGGCACCCAACGCATTGTTCAGGAAAAGAAGTATTTCTCATTGTCATATGGGCCACTTCTGGCCACTTCACAAAGTTTTCAGCTTAAAGAGTGTGTAAGAGCATGTTGATGATGCTGGTTTCAGGATTTCTTCAGTTTCAGGGAATAGAAACCCAAGTCTAATTGGCTTAAGCAATGAAATATTTCATGTAAGTTTAGGAAAGGTTAAGGAGCAGATTCAGGCATTGCTGGGTTCAAATGTACAAGCTGTTTTTTTTCTCTCTCTCTCTCTCTCTCTGTCTCTCTCTCTTTCTCCCTCTGTCCCTTCCTGCCCAGGTTCTCTATATCAATTTTTCATATCAAATACCCCAAGTTGTTAACAAGAATATCTATCAGCACCTCTAGCATCTATCCTGCTAACTAAGCAAATATAACTTGAAGATAGTGTGCAATGTATGATCAAAGTACAAGATGACTGTTTAAATTTTAAAACTTTATTATAGTAAAAGACAAACTGCCATTAATCCCCCACGAAATCTTCCCCTTTGCTTCAAATACACCGATCCCATTGCTCTTGCCACTGTCTGAAGCAGTTCCAGAAGTCCTCTTTCCTGAGGGTCCTTACCCTCGGGTGGGATTCAAGTATAGTGAGTGCCACCACTTAGTGCCATCCAATGGAAAGGCACCTCGTAAAAACATGACGCTGTGTCCTCACCCTCCTCATTCGCAGGATCTGGCACGTGCGAATTCTAACTCTTCCCCAAAGTCAAAATGGCTGTGAAAGGGAAACGTTTTTAATTTATTCAGGACACTGTGGCAGCCACAACTGCAGGACTAGAGATACTCAGGAGAGAGGACTCCAGACCTCTTCAAAAAGTGGGAAGGGCCATGGAATGAGTGTGTTCAAAGTAAGAGCAGGATTTTAAGGGGGATTCCTATGTCTTTAGCTGTAATACATTTTTAAATGTAAATATTCACTGTAGGCTTTGATCATCCTTCATGCCTTCCTCCAGTATTTAGCATGAGTCTCAAGCAGGGTGCTCAGGGGCTGGCGTGGGTTGGGAATCTACCCGTTACTGGGGCCAAAGAGATGTGGGATTCTAAGCTACCAGTTCTGAGTCACAAAGGCAGGCAACATCTGAAGAACTCCTCTGCTCCAGTGAGCATTATAGACTGAGAGTTGTGTAGTTTTCCCCAAGGAAAGTATTCTGTGCTCGTTGCCATAAAATTCATCTACAGTGACATTTTGTATCAATAAAGCAGTTTTATCTTCTCGACAACAGAAGTCATTTATGCATAAGCAAAATTAAATTCAGAGGAGTTAAAGTCAAAGGCACATTGTACAAACCAGGACTGAGCTTTCGTGTCTGTCTCTCACTCTCAGGCCAGTGCCCTCCTCGACGCGATGCTCCCTGTCTCCCTGCTCAGTGGGAGGAGAACCTACATCCTTCACGTTCTCAAAGAACAGCAGTTTACAGAAAACACAATCGTCTGTGCGAATGTAAGTGTACTGTTTGATGTCCTCACTAGTTTTGGACCATTAGAATAGACATCAAAATAGAAGGAGCTATGAACACAGTCAGAGTCAGCATCTTAACTGGCCATTCTCAACCCTTACTGTGCATCTCATGTACAACGATGTTCCCGGGGGATCCAGAGATTCCTCCTCTGCAGCTCCCACCGAGCCTATGGGTAGCAAGCAGCAACCCTCTGCAGAAAACTGGTGTCGCAACGTCACCATGGCAACAATAACCCCGAAGAGAAGGCATGCAAATTTGGTCCTGAAAATTAATCAGCTGCTGTGGCAATCTTTTTAACGACTTCTGGGAAGTCGTGCAAATCCAGATAAGACCCCTGACAGTCTTCCAGCCCATTTTTTAGTTAATAAAACCACAGTTATCTATCAACAAAACGTTTTTTTCCAAACCCAGATCACAAACTTTCTGTTCCTAGACTAGTTTATGGGAAGTAGCCATTTATCACATGTGCCATGGCTTTCCTTTAATTGGATAAGGTGGGTAATGGTTTTACATACTGGTTCTCAGGTAATATATCTTATGTTTTGACCGCATCCCTTTAGCATCTATTAGCTGCCTGTTGCGCTTACTAAAGATTATGTCTTCAGAAAGGAGAGGGAAACAGGTGCATAATAAGAAAAACTTCTCAAGATATACTTTTATAACAGAAAAATAAGTATTTTTCAGCCTCACCTGTGGCTGGAGCTCTCAAGACTCAGCTGGAAGAAACAGGAGTTCACTTCTCGAGAGATGGCAGGCAGTGAAGGGAAAAGTGCAGACTCTGGAGTCAAATAAACAAGATTTGAATCTTAGCTCTGCTGATTGAATGTTGCAAAGTGATCAAGTCTCCTAATACTTTTTAATCTCACTTTTAAGTGTAAAATAGGAAACAGTAATACCCAATTTTTCAAGACTGTTAGGAATTGGGGCTGGGAATTTAGTTCAGCAGCACAGCATCTGCCTAACAAGCACAACATCGTGAGTTTGATTCCCAGTACCGGAAGAAAAACAAAAACAAAACAAAACAAAAAACAAAAAAATACTGTTAGGAACATTAGAGGTAATGTCTATTAAGCATTTGTCATACAATCAGAGGTCAAAATGGCAAATAACAGCAAGTCCTCTCTGCTTCTGAAATCTTCCCTGCATTGTTTTCACGATGCTGGAGCTCCTGGATGTTGATTTGCTTGCTCCTGGAGTGTGGAATGATAGTAGCCATTGCTAATTTTTATATCATGTTTAAAAAGTTGAGGTCCTAGCAAAGACACCAAATTCTGAAGTTGGAGAAATTGCTCTTTTTCCTGTTAGTGTGAATTTGGATGCAAGTAACTAATAACTGGAGATGCTTGCAGAAATCTAGAGATGCAAGGTTTAATTTAGAAGAAAGGGGAGGAGCAATAAAAGCAGAACTTCTCAGCAATAACATGTAGGATATGAAGCCAATAATTAAGTTTGGTCCACTCAAGTCTTCATATAGAGATACTGATTAATATTAGCCATTATTAATTTACATATACAAATTAAAGCTTTATGGCTACCTTTGAAAAACAAAATGGAGTGATGCTTTTCTTAACAGGGATACATTCTGAAGGAAGCATCATCAGGTGAATTTACGATTGTAGGAACATCTCAGAGTGTAGTGACACAGCCTAACACAGCCACAGTATCACTATGCAATAAAATGTAGTGCCGTCTGCTGCCCACCAAAGCACTGTTACGCAGCCCCAACTGTAGCATAGCTAATCCCCAAGCAGACAGAGCTGAAAAGTGAGTCCATTGAAGGCAAGTGCGATAGTCAGCTTTTGGGTGGGACAAGATTGCTGGCGCCCAGAGTTTAAAGGAGAAAGGATTTACTTAGGCTCACAGTTGCAGATGTCTCAATCCACGATCAGATGGCTCCAAAACAGAACCTTTATGACAGAAGCGTTTGGCATGGAAAGCTGCTCACCTCCTGGTGGCCAGAAGCAGACAGGATCACAAAAAGAGCCAGAGAAGAAACCAGCAACCAGACAGAGACCCAAAGTCCATGGCCCCACGAACCACACAGCAGTGGGCTTTATGAACCGAGGCATCTTCCAACACAGTCAAGTTGACAGCCCCGGCTACCCTTCACTGCAAGATCAGAGAGGGAAGGCAGAGGGAGGAGAGAACAAATAGCACCTATGAGACATTAGAATAAGTCCAAACACCCACAACAGTCATAATAAAGGTAAATGAACTGCAACAACTGGCTAAAAATAAATGAACTTTACTGAATAATAAAAATAAATGAACCAAAATACCAGAGGCTGTCACAGTAAACAAAATGCATGTCCTACTTAGAGTGGTCAAGAATAACACCTAAAGATACAGAAAGGCTGGAAAGGAAAAACATAAAAGATAGTAAAAGTATATTTTATGACGAAGCCTTCTGCAAACAAAGCTGTAAAACCAAAGCACTTAGTTAATATAAAGACCGCTAAATAGTACAGTGAAGCAGCTCTAAAGTGATTCTAGGTATATTATAGAAGTAAGAAATGCAGAAATGTGTTGTTGGGATCCAGGCTTCTGGCAGCAAAAGAACGCGCACACGCATACGTCCTGTATATACATGCATACACTCATTCTATGCATCTCTTAAAATAATGGGAGTAAAGAAAGACAAACATGGAATAAAAAAATCATAGCTAGAGATAAAGTAATACTTACAAAATAGTAAATATATGTTGAATATGCCAGTAAATTTGAAAATATAGACAAATTTTAAATTTTGTATAGTTATTTCAGACATAATAAGAAATTACATTCATGAGTATACCTAGGAACAAAAATTAAGTAGTTACATTTCAAATCAAACTTCTTTCCTCAGAAAATGCCTAAGGTTTTAGGATTTACAGATAATTTGTATTAAATGTGTACATTTTTACCAAACTATTCCAGGGAATAGTTCTATGAGGGTAACACAACTTTGACCAAAAATAAGAACCAAGAGGTATGAGAATAGAAAAGTACACAGGTCAATCCTTTTTATAGTATAAAGATACATCCCTAAATGTTGTTAAGTCAAATTTAAATGTTTTAGAACATAGCTCATCAGAATCAACTCAAAAAAAATTAGAGATGTAAAACTATTTGCTATTAGAAAATCAATTGATGTAATTTTCACATGAAGTTTAAAGAAGAAAACCATATAGTCAGTCACCTAAAAAGATGTTTTAAAATATTCGGTAAGTTGAACATCTGTTCATAGTAAAAATTAATGCCTGGAAAGAAACTTAGCCTGAAAAAATAAATCTGCAAAAAGCTACAATAAACATCACAAGCATTGATTAAAAATATTTCTTTAAAAATCACTGAGACAAACATTCTCACAAATTTGATAATTTGAGATAGCTTTCTAAAAATAGGACTAATGAGTGAATAAAATGAAATGAAATATATGTGATATTTTATAGAGAAAATTATGGAACTTTTAGAAGTATTAAATATCAATAATGTTTAAGTATAGTAAATTTCTATATAGGGAGATGGTAAAGATACCAATCCTCCCAAAATTGATCTATAAATTCATCTAATTGCAATCCAAATTCGAACAAGATTTTGTCATGAAAAATTATAACCTAATTTCATGAAACAGCAAGTTAAAAATTAATGACTAAGCAAAGCTATGTTTTCCAAAATTGGTAAGATTCATTAAACCAAAATATTTTAGAGAGTCGGTAATGAAGCACTGATTTAATAGTAATACATCATTAAAAGTATATATACCAACCAGAACAGTTCAGAGCTCAGAAGCTAACCAACCATGTAAGTGACTGTGATGTTTAACAGTGGTGGGGTTGCAAACCAGTGAGGAAAGGACAGGGAGTGCATCACTGGTGCTGAGGAGAAACACCAGGTCAAAAGATCGACACTGATCCCCACCTCACACCACACACCAAAACCAAAGTTAGATTTAGTATGTAAATGCAAAGGCAGAGAATTGTGATTTCAAAAGATGCTGCCTGCTCTGTCCTGCTGCCCAGGCTGTCTTAGGTGGGTTTGGTGCCACTCGGCCTCACTCAAGTAAAACAGCTGCTCCCGCTTGGACAGCACCAAGATTGTGTCCTGCCTGGGGCAAGACTGAGGGTAGAAGTAAGTTACTGAGAAGTGACAAAGTGGTGCTGTTTACAGTTCAAGGTTTGTACCCCTTACTGACTGCTGAGAACTTATTGTGACCCACAGGGCTTGTCAGTGTTGCAAGTGGTCAGCTGATCAATGCAATAGATGCACTGTAGAGCTGGACACGGAGGGGCACAGACCTTCTTGTGTGAGCCAGCAGCAGACAAGGTGACAGCAAGTCAGAAAAACAAGTGGTTCTTTCCACCAGGACTATGCTCCCTGGAAGGGGATGTGTTCCCAATTAGAAAATGGCAACTATGGCCAGTGGTATAGCTGAGTGACAGAGCCCCAAGCCCTGGGTTCAACACCCAGCTCAACCATAAAGCAAGGAGCTGTGAGTCACTTCTAACATATTCTGGCTTCTGCCATACACTTCCTTTAATGTTTATTTACCTCTGCTCAACTCCCCAAATTGTATGTACAGTAACAGACATTTGTGCATGAGTGTGGTTCATGTTCCAAATAGACAATAATGTTGTAGAAAGGGACAACTGCAATAAGTTTAAAGATTGAATTGTCTTCACTTGGGACTCTAGCATAGACCAACGCGGTGTCCTACAAAACACAGTGAGTGTTCCGACGGGTTAGCAGAGGAGGTTGTGGTGAAGCACAGGACCAGAGAGAGAAGGAACAGCAAAAGCAATGGGTCACTGCAAAGCGCTGTCCCCCTGGGATGAAGTAGAAGGACCTTCTTTCCTTATTTGCCTGACTCAGGCAACTGGAGACCCTGTTGTTTGGGAACCAGCCCATTTCAAAGCTCAGCCTGATGACCTCACATGATTTGGACAACTATTTATTCTTCCCAGACATGGCATCAAATCAGAATGTTTGGTGGTAAAAGCTATGGGAGAATCCATAGGCTGGTGGGATCTGTCCTGGCTGCGTCTGGAATTCTGAATCCTCAAAGAAGAGACCAGAAGAGGCTCCCAGCATCCCCCACAGAGCTCCCCCTTGAGCTGTTTCTGAGGTCAGGTGAATGGCTATGGTCCTGCCCAGGCCAGGTCCCTGTGGTCCACGGAGGGCAGCCAGGGAGGAGGCACATTGGGCAGTGCCTACCTCCAGCCACAGTTTACGTACTTCCTTGACAACTTACATAAATAAAAATGTTAGTGTTTGCATAGGAAAAGACTTGTTAATAATGAGATCAGTTATTCATGAAGCATCATTAATATAAATTTTAAAATGGGAAAACTAACCAGGTTTTCTTTTTAAAATAAGAGGCTATGTTTTCATGGTGCAAAGACTTTTTCAGTGGCCTTAAAGTCAGGAGTGTGGGAAACACCCCCCCCCCCGGGGTTTCACTCCACTGAGGCCGTGAAGCACAGGACCCAGAGGCTGTGGTGACAGACAGGAGGGTTTTCCTGCTGTTTGTTGCATTTCTGTGCCATCAGATATTACCACTGTTCACATTTTACATTGTAAAGTTCTGAGCTCTGCTCCATCCTGTGTGTCCTTGTATTTGTTTGTGATGTTCAAAATCCAATATTGTGGACAGGACACATCATTGTCCAGCCCCCTGCTCCTGCTGTTGCTGGCACACACTGCTCATGCCACTCACCTGTCCCACCTGTGTGCTCGGTGTCTCCTGCACCTGCACTGCCCTTTTCAGAGACCTTATAGAAATTTTTCTTCCCCCAAAAAATGAAGGACCAAATTCTTCATCACAGGCACCCCTTGGTGCTTCCTTTCCACTCCTTTTTGTGCAGAATAGGCTTGGGTCACAGGTGCTTTCAGGCACCAGATGATCCTTCCTCCCTCCACTCCAACCTAAATATTAGGTTGGATTTTAAATCCACTGGTCTTGTGTGCCCTGAGAACCACTGTGTGCTACGTAGCCTGTGGTCCTGGGGTGACAGAGCACACTGAGGTCTGGAGGCTCTGATCTATCCCAGGGGCATGGACAAAGGCTAAGACTGCAGATGCTCTGCACCAGAAGAATGCTCAGGGGCTAACGGCAGGCAGCAGGAAGGAGCTATAGACAGACACACTTGTTGTTGTTTTTTACAGTCATGCAGGATCCCAGCACATCCTTCCTGTGGGGGAGCAGAGTGTGAAGCACTCAGAAGGCAGAGGCAGCTCCTGGTGGCCCCTTTCAAGCCTACAACAGGAGACAGGACGCATGACTGGGGAGGGTGCAGGAGGCTCTCTGTGATGGAGTGGCCACAATGCTGAATTTTTAAAAATCACTACTTGTTCATTTTTTATAATGCTGGAGTGTGAAAGCCACCAGGGCAGGGCTGTGCTTTTCCACATCTGTCTTCAGTGCCTAACATAACGCCTGCCCAGGGAATACGTCTGGAGGAGACATCAGCACTGATAACCCTGTCCTAGGTTGCATAGTGCATGAATTCAGACACCCCGTCCCTGGTCCTCCTCACAATGACCATTGTGAGGTCGCCACGTCATCAGGGCTGGAAATGGGCAGCTCTGAGGTGTGGACCCAGGTCCCTCTGGGTCCTTGGCCTGCCCCATCTTCTCCTGAGATCGTGCTCTGTCAGACAGAGGGGAGAAGGTGGAGAGGGCACTTTCCAGAACAGCAGGCTCTGGAAGCCACGGGCAGACGGAAGAGTCATTTTTAGCAAGGTCTTCTGACCCTGCACACAGAAGTGTTGAAATCTTGCCACTTTTTATTCCACAGTGAGGAACCAGAAACCTTCCACATCCACAAGAGAAGCCCCTTGTCCTCAGGAGCCTGCCTATAGGATGGGGCACTAGTCATTAGAAGTCAGGTTGATAAAAATACAGGAAAGTATTCCGGATGCACCATGACAAGGCAGACAACGAAATATGCCATGCTCTCCACTTTATCAAACCATCCACTGCTTATGTCTTGCCAAATGGCACACAAACACACACAGAGAGTATACCGCAAAGTTTCAATGGTGGGTTAGAAGGAGTAGAATTATGGATGACTTAAGTTTTCTTTCCACTTTTGGTACTTTTATATTTTCCACAATTATTGAACATTACTTTCAAATTATTATACATATTATTTATGGTAAATGTACAGATGAAATAAAAGAAATTAAGCCAAAATATAGAATGATTTTTCTCTATATAGGAAAAGAGTGACTTTATCTGTTAGTACTCATTGTGTATTTAAAAATTCATCAGAAAGACGTATAAGGCTGAAGGACATCGCCCCTGGATATGCTTTGGTAACCTCTCTTCTCCCTCGCTCCTCGCTTCTCAATTCTGCTGCACAAAATGATGTAGCAAGTACTCGGGACAAAACTGCAGTCGCTGCATTAAATCTGGGGCTCCAGCCGTCTTCCTCCTCACACATACACAGTGTGCACGTACCAGATGCAAACCCGAAAACAAACAAACGCTTCGCTGCCGTGGCATTGCCAGCCACCCCAGTGTCTTTAAAGCCACGCTAGATTCATTTTCACAGCCAGTCTTTGCCTTTTAGCAGCCCTGCGAGCTGGCTTCCTTCCCGGGTTGGATCTTGGCTCCTGTTAATGATGAGCTGCTTCTGAAGTACAGAATCTCAGGAGCCAAAAGACCAGGGAGGAGCCCTGGGGGTGGGCAGTGCACGTAGGGGCCGTGCCACTCTCGGTGGTGGGGGAGGACAGAGCTGTCCCCAGGAGGGCTCCAGGGGGCTCAAGGGTAGAATCCCAGGGGTCAGGCCGGGGCTGTCCCAGTGCTGGGTCTGACTGCAGCTCGTCCCATTTGGTTCTGTCTTGTAACTGTCTGACCTTCTAGTTCTTCCTTCCCTGGTGCTTTCTACTTTGTCCTGTCCTTTGACACTCACTCACACTATCAGGAGGTAATGGAATTCTTTCTGCCTTGTTAACTGCTCCAGTAGAACATGAATTGGCCTCACTGCCCCAGAAAGTCTACACTTAGAGGGTAAGACGAGCCGGGTACAGGTTCCCGAGAAGGCTGGCAGCATGGCCCTGCACTCTGCTGCACACTGGAAATCAGAGCCTCTGGGAAGCCCCAGGGCTTTGCTAGCAGGAGAGAGTGACCTGGATTCCCACAGGAGAAATGCAAGTGATAAAGAACGAGAAAAGTGCACAAACAAAACGTAGGTGGAGGAGCTGAGAAACAGCAGGTCCCAGGAGTGAGAGGAAGCGATCTGAAGTGCTACCTTTCTACAATCCCAGACGTCTCTAGGGCAAGTGGGGGCGGGGGCTGCTCTGGGAGAATCTTCCAAGAACCTACAGCTCCTACTAGAACCTGTTTCGGGCAGGGTTTCCTTTCCCTCCAAAGGGGGCCTCCAAGTAGTCATAGTTTCAAGGTAAGCCAAACACAGCTGCAATTCTACTCCCTCAAGTTTGCCGGGACATTCTGTACATCTACTTGCCTAAAAGTAATGTCTGTGATGCTACTAAAATTGTTCAGGGTCTGGCCTTCAGTAGCAAAGCCATGATCCCACCCAGGAGATAAAATGCATAGAACATACACATACATACTAACAAGTGCAGGGAAAACTGTCAAAATCAAAATAAGACCTTTGGATTGTGTAAAGGTATCCTGGCTGTGATACTGTGCTTTAGTTTTGTAAATGTTACAACAGGGGCAAAGTAGGAAGAGCGTATAGGAGAGCTCTCTGTTATTTCTTTATGTCTTCTTTTTTTAAATTGAATTTTATTGTTATACTTTTGGTATGCATAATGACTGTAGGGAATTTGCACATGTACATAACGTGTCTTAATTTTTCTTTTTTCCTGTTCCCTTCTCCTCCCTTCAACCCTTCTCAGATTTTACATAAGTTTCCCCCTTTTCTTCTTCTTTTCTCCTTTTTTCCTTTTCCCACTATTGTTTCTTACAACTACATGTGACTCTATGGTTATCTCAGAAGTCTTTAACCGTTGCTGTGTTCTTCTCCTTCACTTTTCATCAGTCCACGTTTGCAGTGCCCACGGTGCACGCTCCTTGTGCGGCACTGGTCCATGCGTGGAACACACCTTCCCTCCTTTTCCCATCTTCTCCCCTTTCTCTCCTCCCTCTCTGGATCTCCTTCCCCTGTGAACGTGCTCTGTATCCCTACTTCCTATTATCGCTCTTTTATTTTCTCTTTATATTTGGGTTTCTCATATAAGGGAAACCATGTGATATTTAAGCTTGTGTGTCTGATTTACTTCACTTAACATTAGGCCTCAAGGTGCACTGTTTTCCTACAAATTGCTCACATTTACCCTTCTTCGTGGCAGACTGTTACTCCATTGTGTGTAAATATAAAATACATTCTCAGCTCCTACTTTGAAAAATGAACTTCATAACTACCTGGACTCACCAGTCCCGATTTCAAATTCCCTCACTCTTTGGGGCTTGCCCAGGAGTGTGGCTGCCACCCCCAAGGGCCCCTGTGCTCCTGCCACCTGTCTCTACCTGCATGGTGCAAGATGCTCGAGACAGACACGTGGGGCCCAGTGTCCGGGGAATTCCCTTCTCCAAGCTTCCCCCCGGGGCTCCTGCACAGACCTCCCCGGTGACTGTGACCGCCCACGTCTCCGAGAGCAAGCTCAGGATCTGGGATGAGAGGCTCTGGGTCCTGGATACTCAGAGGAGTCTGCAAGGCAGAGTTGGGGCACAAGCCCTCGCTGTGGACCCACTGCCTTGCCCTGATAACTAACGCTTCTCCCCACAAACACGGCTGGAGTCAGGCAAGGGTAGAAGTCCAAGCCAGAGTAACGACAACATCATGATCATTTTATTTGTTTGTTTGTTTGTTTTGTTTTGTTTTCTTCTGGTACAAGGAATTGAACTCACGACCTTGCATTTGCCAGGCAGGCACTTTGCCGCTGAGCTGAACCCCCAGCCCCCATCATGATCATTTTAGAGATGAACACGGAGACTTAAAGAAATGAAGCCTTCTGCAACTGAGAACCAAGGACAGCAGCTTCTGTCCAGCTCTGTTGGGGAGGTGAGGCCCTGTGTGCTCACAGGGACCAAGGATGAACCACCTCCTGGTGGAGACCCGCGGAGCACGCCAGTGTTCCCATCTCAGGAGTCCGCAAGAGCCTGCCGAACGCTCACAGGTGTCCCAGTTACAACCTAGACACACAAGACTTGTGTTGCTTACGTCCTGAGACAGATTATTATTGAAATCCCATCTCATTCAACAGGCACTGGCTGGGAACCGGCGCCCGTTGCTTGGGCAATGCTCATTATCTCCCAGACCAGCCCATTAATCTTCATTAATCCGGGTGCCAGCTCTGCAACAAATAATAGGGGCTGCACATGTACAAGGCATTCTGCAGAGGCTGTCAGCTAAAGCAGCACTCCTGCAGGTATCCTTGAGACACTTGTGGGCATTGTGCCTATTTTTCACTCTTTCTAGACATTCCTCACTAGTTTTTAAAGAATAAGTAGATCTGATTGAGTAACACACAAAACCCATCCTGTCATCCACCTTTTTTTTGTTTTTGTTTTTGTTTTTTTTTTTCTCCGGTACTGGGAACTGAACTCATGACCTTGCGCTTGCCAGGCAGGCGCTTTGCCGCTGAACTAAATCCCCAGCCCCCTGTCATCCACCTTGAAGATGGACAGAAAGCAGATAGACAAAGATAGACAATGATAAGAACTAGGATTAGAGGAGCACAAAGGAAAGTTGGAATTAACTATGCTAATTTATCAGCTGCAGTCCTCTAAGAATCCTGTACTTCTAAACCTAAAACAAGGTGTCAGCTGCCTCCTCAGTCCCACCAGGGTCCCTAGATTTCCTGCTCATGGAGGAACTGCATCCATCTCCACAGCTGGGCACAGACAAATCCTCCTCCTGCCCAGTAGGATAAGAAGTGGGACCCCCAAGGGCTGAGGATGTAAATCAGTGGGGGGCCTTGCCAAGTCCTGGGTTTAATCCTCAGCCCTGGAAAGATAGGGTTCCCAGAAGTAAGCCAGAAGAGGGACTTCCAGTCACGGCGGCCCCTGGACAGTTGCGACACACATTTCCCTCCCTGGCAGAAATGAGGCTGGCAGCAGAAATGGAGGCACTTAAGGGCCTGGACTCGGGCATCCTTCTGCCAGCCCAGAGGCACGCCCTTCTGGAATCTTTTCTGTAATCCAGGAAGATAAAGTTTTGAAGTCAGAAATCTCCATGTAAGAAAAATATTACTTCAGGAAAACAAAATTGTTTTTGAAAAGATAAAAACTATTCTAGGAACTTCTCCACAGCTGCTCACCACCTTCTCCACAGCTACCCACAACCTTCTGTATATTTAGCCATAACCTTCTCCAGCCCTGGGTCAAGATCTTCCTGCCACGGAGGGAAACTCAGACTGGCCTTGGGCTGCTCACTGTCCTCATATAATGTGGCTGCAGCTATCTCTTCCGCCATGTTTGTACTATTCTCTTCCCTCCACTTGAACCGCTTTGGCCAGCTTGCTGTTCCCCAACGCCTCACACATGTCCCCCAGTTCCCCGCTGCTCTTGCTCTCTCCTGTGCCTGGAATGCACACACTGTCTCCCTCAGGTACTCAAGGTCCTACTTGCATGTTTCCCTCATCTGAGAAAGCTCTCCTGGCCAGCTTCCAAGGGCACAGATGTCCACCCTAGTGCCTCTCCTCCCACCTGGTCTTCTTCGCCCAGGGTTACAGCACTGAGAAGTCCTGACTCCCAGTCACAGGTGTCACGGAAGCAGCCACCCCCAGAAGGCTGGGTGTGGCCTTGGAAGGCGCATGCTGGGGCAAGGGTCTGATTCCAGGTGAACCTTGCTCTTCAGTGACACGAGCTCCTCAGATGTGGATGGCGGTTCAAGGTAGCCGGGAACAGTGCCTAAAACGTGGTCAGAACAAGAGCTTTGAGCCAGTGTGTGTGCATGTTTTTAACAAAAGAATGTTTTAAATTTAGCCATGAAAATAACTAGTTAAAATCAATTTTAAAAGGAAGAAAGTCAGGATACTCTATGTATAAATGTATATATAATTATAACAGATGTTGCAGGTGGATGAGGAAAAGCAAACCAGAAATAAATCATCAGCAGTGGGGTCCTTGCCTGATGGTGGCTGTGGTAGCTTCTGCTGGTTATGGCAGAACACTTGAGGGAGACAACTGAAAGGAGGGGAGACAGTTTCCAGTCCACAGGCTCAGGGGAGCAGGAGAGGGAGAGGGAGAGCGAGAGGGAGAAAGAGAGGGAGGAACGGAGGGAGAGAAAGAGGGAAAGAGAGAGGGAGGAAGGGGGAGGCAAGATGGGGGGGAGAGAGGAAGGTAGGGAGGGCGAGAGAGGAAAGGAGGAAGAGAGAGACGGAGAGAGGGAGAGGAAAAGAAGAAGCAGGAGGAAGAGGAAGAGGAGGAGGAGGAAGAGGAAGAGGCAGCACTCCCTCCACCTAGATCCAGTTTCCTTAGCCTCCTAGCAGCGCCATCTGCTGGGGACAAGGATTTCTACGTATGAGCTTTGGGGAACTTGAGTAACCCATCCACAGCAACAGTGCGTGCTGAGTGAGTGTGGCCGGGAGCACTGGACACTCACCTTCTCTGTGGTCGTCATCAGCTCCCCCTATCGTGCAGATGGAAACACAGGCCCAGACGGCTCACACAGCGAGCTCAGGCGGGAGCAGTAGCAAAGGGCACCACTGGGGGTGGATCTCGTCAGTGAGACCTGCGGTCTGTGCCTCATCCCACTGCATGGAGTGCAAGGGAGAAGACTTTATTTCTTCCTCCGCCCCACTTTACAGGATAAACAGGCTTTGCTTGGACACTGAAAAGAACCCAAGATTCTCCATATTTCCTGTTTGTCAGGAGCAGTCAGATGCTACTGAAGGAGGACAGCACAGCATTCAAGGTCATATGCAAAATGCACCATAAACCACAGCCTGTTTAACGGAGCCCTGCCCTGCATGATAAACCGCCACGCCCCATTTCTCACTGGGACCGGTTTAGGGTTCAGCTGGCCACTTCTGCCCTGACGGAGGGGCTCACACCTCACAACGTGGCCTGCCTGCCACACCTGTGATCTGAACCATAACATCCCAAAGAGTCAAGAATGCAAAAACCACAGAGCACAAAGTATTGATTTGAGTGTGAGCTGCAAGCAAGACATGGTGGTGCATACCCGCAATCCTAACACTCGGGGAGCTGAGAGAGGAGGGTAGCAAGTCTGAGCTTAGCCCGCGCAACTTAGCAACTTAGTGTGTCTCAAAAGATCAAGAGGGTTGGGGTATAGCTGAGTCCAATCCCTAGTACTGCAGAACAGTGACAAGAACAAAAGAATGTGACTTTTAAAAGAAATGGTGAAACCATTGTATCATCTTAAAAATAATTATTCAATTTTATTGAAATTTTAAGTATTTTCTGGAGAAAATACACCACTGAAAAGTCATATATTTTTAAATCTTGAAATTGTGTAACTTTTGTCAGTAAGGTAGATGAAGCAAAGTTTCACTGTGTCTGCTGATAATCCACTAACTGTGGGGCTTTTTAGAAAGAAACCCAGAAGTGTGGATCTGACCCGTGCTCTGAGAAGCAGTGACCCTGAGCCTCACCCACAAAAGACCCACGTGTGCGGCCATGCAAAGGGGTCTGTCCCATGAGGTGGGTCCTCCTGACACACCCGGGGCCACACTCAGCCTCTGTCCCAGGGTTAGGCTGTGTCTCAATTTCACATTCTGCATTTTGGAAGGATTTGAAGTATTTTTACAACCCTAGGGTCAATATTGTATCATATATTAGAGATATATGATACAATATATACGTATATTAGGTATATATGTATGTATACATATATTAGAGATAAAATAGAGGTTTTAACATTTCTTAATACAGTCAAAGGTAGGAAGGACACATCTCATTAATTGTTGCTAAGAGACCAGTGGATTTGGTAAAGGCACCATTACTTATTTCACTTGGGGAAAATCTCCCCACTTCTCACTCAACCAGTTACCTGCCACTTTGTGTATTCTCATGACTCATTAATTGGATTTTAATTAACATTTAAACTGAGTAACCTATCAGAGTCTACAGATTCTCCTGTACATAGTGTACCTTTTGTAAGCACATATTTAATTTTTCTGTCCTTTTTGCCGTTGATTTCTACAAAGTCTATTAAAATGCAATCTAAATAACCATTTCAGTAGGGGCATAGAACAAAGTCTTCCCCACTTGCTACCTGGAGTATTGCTGCCATGAATATAAGAAGCTTTGTGTAATTAGGATCAGCTCCTCCTCTGGATGTTGATAGGATGTGTTTGCTTCTTCTGATGAAGGCATAATTACAAATTTAATAGATTTAGTCATGAAATGCAATTATAATATTCATCATATAAAATAATTATCAAGGGTGTTCTCTCTATTAAGACCACTAAGATATATCTGGGTATGTATGCAACTGAAATTTTACTGTACAAAAAATCTTAAAGTACACATTAGGAATTGAGCTAATACTGAACTTTGAACCCTGCTTTATTATAGGTATGAAAAATAATGTTAATCCACTGAAATATAATCTAATAGGAAGGAAAATCCTATGCATTTTACGAAGGAATGATATTGACAGAGGACATCCAAGCTGGAGATGGGAACCTGGATTCGTCAATATGAAATGGTATTTAATCCATGGCCTAAGAGAAACAGCCTCTGGAGCCATGGCGAAGGCAGAGAGAACCAGGGCTGGTCAGAAGCGTCCACCCCACTCAGTCACCTGCTCATTTACACGCACGTGTGCTGTTCGCTGCACCGACCCTGAGCACAGCTCTCCTACGCTCTGTCTAAAATAGTGACTCATACAACATGGAAGTGAGTCTCTGTGTTAGATGATAAGAGGACTTATACAGCAGGATGAAACCCTTGCAGCTAAAGGAAATGTACATTTTCTAAAAAGTCTATTTGACAATTAGACAAATAAATGCTGAGTTCTTCCTGTGGTCCTGGGGCTAGGCAGGGGACAGTCAGGAACCATAGAAGGACAGAGGGCCAAAAAAACCACCTGAGCCTTGGTCAGTGACTCAGTAAATAATTTGTGTTTTATCCCGAGGTAGTCAGGAATGTAAAAGCAGTTTTTGCTTAAAAAAAAAAAAAATCACTCAGGGTGGGCTGACTAACACCCAATAGGTAACTTTGAGCAGAACTGAGCTTTACCATCATTTATATCCGTCATGGCCATGAGATGTTTGGTCAAACATCTTCTCGGTTCTACCAGAGACATGTTCATCACCAGGGAGTCAGTCTAAGGTCAACAAAATAAGGTTGATTAGCCCTGAATGGACTTAAACGATCTCATCCCCCTCAAGACTGAGGCCACTGAGATGACAGATTTCCAGGAATGTCCAAGAAGCCCAGAAGTCCCTGGTCACTGCCCAAAGCCTGGGGTCACCGTGGGTTCCCGCAGCACCTCCACAGAGGCCAGAGGGCCCTAAGCAGAAGCGACCATTTCCCGCCCCTCTAGCAATGAGGGCTCCCTCCGGCCTGTGCCACCTTGCAAGCAGGAGCAGTGTCAGGAGAAGCAGTCAGTCCATGAAAGCTGCCTGGCTCTGCGTGGAGGGGCCAGTCTCATGCTCTTCGTCAGAGCTGTGTGTCCCCCCTGTCCTCTCACCAGCTCACTCTGCCTGTGCAGCACACCGACCGTGCCGAGGTGCTGCCCCGGGCTGAGTCAATGAGCCCAATCCATGTGTGCGTGGAGGGGTGAGTTCAGGTCCCCTTCTCTTTGGAAGACCATTTTGGCCCCAAATGATGACACATGAAATGGCCAGCCCTGTTCCAAACGTCCTCCGGGGTGAGCTGAGATCAGCATCCCTCACATCCTGGTTAATCTTGTACACAAGAAAAGTAAGAAGCAGGAATGGCCCAACTCTTGGATACATGATTTATAATTCCATCTGTAAATGTGCTTTTGTCATTTTTCTTTTATTTCATATCTTAGTGCTTTCCAATCATGATATAAAATGAGACTGAACAGTACCTTTTAAGCAGGAAAGAAAATGTAAGAGCGTTTTTCTTTGAGAAAGCCCCCAAATATTCACAAATAGCTTTGCTGCACTAACGTGTCTTCCACCACCTAGACACCTGTCTCTTCGCAGCCCCTGCAAATAATCTCAACCTGGCTCCTATGTCTAAATGAAGTCAACTGACTTTTCAATGTTAAGTTCATGTATTAAATTTCACGCATTTGAGGTAAAATTTGCAGATGTGGGAACTGTATCTCCCCTCCAAAGGAGCACATCTTGGGCTTTTTCTTATCGGAGAGATTGTTCTTATTGTGCTTTCTTTCCTTATTACTTCTCACGCCTTTCAACCCTAATACAGAACCGATAACTAGTCAAAGATACCAGTCAGACAGGGTGGAGCAGAGAAAGTTATCAAAGCCGTTTTAAGAGTGTTCTCTGCAGGCATCTTAAAGAATTCATAAATTTTTATACCTTTAAAACGTAAAGCTTTATTGAAATGCATAAATCAAAGGCAGACAGTTATTATTCATAAACTTTTGTTTTGTAAATTTATTCTTCAATCTCCTTTAAACTAAAATCATTCTTCAGCGTTTTGTCATTTTTGTCTTCGGTGATGTTGGTACTTTTACAATCTAGACCAGTGTTTTGCAAAATTCCCCAGTTTGGGTTCACCGGCTGGTTTCCTCACTGTAGAACCAGCTTTGAGGTATTTGGCAGAATTTCTACACAGGTGACCTTGTGTCCTTCCCAGGGTCAATTGCAGCCCGGTTACCAGTTTGCACCCTTACAGGTGAGGTTGAGTGTTATCGTTTACAGAGGCAGATCTGCCAGGGTCCTCTGTCAAGACACTGACTTTACCCCTTTGTCATTAATAATCAGCTCACGGGGTGACATCCTGTTCAACACACTTCAGCCCTAGGACCTAACGCCTACTGGTGAGTCATAGCAGTTTTACTGTGCCGGCTATAACTTCCCATTCCGTCACACCTTTATGTGCGGTCTCCCTATAGAAGAGCTTTGTGCCAGGCATGGTGATGCATACCTATAATCCTAGCTGTTTTGGAGGCTGAAACATGAGGATCATAAGTTCAAGGCCAACATAGCCAACTTACCAAGATCCTGTCATCACATAAATACTTTTCTATGAACTTCATATTTATGTATTTTCCTCATCTTGCTACTGAACGTTTGGTCTTTTGGGGAATGGCTTTCCTTTTTCCCCTATACTTAAACGATCACCACGTAATCAGAAAACCACATCAGGGCAGCTGCATTTGCTTTGCATTTGTGCCCCAAGACCTCCTGTGCTAGGGCGTAGTCCTCCGTGAGGTGGCCGGGACATGGGGGTCTGGGGAAGTCCTCGTCACAGGGGTGAGCCCTGGGCAGGGCTAAGCTAGTTCTTGTGGGTCTGAGTCAGTTCTGAGGGGAGGGTTGTGAAGTGCCCTCTGCCTTCCAGTCCTGTGATTCCCTCCTCCCTCCAGGCTGCTGCCAGTGGCACCGGCAGTGCTCTAAGCCTCAGGCCTGGGAGTCACAAGGTCACGTTACCCCAAGTCTCCCTGATGCAAACTGACCCATACACCCGCGCGCACACCCAGTTTCCACATGTAAATTGCTCCTTTCTCTGTGCTACATGTTGCGACTACGTGTGACGATGTGTCACGTGTTGCAAGACTTTGTGATTTCTTGTTCGCATGCAAAACATTTTTGAAATCAAATTATCTATTTAAAAAAATTAATCTGGATTTTTAACTATAGTTAGAAAAGAATCCATATTATGAAGTTGTATGGTTCATCTCAGCTATGTTTGAAGGATTCTCCATAGTTTAAAAGGAACCAGCCAAGTTTTCTCCTTAGATGATCTTTACAGTGATCTATCTGTTTACTTTGGACTTTTCCATGTGTGGGAGAAGCGTGGACCCAATGTCATGTCTCTCTGCAAATGCTCATCAAGTTCTCATGATCCTGTCCATTTAAAGGTAATCTTAAAGGGCCAGGGAGGTAGCTCAGTGGCACAGCGCCTGCCTGGCAAGTACAAGCTCCTGAGTTTGATTCTCAACACCAAAACCAAATATAAAAATAAATAAAGGTAATCTTAGATATCTGAGAGACTGTGTATTTTAGAATATACTTCAATATATTTAGGTATCTTTCTCCACGTGGTATTCTCTCCATCAGCCTATTACCCACAATACCCCGTGTTTTATTTGCAGAGGATACACAGCGTGTTTTGACAGTTGGTAGGGCCAATCCTTCCCACTGTTCATTTCTTTTGAGTTGCTAGGACTTTTTTTCTTAGTAGCAGTAGTACACATTTACTGTCCACACCGCTCACAGTCACCTGGGGAGTGGGCGCCAATGAATGGCAGCCTGGTTGTCTGCTGAATCCCCCGCCTCCTCTAAGTCCCCTCCCCCATTCCCATCCTTGTTGCTGTTGCTAACCTTAGCGCATGTGTGCGAGGCATGATGTTCACGCGCACGCCTAAACTTTTATAGCTATTCTTTCAAGTTTATTTTCATGTGAATCTTAGAATCAACCTGCTGTGCTCAGAAACCTTTACCGATGTGTAACTAAATGTGTGTCCTCCTGTGGGGTGGAAGGGACGTCCCGGCCATGCACAAGGGATGCCTTTCCGGCTATCCACACTGATATGTGTTTCAGCAGTGTCATTTCCTGACATGCCCCTGCCATGTTCTTGTTAAATGTAATCCTGTCTTTTTTGTTGCTATTCTTACAGAATGTGTTTTAAAAGCACATCTGCTGTGACTGACTCTCATTTGAAATGTCAAAAGGCATTCCTCGTGGTGCACTTCAGCAGAATAATGTTAATCTCTCCTCCAGGACTGCAGAACCCCTAAAGGTGATGAAACACAAAATTCATGCCTCTTACTTGGGAAGAAAAACATAGAACATCTTGGTACCTTGAAAATGAGCTCACTTGTTTTCTAAGGTCCTTTTAGAAAATTTTGGTGCCAGAATAGCACCTGTCAGCCTGTCGGGTGGCGGAGGTTGGTGGAGAGGACATTTCTGCGTGGATGGGGGCTACACAATCAGTCTGGCCCATGTGTGAAAGTTAGGTCACTTTCTACATCATGAACTCCTATACAACAGGCAGTAAGAGCAGTCTCTGCAATCAGTGGCTATTGTAAAAGAATCATTTCAAACAAGGAACACTTTTCCTTTGGAAATTATGAATTTTCTCCATTTCAAATATTTTACTATCTCAGAAGAGGTCAAATTGTATTTCATCTCATTCATCCTCTATTTGCTGGTAAATATTTCAGAAAGGAAGGTGAGTGGGAAGAGCTCTGGTTTTGGAGCCTGGACACCGGGAAGGATGTCCCAGTCCCCGCTGTGCTTTTGAGCAAATCACTTCCGCTTTCCTCCTGGCACGTGCTCGAGGGAAAGTAGAGGAAAGCGCACTCTGCTCCACATCCAGGTCCTTGGAGCGCGGAGAGAGGAGGACACAAGTGACAGCGGGACCCCAGCAGAAGCAGGAAACTGGAGCCCGAACAACGGAGAACAAATGAAATGCCATTGGAGAAGTGTTGACTCAGGTCCTCTGTCATGTGACCTCTTCCTATGGAGTCATGGGAGCATCTCACACATTTTGGACATTGACCCCTTAACAGATGTCCTCTCCCATGCTAGAGGGCGTCTTTTCCCTTTATCAGCTGAATACAGTGCCACATGTCTGTCATTCCAGTGCTCTGGGAGGCTGACGCAGGACAGCCACGTGTTCAAGTCCAGCCCGAGCAATTCAGTGACTTAGCAAGAGCATACCTCCAAACAAAAAGTAAAAGAAGACCTGGGGATAGAGCTCATTGTGAAGGCCTAGGTTCAATCCCCAGCCACGAAAACAACAACAAAATTGGACATGGAAGAGACATCTGCAGTCTCATGTGTACTAAAGCATTATTCACAATAGCCAAGATGCAGAAACAACCCAAATGTCCACTGACATGAATGCATAAAAAACATGCAGTGGACTCACACCATGGAATATTATTCAGTCTTGAAAAAGTAGAAACCCTGCTGTGTGGCAGCAGAGAGGAGCCCAGGAGCATTATGCTAAGTGGAAGAGCCAGTAAAGAGGACCAGCAAGGAGCGGGTCCACTTACGGGCACCGTTGAAGGGTTGCTGCCGTAAAAGAGCAAGCTAAAAGACATGAGGGAGGCAGACAGGGGAGTGGGCCAGGTGTAGAGTTACAGTTACACAGACTGAGTAAATTCTGGAGATTGTGTGTACAGCGTGTGCACGGCTAACGACATCGTGTGCTTTGTCAGGGACGCAGAGCTCGTACTGAGTGTTCCTACACTGACATTGTCAAAACAACACAAACAAAATAGAGGCACAGGAAGCTGAGAAACGGTGGGTACAGCTGTAACCTGACCAGGCAGTGATCTCACCTGTGGGACGATGTCCAAGCTCATCAAATGCTACACGTTACATATGTGCAAGCTTTGTGCCTCAGTAGAGCTGCATGGTTGAGAATGGTGAACTCCTCATCATGCTGCTCCGTGAAGAACCTTCCTACAGATGTTTCCTCACTATATGCGGGATGCAGTTTCCTACACATCCGAGGCAAATACCAAAGCACTGAGATTTTTTTTAAAACATCAGGGTTGCATGTGTAAAGGACCTGATACACAGCGAGTGCTACACCAATTCTGGGTCTCTTAGTGCACATTAACATATGTATTATTTTTATTACCTGCCTTGAAAAGCCACATAGATATTAAAATCTCAAGGCACAGACGTGGAAGAGGACTGGAAGGTCTCTGACGAGGAAGGAAAGTAGCAGTAGTCCCTATAGAGCACGCACCATTAAAGCCCACAACAGAAGTTCGGAGCACAGGGAGAGAATGCTGTTTATTCGGGGCAGAGACCGACACAAGCGAGGCACAGGCTGGTCCTCCCTGAGCCGGCGCAGCTCAGACTTGACTGTAAAACTGTCCTCTGCCACAACCACGGCCAGTGAGGACACCGAGGGTGTGTAAGTGGCCGCTGCTGTGCAGTCAAGAGGACCTGCCGTGCCGTGTATTTTAGGCTGTTTTTAAATGTCTTATGATTACATTTAGTAAGGAGTGCAGGGGATGAAGTGCGTTATGACCATCCATAAGCCAGTAGTAAGAGGAAACCCCGCGGCCTTGCCGGAAGCAGGGAGGCGGAGAGGCAAGGCCTGGGTTTCCTCAAGCTGGCCTGCTGCTCCTGAGACTTAAATCCCACCATTCCTCTGTGCACCGCACGGAGCAGGCCTGCAGAGGGGAGGCTGCGCTGCTTTTTCTTGGATCCTAAGGTGTCGGGTGACACCTGGTGGCAGAATCTTGACATGCCTGGTGACGCCGCATGGATTCCTACCTGGCTCTTAAAAGTTGCAAAAGAATTGAACGTTTGAAAAGGAAACTGAAAAAGTTAATTTAAACTAGGAGGTTTGATAGACATTGTGAAATGATAGGAAAACACTCAAGGGTAAAGGCAACTGGGATGTGGGAAAAGAGAAGGGAAAGAAGGAGAAATTTTGTATGTATGTATACGCAGGATAGTTAACATAGTTGTTCTACTGTCTTCTATTTCTTTCCTGAAACTGTCAATGAATCCTTGATTGATCAGTATTGCATGTCTCTATCTGTTTTCATGAGAAACCACTTTGAAGATATTAATATGTAATACAACAAGTGTTGTTAGTTTCCTACCACTTTGTAACTCTGTATTGTCTGTACTGTTCTTTTGCTATTTTGTAAAAGGCTGTCTGTTAATGTTTTTCTCCTTTCATTTTTAAAATAAAAATTAAAAAAAAAAGAAAGGAAGGAAACTGCGCCTCAGCTGAGCAGAAAGCACAGTGCTGGCCCCAAACACCTCCCGGTGACCCAGGCACGCACCTGTGCACCTCAGGAGAAAGCTGACTGAGGATAAAGGCAGATGCATGCTTGCCTGGCTGAAGGACGGCTGCAAACGAGGATAGGATGGTGATTCTCACGTACATAGAAAACGAGTTTGTGTGCCATGTTTTTGCTTACTGTCTTTGGTATCTGACAATAAGGAAGACATAGAAATGATGAAAGCAAAATGCACACTCAGCTCGTGAATCTGAAGCGGGACAGTGCGAGCTGCCCGATGGGCGTTGACGGAAGGTCCACCTGGGGCCGAAGGCGGGCGCGGCAGAGCTCCCAGGTGGCACGGAGATGGGCTGCTTCCCGACAGAGCTTTCACACGGAGCAGCGACGGGGCCTGGCCTGTGCCACAGATACCCACCTGGTGCCAGGGGAGAAAGGGCGGAAGGCAGAGGGAACTGATCCAGGCCGGGCAGAGCCGGGGCGCAGGAGAAGGCAGAGGCGGTGGCTGGGGCAGGGACACGCCTCTCCCCTCCTGTTAGTGCTGATTTCCCTTCACAGCAAATGCGCTGGTCGGGGGACAGTAGGCCAGCTTGCTGTGTCTTGTCCTTCTCGCTCCTGTTCCGCACCCCTCACCTGCAGGTCCCCCTGGAACCTGGGTCTGTCTGCACACCACGGCCTGGGAGGGCGACGCGCCACAGCCCACAGGAGGTGTGAGCAAAACATAAGTCATGTGCTTAATTCAAAACTCAGCGACCACAGCTGAAGGTACGTAGCCGCGCATCCCCCTCAGTCTTCCCCTTCCCTCGGAACACACCGACCCCATCGTCCTCACCGCTTCCTGGAGCCGCTCTGGAGGACCCTTCCCTGAGGGTCTCCGGTTGCACTGCTGTCCCTGCCCGGTGTCCCGCACTGATCCGAATGCTCCCCTTCCCTGGGCGTTTTGACACGGGAAGTTGCCGGGGCCAGATCCAGTGGATACGGTGGGTGAGGACTCAGCGTCGTGTGCCGGGAGCTGCCCTTCTGTTGTTGGGTGCTCAGCAGCAGTCGCTGTGTTTTTTAACCACACCTCATGCAGACTCGGGAAAGAGGGCTCCAGAGCTGCTGCAGACCGCGGCAAGGACGAGGCAAACGGCGTGTGCGAAGAGAGGGGAGTCTTCCCAGGGAACTCATGGCTGTGCGTCTCTCACTGTACTAAACTTTAGTTCGTCATCATTCGTGTGTTTCTCAGTCACTCCCACATCCCTGTCTTGCCAGCGCTGCGGGAGGGGCCGCGTCCCCCGCTGCCGTCCCGGGCCCCAGGTGCTCTGTGCGCCCTCTCTTAGCTTATCAGGAGGAGGTGCAGGTGTGCACCCCTGCAGCCGGGGAGCGGGTGTGGCAGCCAGGAGGGACGGACAGTGCTCACAGCAATGGTTTTAATGTATTTATCTCCCGTTGGCACTTCTTCGTCTACTCTCCTTTTTCTATAATGACTTAATATTAAGCAATCAAAAAACCCTTAAAAATAGAAACACTGGCTTTCTCTTTCCACGGTTTGAACGGTTGTGCTGGTGCCACCTCCCCCTCTAGTGGAGACAGTGCGCAAGGACATGGGGTGACTGCTGTGTCCTGTGCCCTCCGCGGACTCCAGTTCGGCGGAACTGAAGCGCTGAGTCTCACAGGGCGGCCACCTAGCGCTGAGGGGTGGAGGTGGGACTGACCAGCGTCGCCAGCGCAGGCCCCTCCACGCATCCTGCCTTGGGCTTCTGCACTGTCCTCTCTCCTCAACGGCGAAGGGCAGCCTTACGGTGTGACCGGGCATTCCCAGTCCCACGTCAACCCCAGGGTTTTAAGAAAGAGAACGGAAAGAATGAGTTAGGACAAGAGCGGTCGGCTGGGTTCATCCGTTAGCCCAGGGTTTGATCTTCAGTGAAAATACATTCGGAAGGAAGCATAGCTCAGAGGCCCGGGCCCTGCAGGACAAAACCTCCTGGACGTGAGCCCCAGCCCCCCCACCTGCCGGCTGTGTGGGCTTAGGAAGCCCTCATCCTCACACCAATTCCGCCTTTTGGATGGCCAGTGGGAGTCATAGCTGTTTCCATAGACGTTGTTTGTAAGGGACAAATGAGTTAGTATTGCAAAAGAATCCGGGACAGTTCCGCTAAGAGCTAAACACATGTTTACAGACTAGAACCCACAAGAAGTAGGCCAGAGACCTCATTTCCATCTGGCTGACCCTCCAAAGAGAGTGCACGGACTCCTCTACCTGCAAAAGAAGAGCACGCTGGGCAGGCGAGGCTGCTGGCTGTTAGGGTTCCAGTGTTTGGGCAGAATATTTAAGAAGAAAACCTGTTTTGAGAAACATGCAGACACTGGCTGAAGCAGGAGGGAAGGATTTCTGTGCTGGAAGAACAGGAAGTGCACCTGGTGAGGTTGTCCCGAGGCCTGAGACGTGGGCTCACCCTGACTAATATCCACAGGGGGACCCTGAGGGACCAGCAGAAAAGCAAACTGCATGAGGGGACAGCGTAAGGGGTGAGCCCAGCCCAGGCGGCTGCTGGCTGAGGTAAAAGTCTCCGCAAGCGTGAGCTGACTTCATAGCATCACGTGCTGTCCAATCCCTGCAGACGGGCAAAGAAACACAAGTTCAGGCTGTGACCTTTGCTGACAAAGAAAGGGGCAGAGACAAGTTCACCTCGGAGTGGAACCATTAGAAGAGAAGATAAAGTAAAGGGGGAGATGAAATGACAAAAACAGAAAGAGACGCTAAACAAAATGGGCTGCTCTTGACTGGCGGTTTCTCAGATCCCCTGGGTTTCCACCGTCTCAACCCTTCTGAGCGGTGCTAGTCAGGTGAGGACCCCGTGCGGGACTGCTGTGACACGTGTTCCCATGACTGCAGTCCCTGGGGAGGAACATAATGGAGGCGAAGTGCGACTTGCACCACCCCCCAGCAAAAATACGGATGTGAGCTCTGTTTGTGGCCAGTGACTTTGACCTGCACCTCCGGCCTCTGACGAGGCAGCGTTTGAAGCGTCCTGTCCCATCCTTTCCTTCCCTGCTGTCGCTGTGGAGATCCTGCTGCAGACCCAGCGTGGGAGCCAGCCCTTGTGTTCCACGCCCTGAAGGTGGGGACAGCGATGTGATTGTCTGGAACTGTTCCCTGTAGGAGAGTACGGCCTCTTCCTCATTCTTATACAGTGACTCGGTCACTTGTTTACGTCTGCCTGCATTCATGGCTGTTTATTTAATTTAATTTAATTTAATTTGTGTGTGTGTGCACAGCACAGCCTTAATTGATTTTTACGGCATTTATTTACTTTGGGTCACAACCTGACACAGACACTCGGGGGTTAGGAAGGTGTTACATCTCAATGAGTCCATCACAGACTGAGAAGATCATAAGCCAACCTTGGTAATTTCTATGCACTAAGTTCTACGAGGAATACCCGACACCATGGACCAGCAGCAGCTGCACTGTCCCAGTCCTCACAGGCCCTGCAACTGCTTGGCACTAGGCCCCGGGACACTGTCTGGGAAAAGACCAATATTCAGAGCTCGAAGCACTCTTCTACCGAACATGGCCCGCTTCCATGCTGAGGCAAAGTCAGAAAAGTATAGGCCCGATTATTCTCAGCTGGAGACTGTCTCTGCGGCTCATCTTATTTTCGCTCTGATTGCCCCAGCGGTGGTGGTGGAGACTTCCAGCTTGGCTCGTGTTACTCAGCACAGACTTGGTGGCAGAAGCAGCACAAATGTGCTCACTTGCTGTTCTGCAGCAGGAAGTCCAAAACCAGTTCACTGGAGAAATAAAAAGTGCTGGCCAAGCTGTGCATGCTGTGAGGGAGAAGCCAGCACCCTCCACCTGCTCCTCTCCAGGGCTACACCCGAGGGTGCACCAGCTGCTGTCCTGGCTCCGGGCAGAGCTCCCTGGGCTCCGCAGGACACTCACGCGGCTGCATTCAGGGCCCCATGCATTACCTAGGATGAACGTCCTCACTGTAACCACCTGCAAGCTCCTTTGCCCTGCCATGCAACATTCCGAGGTGCCGCAGCTCAGACACTGAGCTCTCTGCGGGTGTCACTCAGCGTTGCGCAGCTCCCAGCCCTTCGCCGTGCCCTGGTCAGTGGAGCTGATAGGCTGTCTTCTGGTTCTCTTTCACATTTTGAGCACTTTGAAACCACTCTGCAAGTTGCTCCAAGTGCATCTGGAATTCAGACAGCCACAGCCCAGGAGTCATTTGCGGAGCCTTCCACACTACTGCACGTTACCTGTTTCTCTCAGCCCCGCCAGCTGCCGGCAAAGGGACACACGTGTCTGACAATCATGTCTGTGTGTGCACACATCTTAAAGACGTTCCTGTGTGCAACCATGTGTGCCTCTATTAAGTTAAACGTAATTCCTGCAAATGTAACATGGCTGTGGGTGCTCCCAACATCCTCCCCTACTTACACGTGAATTTCTACACAGAGAGAAGCTCAGCCCCCACCGCACACAGCTCACTCCGTGTGTCCAGTCCTGCAATTCCAGGAGCATGGACAGCAGCATGGGGTTGTTACCCTGGCCCCATGGGAGAAAGCAGTTAGCTCGGGGCTAGTGCTGAAGTGCACTTCCTTTCCTCTCCTCTTTCCAGAGTCACTCAGATCAGTGTCTTTCCCCAAATCCCTCCTCGAGACTGCGTCACACATGTCATACTGTTAGGTTCTCTTGTCACACAGTCTACGTTGTTCCTGTGGCCCCCCAAAACCTTACAATATTTTTCTCATTTGCGTGCGTTAACATTCAGTCCTTTTGCTGTAGAGCTCTACACATTTTGACAAATGCGTATTGTCCTGTGGCTGTCATGACAGTACCACACAGAATAGTTGCACCAGTCTAAACATCTCTAGTACTTCATCTCCCCACCCCCACACACACACCACATCGATACTCCAGACTCTGGGCAACCATTGATCCTTTTATTGTCTCTGCAGTTTCACCTCGTCCAGAATGTCACATATTTGGAAGGAGTAGGCATTTTCAGCTTGGCTTCTTTTACTTAGAAATATGAATTTAAGGTTCTACTATTTCTTTCATGGAATGCCAGCCCATTTCCTCTTTCAGACAATTCATTTTCTAGTGCATTGCTGTGCCACTGCTTGCATTTGCCATTGAAGGATAGTTTTTTTTTTTTTTTTTTTTTTTTTGTTTTTCTCCGGTACCAGGAACCGAACTCACGACCTTGCGCTTGCCAGACAGGCACTTTGCCGCTGAGCTAAATCCCCAGCCCTATTGAAGGATAGTTTGGTTACTCCCAGTTTTTGGCGATTGTAAATAAAATTGCTAGAAACATTTGCATGAAGATTCCTGTGTATGAAAATTTTCAGCTGAGTTGCCACATGGCCCTGTAATGTGATGCTTAGCTTTGCAACAAGTGCTGGAGGGCTTTCCAATGTGATCGCACCATTTTGCATCCCCACAGTGGTAAACAAAAGTTCTTCCTCCTCATCCCAGTCAGGGTGCGGTGTTGTCTGTGTATGGGGCTTTAGCTGTTCCAGTGGACAGATCGTGGAATATCTTGATTGTTTTTATTTGTAAATTCTTAATGACATATAGTGTCACATGTCTTTTCATATCCTTACTTACCAGAGGTATATTTGTTTGGTGAGGTGTCTGTACATATTTTTTGCCCATTTTTAATGAGAGTTTTATTATTGTTGAGTTCTTGTTTTGGGAATAAGCTCTTTATCAGATGTCTGTTTTATAAATTTCTTCTAGTCCTTGACTTTTTCTTCATTTTATTAATGTCTTTTGCAGAACAGAACTTTCAAATTTTGACAAAATCCAATTTATCAAATTTTTTGGTGGACTGTGTCTTTAGTGTTGCCTTAAAAATCATTACCCAAGTGACGTAAGCTGACAAAGGTGATTTAATATCTCCTATATCATCTTGTAAGTGCTTTCTGTGTTTTTCGTTTTGCCTTTAGGTCCAGGATCCATTTTGTGTTCATTTTTGCAAAAGATAAAGGGTCTGCATTTGGGTTATTGCTCTTTATTTTTGCATGTAGATGACCGTTTTTGCTGAAATCATCCACTGAATGAATCATGGAGAGATTATCCTTTATCTTTTAAATTATTTTTGCTTTTTTGTCAAAGATGAGTTGACAGTAAATAGTTGTGTGGGTCTTTTCTGGATACTCTTCTCAGTTCCATTGATCTACTTATCTATTCTTTCTCTAACACTACACAAGGTCTTGATTTCTGAAATAAGTCTGGAGTTGGATATTGTCATTCCTTCAAGCATGTTCTCCTTTGGTATTGTATTGGCTGATCTGGGCCTTTTACATTTAAATATAAATTTTAAGATCAATTCATCAGTACCCAGGACATAACTGGCTAGGAATTTGGCTGGTATTGTGTTGAGTTTATAGATCAAGTTGAGAAAAACTGATACCAATATTAACTCTTCCTATTCATGAACATGGACTACCTCTCTCTTTATTTGCCTTACCTTTAAATTCTTTCATAAAAATTTTCACAGTTTTCTTTAAGTAGATCTTGTACATATTTTTTAGATTCATGCATAAGTACTTCTCTTTTAGGTATTAATGGAAATGATATCGTATTTTAATTTCAAATTTCACTGAGTCATTATCACTGTGTAAGGAAGCAAGTGATTTGTATATTAGCCTTGTATTCTGTGACCTGGCTGTAATCATTTATTGACTTTAGGAGTTTACTTTTATCAAGTCTTTGAACTTTTTAAGATAGACAGTTTTGTTATCTGTAGTTGTAAACAGTTGCATTTCTCCTTCCTAATCGACGTAGCTTTCACTCTGTTTTCCTGACGCGGAGCACGTGTGTCACGCAGTGTTGATGGGATGGGGAGAGGGGTACACACACACTGCTCCTGACTTCAGGAGGACAGCGTTCAGCATCTCACCAATAAACGCGATGCTTTCACGTCTAGGTTTTCAGAATGGTTTGCACTGATTTGAGAAATCTTCTCCAACCCTATTTGGAGTTCAGTCTGGATTGTGGATGAGTCTAGGTTCTGTCAAATGCCTGTGCTCTCTAGAGGGAAACCTCATTCTCCTACCTTCGCTAGCTGAAAGGTTGATTTCACTCATCCATGTGCACATGTTGTGTAGGGCTGCCACACCTGGGGTAAATCTGGGCTGATATAATTCCTTTTGTATGTTATTGCATGCAATTTACTAATGTTTTTAGGATTTCTGCACCTACATAATTTTTTTCTTCATAGTATCTTTATTTAGTTTTACTGGTGAAATAATACAGACTCACAGATTTAGTCAGGAATCACTTGCCATGCCTTTGTGTTTGTGATACTGCAGAGTAGCATTGACATCATTTCTTCTGAAATGGCTGGTGGAATTCACCAAAGAAACCAACTGAGTCTAGTGCCTTGTTTGTTTTATGAAGACTAGTAAATCTTAAGTTAATTTCTGTAATAATATAGCCTTGTTCAAATTATCTGTTTCTCCTGTGTGAATTAACTTTCAAGTAATTGGGGGCTGGGGATTTAGCTCAGCAGCACAGCGCCTGCCCGACAAGTGCAAGATCATGAGTTTGATCCCCGGTACCAGAAAAAAACCAAGGGAAAAAAAAAAACTTTCAAGTAATTGGCCCATTTCATCTAAGTTTGTGAACATAGAATCGCTTGTAATAGTCACTTATTATCCCTCTAATGCCCATGATTTTAGTAATAAATCCCTCTTTCATTTTTGATATCAGTAATGTATCTTTTCCTTTCTTTCTTGACTACAAGTTTATCAATTTTCTTGACCTTTTCAAAGAACCAGCTTTTAGTGTGTAGATTTTTCCCTACTAAGTTTCTTCTTCCAATTTATTTAATTTCTATTCTAATTTTTATTTTTTTCTTCTGCATGTTTTAGGTTTATATGACACTTCTTCCTCTACTTTCTAAATATGGATGCTTAAATTGATTTTAGATCTATCTTATTTTCTACTACATGTATTAAATTCTATAAATTTTCCTCTAAGCTCTGTTTTCACTGCATCCTACAAATTTTGCTAAGTTATATTCTCATTTTCACTTACTCTCAAATATTTTTATTTCTTTTGGGACATCTTTTTGACCCGTGTGTAATTCAGCAGTGGGTGGCCCTCTTATTCTGATTTATGTCTAATTTATTCTACTTTGGTCTGAGAACAGAATTTAGATGAATTTTGTATGAGTTAAAGGAGAAAAGGTTTGTTAAGGTTCCCAGTTCATGGAGGATTCAGTCTCTAGTCAGCTGGCTCTAAGGCAGGGCATGGCAGAGGGGCATGGCAGAAGAGAAAGAACTCACAGTATGGCATCAGAAAGCAGAGAAAAAGATCAAGGGAGGAGGGAAGGAGACAGATCCTTCCAGGCCAGTAACCCACCTCCTCCTACCAGGCTTCACCTCCCAACATCACATGTAGCTATAAACTCTTCAGTGGACTCATGTACTGATGAATATCACAACCCGATGATCCAATCACCTCCTCAAAGCACTACCTATGAGTACGTGAGCCTCTAGGAGCCCAGCAACAGGAAGAAACTAAGACAAGTTCTATCCTTTGAACCTTTAAATACACATTTATGGCCTAGAGCATGGTTGGTCTTGGTGAATGTCCCATGTAATTTTGAGAACAATGTATACTCTGCTGTTAAGCAAAATATTCTATAACTGAATGAGATCCTAACTGAATGAGATCCAACTGATAGATGGTACTGTTCACTTCAGTTAAATTCTTATTCATTTTTTGCCTGCTGGGTCTTTTAATACTGAAAGAGGGATTTTAAATCTTCAACTATAACAATGATATGTTTATTTTGTCCCAGAAGTTCTACAAGTTTTTCCATTCATTATTATGATATGCTGTCATTACATGGATAAATATCAAGTATTGTTATGTCTACTTGGAAAATTTACCCACTTACCACTATATTTTATTCTCTATCCCTGTTAATTCTCCTTGTACAGAAGTCTGTTGTGTGTGACATTAATGTAACTACTCCAGTTTTCTTTCAATTAA
Source organism: Chinchilla lanigera (assembly GCF_000276665.1). Lineage (NCBI taxonomy): Eukaryota > Metazoa > Chordata > Mammalia > Rodentia > Chinchillidae > Chinchilla > Chinchilla lanigera. The sequence goes on from NW_004955409.1 coordinate 1,438,777, forward strand.
CGTGAACATTAACATGGTGTGTCCTCCTGCTACCTTCTATTTTTTGCTTCACTTGGTCTTTTTATTTAAAATGAGTTTCTTGTAGGCAACAGATAGTTGGGCCTTGTTTTTAATGCACTATCTTACCTTTACCATTTAATTGGATTTTTTTAGAACATTCACATTTAAAGTAACTATTGATATTGATGAATTAATATTTACCTTGTTTATTCATTGTTTATTCTCTAATTTGTTTTAAATCTTCTCTTATTTTCCCATCTCTGATTTTACTTGAGCATCACATAATTTTGTTTGCTGTACTGCCTTGGCAAGACAATTATAATCCCCTACCCTTATAGTAGTGGTTGTCATAGAGCTTGCAACATACATTCACAACAAATGTAGGTCTCTTTTCAAATCACACTGCTACATCAACCACAGTGCATGTACCTTGTAGCACAGTGATCTTAATTTCACCTTTCTATCTCTATAACATTGTTGCTATTCATTTTACTTGTCCATATGTTATAATGACCCACTACTACTACAATTATTACTTTGGGCAGTTATCTTTTAGATCAGTGAAGAATAAGAAAAAAAATAATTTATTCATTTTAATTTATTCCTTGTCCTCTTAAGCAGAGACGAGTTTCTGGCCTCTATCATTTTCCTCCTGTTTGAGGAATGTTAACAGTTCTTTCAGCACAGCTCTACTGTTGAATTTCCCAATATTTGTTTTTTTCAGAAAATGTTCATTTCTATTTCACTTTTCAAGGATAATTTTTGAAGAGTATATAATTCTAGGTCCCTGTTTTTTTATTTGTTAAACACTTATATTTCACCTCACTCTCTTCTTGGTTGCATGGATTTTGGTAAAAAATCTGCTACACTTCTTATCCTCATTTCCTTAGTGGGAAGGTGCCTTGTTTGGTCTTGTTGTGTCCTGTAATTTCTTTTAAGAGTTTGTCTTTGTCTTTGTCTGTAGTTTGGAAATGGTATGCTTATTTTTGGGGGATTTATCCTATGTCATATTCTCTAAAGTTTCTTTAGCTCTCAAAAACGAAGGACTTGATGGAAAAGCTGTAAGAAGGGGAAATGTTCTACAGTTTTGTATTATGATCTTTTCCTACTTCTGTGTGCCTGGGATGTGAATGTCACAAATGTTTCTTAGCCTTTACTTTCCATCCCTTTAAATGAGACAGGAAGGTCAGGGGGATTAGAGCTGGCTGATCATCCTTCCCCAGGGTAAGGTACGACTCTTGCAATGTGTTTCCCTTTAGTTGAATTGAAGAGGGCAGCCACTTGTCATGGAGTCTGTCAAGAAAGTCTTTCAAATGATTACTTTTATCTCCCCTTATTCAAATTGAGACTTCCTCTCAAATGTTTACCTTATGCCACTTGTGTTTTTCTGTAAGTAAAATCCACCAAAGTGTGGGGAGTCCTTGAGGGCTTGTTGCCCTCAAACTAGTCCAAACACTTCCTATAAGAATTCATCAAAATTACTATGCTGTGTTTTTTTCTGTTTGTGGTTGCAGTAGCTTCTGCTTTGTGTAAACTGATCCTGGCCCAGACTCTCTGTATTCACTTTTATCTCTAGATTTCAGAGGGAGTTTGCCCTGGGATCACAATTCTCTGATTGGTCTAAGAGAAGAAACTGGTTTTCAATTTGTTCAGCAGTTTTTCTCGTTGTTAGTGTGGGAATGGTTATTTCTAAACTGTTCACATTTCAGAGCTAAAACTGGAGATCTCTTCTTATCTTTCAAACTATAAATTCCCCGACTGTGTTTATTCCCTCATAGTGTATTTGATGAAGAAAGTGGAGCATCATTTGGTGGGTCTCATATTCTAAAATTTGCTGTTTGCCTCTCAATGGGGAGTTTCCATACATTCTCCTCTGTAAAGCCAAAGTTTCAACCAGATTCAGCTGTCATTCATGGCACCAGTGTTTGACAGGGTGCAGTGCAGTTCCATGAGGAGGTACTTGATGCCGAATTCTTTCCCTTTGGTGACGCGTACACTACACAGTGAGTTGGTTGCTGATCCCATTACCAACCTCCCCGTTGCACCTCACCCAGCGGTTTCAATGGCCACTGACGGTCATCACCTAAATCCATGATTTCATTAGGAGTTAAATGATGGTATTCTAATTTTACCATTGCTTCCATATCTATTTTCTGAAATTCTTTTAAAAGGTTTTCCCAAATTACCTACTTGGTAGCTTGAAATACTGTTCAGACTAGAAATGTGATATAGAAGTTCAATTATTTTTGTTCACTTAATTTACCAATTTTTAGGGTAAGTTGTTGATTCCATGGCATTCCAAAGGTGATCAGTGAGGGTTGTATGTTAGTACCATTAAGAACTAATGGGTTTTAGCATCCTGGAAGTGGCCCAATCCATTACCATTATGATTATTATTCTTTTTGTTGCTAATGTTATCACATCTTTGGCCAATGCAATCCTTTCCTGTTGGTTGTGGTGTCCATTTGACATGAACCTAGGTGTCTTTCACAGCTTCCCAGCCTTTTAGTAAGACATAATATTCCAGGGGTGTTTTGTACATGTGTGGTCCAAATCTCCAGAATCTCCAAGGATCCACACATTCTCCAAGCCCTACCTAACTTAATGATACTTGATACCATTCTGTTTACAGTCTGCCTTTACTATAGGATGCTTGTAGGATAGGAGATGTCATTATGGAAAACATGTCTACAAAACACAGTTAATAACCTACTTGCTTTAAGTAGCATTCCATACAACAGAACTGCAACATATGAGAACATATGTGTATCTCTGATACTGTGTATTTTTCTATTCTAGCCATCATTTATTTGTGTGCCATTGTTCATACTTCTTCAACCATCTGCCCATTATTTTTTCAAGCCTCTTGCCCCAAACAGCATCCCTTGCTATGTGGATCTTCCCCCATTCCTATTCCACCTGAGCATCTAACACTTACCCTAAACATCCTGATTGGAAATGCATGGAATGCTTAACAGCAGATGACCTCCAATATTTAAAAATGTCTTTTCCCAACATATTCTGTTACTATCCTATTAACAAAGATCCCTGGCCTGTTCTAAGTGTATACACAATAGTGCATCTCTCCCAACTATCCAGCAATTCCACATGGCCTTTTTGAACTTCTCCTCCCCAATTTTACTCCACAGAAGAATTGTCTGGAGTCTTGTCAAGGTAAAATTCTATTCAATACATCTGAGGTAGGACCTGAGACTCCTCTTTCTAGGCAGTTTTCTGAATTCTGGAGTGAGGACTCTGGTCCCCTGATGGGTCACTTAGTTAGTGACCACTTAGTTCACATAGTGACCACTCAGTTAGTGACCACTTGTTAAGGAGCAGAGCTGAATGGCACTGTCCTTCCCAGTCCTGCTGTGAACAGGTATTGCAAACACAGGCTTCTTCCCCATCTCTCTCCTTTTCATTCCCACTCCTATGCTTAATCATCTTCTCTTTGCCTAAGACAAACAGTTGATGACATCAGTGTGAGCTTGAACAGTTGCCACACTACTGCCTTTGACAGGGAGCATATGTTATGTCATGGAGTAGTTGTTAACATTGCAGATTGCTTGGCATTCCTCCCTTCAAAAGGTGGAAAACGTCTTAGTTACTTTTCTCTTGTTGCTGAGACAAAATATCTGATGTCCAAAATAAAGGAAGGAAAGGTTTATTTAGCTCACAGCTGGTGGAGGTTTCAATCCATAATCAGCTGGTTCCAAGGCAGAGTGGTGTGGTAGAAGGGCAAGAGTTCATGTCAGAGGAAGACAGCAAAAGTAGCAAGAGCAAAAGGAGGGGAGCAAGCCTCTTTTCCTCCTTTATAGCATAAGCAGGCCTACCTACCCTAGGGCAGGTGTAGCACTCACACCATCTCTGTACCCTCCTCTTGCACAGGCTGAGGACCTTTACAAAGTGAGGACTCTGGCCCCCTGATGGGTCACTTAGTTACACTTCTAAACTTCTCAATTCAATACAAGGAATCAACCATAACAACATCCTAGGGCTTACACAGCCACCCTAGGGTATGTCCTCTACACCCTAAGATATAGAACTGCTCCTGAGTTACTTAGTTAAACCTCTAAACTTCTTAAACTGACACAGTGTATCAACCATTACACCGTTCCCCTCCCTTTTCCGGCAGCTCCCCTCAGAGACCCTCTTCCAGGGGGAGGGTGGGACTAAATGATGCCCACACTAGGCCACAGGAAAACAGAATCTGTTTGTCCCTTCAGACTGTGTGCCTTGGGAATCATCACGTGGAAAAGCCACACGGAGACAGAGGCACCTGAGCACACCAGCCATTCGGTGTGGCTGTTGGCATTTTTGCAGCTGAGGCATGGTCTCAGCAAGTCTTCACAGGATGGAACCCCCAACACCCTCTGCTTGACCAAGCTGCAGTGCTTCCCAGAGCTGGATCTCACTGCTGACCACAGGCAGGAAAGATGCTGTCGCAGCTCTCTGTGCCCAAGTCCCTGTGCGAAGTGGGTGTTATGCCACAAGTGTAACAGTGGGATGTGTGGCACTGCCCTTTGTCCTGGAAGCCAGGACCCACGGAGCCCCGTTTGACACTGTGCTGGCTCTCACGGTGCTCAGAGATGCTCTTTCCTCCTTCTCGCATCCCTGGTTTCTCTCTGGTTTTTAACTTCATTATTCTTGTATCCTGCTTTGTAGGCCACTCAAATCCTTCCAGAAAATAAAAGGAGGTGTAAATAAACAATGATTTTCTGTTTCGCATTCATTTGCCTCAACATGCTCAAGGCTCAGTTTATTTTCTTTCATTCTTTTATGTTGTCTCAGAACAAATAAATATCTTATTTCTTCTTCCTTCATGAGTATCTCTAGTCTCTTGTCACTTGTCTTCTTAGCATCTGATTTTAAATATGTACAAAGCTCTTCTGTCTCAAAAAAAACCTTTTACTCTCTCAGGGATACCATGTTTGTTATTTTCTGTTCACCCTCAGTCTTCTGGCAAATGTTTCTTGTCCCTTTTATTCAGGTTCAAACAGAATTTCCCCTTGTACCTCCGGTTATAAAATTCAGCGCCCCTCCAGAACCAGCAAGTGGGACCTGCTGAGTTTTAATTCACTGTGGGTCACAGAGGGCTGTGTTCCCAGGTCAGCACACAAGAGCACCTCCTCTTTACCTCACCAACCCCTAAAGGCCACTTTTGCTCATCTATGCTTTAAAAATTTATGAACACACGCTTTTCCAACCTTGCTAATCACATCACAGGAGTGGTTTCACCATCCGGTGCAGGGTATATCTCCGATAAACAAAAGCTTGGTGGGTGACAGCAAAACCAATACTTCTCTGTGAATGACAAGGCAGTGACCCCTGCTCTGACACTGTCCTAACGTTCTGTAAACCAAAGTCTCTCTGTGCTCTCCGGCGACGTCTCTTCCCAGGGTCGATGCACAATGACCACGGTGTTGGCTGAAGACAGGGGCTGCTACTGGGTGGAAGACGAGGATATGACCTGTATCACACTCAACGAGTGTCAGAAGTGTGTTTCACACCACCGGTGCAAACAGCCTCGATCCATTTTACAGAGAATGTCAGACCACATCATCTGCCACTGAGAGGTGTCCTTGAGCCCTTGTTTTGAGAAGCTGATTATTTATTCCAAAACTCTGTTTTTGGTATGGCCAGTTTTCCTCTTAAGGTCATGTGCTGGTTGCTCTTTTCTCTCAAGACAACACTAAAATCCATGTCCGCCGAGGAGCTGACTCCTGATCTCACCTTTTCCGTCTCACCCCCCTCTCCCACTCCCAACCACAAATGAGCCAACCAACCCTGTTTCTGCCAAACAGAACCACTGCACCTCCTCCTGCCTTTAGAGCAGCTGAAAGAAAGCACCTGAGCCTGTCCATGGGACAGGCTGTGCATGGCTAAAGCTGGAAAGACACAGCTTGGCTCACCCCATGAGGAGAACCTGCTTTGTCCTCGCTGGCCCAGTCACCCCTCCCGGGGGCTCCTAGACCCAGAGTCCTCTAGAGAACGGAACAGCCCTCGCTGGGCCACTCCAGTACTCGTGACCCAGGTGTGTAGTCACTGGAGGCAATGAACACTCACTTTAGATGTCCTCATGCCTGGTTATTTGTTCAGTTAGCTGTGGGTCTTCCTTGACCTGACAGGTCTTGAGTCGTTTTCTCAGGATTACAGCCCTGTTACGAGCATGCTCACTGTGGACCGCTCTGCTCCCTGAGGCTTCCTAGGCATGAGTCTAATTAAGTTCTGGAAATCACCTTCCTTCTGGGCCAGTATGTGCTAAAATCTGTGGCACAGTCTTTGTTCCAGAAACTTCCATCTGCTGATGTTATGGTTTGTGTCTAGATGTCCCCCTCCAAGCCTCATGTGCTCGTAGGTGAGGCTTTTCAGAGGTGACTGGATCTAAGGTGTGTGATGCTGGGATCCTGAGTTATCCACTGATTGGTTTGACATAGTTCTGGATATCCCACCTGGGATATAAGTGTAAAGGCGGGTAGCACAAGGGATGGAAAGAAGGTCGTTGCTGCTCACTTGCTGTTTTTGCTGTCTTCTGCCTGCCGTGGACTGTTGCTCCTCTGTGATGCCCCTCGGCCGTGCTACCCAGCTTTAGAGCCAGCTGACTATGAACTGAAACCTCTACAGACTGTGGGCCAAATAAATCTTCTCTCCTTTAACTTTGGGTGTTGAGTATTTTGTTTCAGCAATGAGAAAAGTAACTAAGACAACTGATTATGAAATACACAGTTACTTAGACAGCCGAGAAGAATTCACAGCAACCGTGAAATCCAGACACACCTGGGTCATTCACCTCATCCCACAGCCTCCGTCATTACTCTGCTCTCAGACGAAGCATTTGGGGCATGGGAAATAACTGTCTTTGGTCTCTGCTGTCCTAATAGTTTCAAGGTATCAAATGTTCACTTTTTTGTTAAAACCCAGAATTCTGTCATTTAAAAAATACATTGACTTGTCTGTTCCTATTTTTCTTTCAATGTAGGCACTTACGAAACATGAGTGAAAAATGGATTAGACTTTGAAATCTGGTACTACACAAATAGCTTAAGTGTTGCTTCTCACCTAAACTATGATACCATTGCGCTCGTGGGGTGAGGCCATCAGCAAGAATCTGCCATTGTGTTTTAAACTGCGTCACACCAATTTCTGTAAAAGTCAGTATAAGGATCTCCAGCCTCAGTAACAGAAAGAACACACATGCACACTTACATACTCACACACTCATGCTCACAAACACACACACACACACACACACACACACACACACACACACACGTGATTGCTTATCTCTTTGATTTTCACTTCTGTACTCAGGTGCTTCTCCCAATCTCATCTATGGAATCACTAGGTGTTGGGTTCATGTGGTGAACAGGAAGTCACTGGCATGTTCTGAGTATCCCTGAGACCGTGTGTTTGTGTGGAAGGACACAGGGACCCCTGAAGCTGGCATCTGAGCCTCCTTTGGTTAGGACAAAATGCAGAACTTTAAAGAAAGCCCTTAACTTCCTTGACATCTGTTCACCTACCCAAAGCAGTGTACTGCACATCACAAAGCCTAAAATTCCTGTATTCTGTAGCCGAATGACATGAAATCTAAAGTCCTGGCCTTGCTCCAAGGGACTGATCAGGACAATTTTTTAAGCTCTTCAAGTCCCTGCTATTATCAGCTTTGGATCACACTTTCATATCAGGTCCTCTCGGTTATAACTCAGTAGAAAGCATATGTGAAAGTCCACAGCCAGTGCTAATGCTTCTTATCCATTGCTCATTTTAGTTCTGGTTACAAACCAGAGAGCTCCCCTCCTGAGGTTTCAGCAGATCGTTTCTGTCCACATACTGTGAGCACCAAGGACACCTGAAGTGCCCTTGTCATCCCTGAGGGAAGGGCCCTGTCACTGGCGTGGCTCAGTTTTGCAGGCTTGGATTGGAGCTCTCGATCATTCTGCCTCAGCAGGATGTGCTGATCCTCCCGGAGTGCTGAGGTTACAGTCATGCAGTACCATGCCTGGCTTCTTAGAGCAAATGTTTAGCAGCATTAACTGTATAAGTTTTAGAGGTGGTAAGTTCTACTTTTTCTTTTATTTTAAACATTGTTAAGTCCCTGTAACTACTGTGTTCTTCACATTTGTTGCTGCTATTCCCCTGCAGCGTCCTGCCTGTCACAGTCGCTCTGTGTTAGCACGCACTGTTGTGCTCCACCCACGCCATCGCCTCTGCCCCGGGAGGCCTCTCCTCCCCTGGTACGGGCAGCAGGCTGCTGCAGGCCGGGCTGTTCCTTCCTGTCATTCCTGGATACCATGCTCTCCTCTTTGAGGTCCATTCCTTGTCCTGCAGAAGAGTTTCCATGGTCTCCTCCAAAGCATGGAGGGAGCGTTAATGTTTTGCTCTTGTGTGCAGGAGGAGACATCTTGTCCTTGTTTGCCTTCTAACCGGGAGCCCTGGGTTCCAGGGCATAGAGGATGAGGGCGTCTCCCTTGGCAGGTGGCCTTTGGGTTTCTCTCTGCAAGTTTTGGGAATCTACTTACGATACTGCTCTTGGCACTCTATGACTTTATAATAACAACATGCCTCGGTATGTTTATTTTTCATTTTTGCTTAAGGATATTTTTCATTTGTTTTATTCTTAATGATATTAATCAGCAAAATAAAAATCAGTGACCTTACGTTCGTTCTCCTCCTTTAGGTCTACGAAACCTTTCCCTTTTTTTATTAAATACAGTGCTACCTCAGTTCACAAACCCAATTCTCTCCCTGATTCTGGTCACAAACCAAACTGGGCAAGAACTGAATCAAATTCCCCACAAGGCCAACACTGAACCTGACCAGTGAACTGGATTCAGTCTAGCCCAACTCAGTTTGCAACCAGAACCGTGGAAAGAATTGAGCTCGTGAACCGAGGTACCACTGTGTTTGTAAATCTTCGTGTGGTGCGGTACGGTAATCAAACACACATAGACAATGTGTAATTTCCAGGTCAGAGCACTAAGCGTTTCCATCTCTTCAAACCTTAATCATTTTTATGGTGTTGGGGATGTCTTACTCCTCTTTTCTGCCATTTTGAAATATATCATAAACACACCCACCCTGCGACCTGGTCCTGGAAGGGCACAGGCTTCCTCTCAGGTGTGGGAAGCACATTTGCCAAGGAGATGTGACTTCCGCCAGCTGGGACAGCCCCTGGGCCTTGCACTGCCAGAACTGGGCAGTGGTCCTGTCCTTCTTCATGGCGCCATCACACACCCTGCCCCAGGCCCAAGGCAGAGCTGGCCAGGTTCTCCTTGCTCTCTCCGTGGCAAAGCTTCACCTCCTCCCCGAGGTGGGATCTCCTTGGTGATGGCCTTCTTTTAAAAAAGCGATTATCAGTCCGTATTTGCAGTCCACATGTTTACCTTCCCCATGTGGATTGCTACATATGCATGACGTGCCTTAATTGTCTTATTACTCAGCCCTTCCCTTCCCTCTTCCCTCACTCCCTCCATCCCTTGATCTCCTCCCCATTTGCAGAAGATCTCTCTCCCTGTTTCCTATCATCTGTCCTTTATTTTGTTCTTTATATATACTTTGGGTTTCTCATATAAAAGAAACCAAGCAATATTTAAGCTTGCGTGTCTGATCTGTTTCAATGAACACTGTGTTCTCAAGGTGCATCCATCTTCCTACAAATGACTCAGTCCCAAGGTGGCACCTCACTCCTGCCTCCTTTATGGCACAGTAGTACTCCACTGTTTGTAAAAGCCATGTTTCCCTATCCATTCATGTGCTGATGGACATATGGCTGCAACCAGAACTGTGGAAGGATGTAGCTATTATGAGCTGTGCTGCTGTTCACATAGGACGTGTGGATCAGTGTACTATGACATCTTTTCCCCTTCAGGGTAGATCCCTACAGGGGGAATAGCTGGGTCCAGTGGAATCTCCACACTGATTTCCTCAGTAGTTTGCTGGTTGCCCTCTGAGGAAAAGGGTGTGGAAGAAAGAACAGAGCAGAACCGTGCTCCTCAGCTCTCCTGCTGCTGGGACACAAAACCCAACGGCTACCACCTAAAGGAGAAGCTAATGTGGCTCACGGTCTCAGGGGGCTTGGTCCATGGCAGTGTGGTGTGGGAGGATGGCCTGGTGGAGCAGGGCAGCGGGACTGTGCTCTGTTAACATGTTAGGCGTCTCTGAACTCAGTGAAGGTGACATATCAGGACTAGGTGTCTACTGGGGGTAAACCACAAAATGATCTTATTCTCTGTGGTCAGGATCAGAGGCCCCTCCCTATGGCCACCAGGCACTGAGCACCCTCCCCCCAGGGCAGGAGCCACCTTGTGATTGGGTAAGTAGATCCTCCAGGCCCACCAGAAGTCTGACTGCAACCTCACCAACACCCTGACCTGGAAGCACACAGTCCAGACTCCAAATTCCCACCCACAGGTACATTGCAACCATAAAAGCTGAATGTTTGGAATCAGTAAGATTGGGGCGATCTGTTACACAGCAATGGATGACTGACACAAAACCATTCAAGAGCCTTCCTGGTGGAGATGTGCTGAAGACGTAGTGTCACTCCACACTGGCATAGCATCTGGCCCTCAGGACTTCTGTGGCTCCCCTCGCCTCCCAGAGCCTGCGCTGTGTGGCTACTCCTCTTGACCATCCAGTGTGGGCCATTTCCTGTGCTGGTAAAACCCACTCTCTCCTTATGGGCAGAGCCTGGTTCTCCCTAGAGAGGCTGGGACCAGACCGTCGCTGCCTGCCCCACACACTGCCCTGCAGCCCCTGCCCCAGACAGCATTCTCCCCTGCCTGGCCACCTCTGCCTAGGGCCAGGGGGAAGGGTATGGACAAGGACCACTGCCCAATGCCAGCTGCTCAGGACCCAGGGGCTGTCCTGGGTAGTGGCAGTCACATCTCCTAGGCAAATGCCCTGTCATAGTTATTCCTAACGATTCCCCACATGCATCACACTGACTTACTCAGGCATTACCGCTGCTCACTTCCGTTACACTGTCTCAGAAGTGAAAGGATCACAAGCCCCCTGGGGGTAGCTACCGCATCTGCAGACAAGTGCAGGGTTCACTCGGTAGCAACTCCTCAGCACAGAAACTCAGGCCAGAGGCAGTACAATGTTCTTGTGTTCAAACTCCAGAATTCCAGGGTGGAGGCAGATCACACAGCAGGCAGGTGGCAGGCATCCCTGCTGATGGAGTGGGAGAAGAGGGAGGAGACGCTCTCCCAGAAAACATAATATTCTAGAGACACAAACATGAACGAATTCAGGGTGGAAAAGGTATAAATCAGTGAAGACTCTCCAGAGTGCTCAAGTTCACCTGAAAAGTAGCAAATTGTTATTAAGTTGGGAGCAGCTCCTTGTCAGCTAGGCAGTTAAAAATTTCCTCATGAACTCATTTGGCATCTGACATATTTTCTTTGGTGAAGTGGGCAAGTTTTTCAGCTTTTCTGTTTTTTGGATTTTTTTTTTTTTTTGCCTAACCCAACATAACCAGGATTTCATTGCTTTCTTCTAGCTGATTTAAAGTTTATATTTCACATTTAGCTATATGGTCCATTCTGAATCAATTTTTGTACAAGGTACAAGGGCTGGGTTCAAGTTCAGCATGGACAGTGACCACGCCGATGTAAAGATCAGTGCACCCATGCTATCACTTGCAGCAAGTTCCTTTCTCCCGTCTTCCTCATTTAGTCCCCCATTTTTGTGGGCTGTGGGCTGGGGGCCTCCTGCCTGGAGAGGGGAGGAAGGGCTAAGCCAGGCGTGGGGCGCTGGGAAGATGCTAGGGGTGGGACAAGAGCACGGCCTTGGGGGCCTGTGGAGACTTTGGAGAGTGACCAAAGCCCTGGGACCCACAGCCCAAGCAGGTGTACCCGGGGACACTGAGCACCAAGTGCAGAGGTCACTCGCACTTCTAGGTGCATGGGGCCAGATCTCAGAGCACAGGGTCCAGGGCAAGGCCGTCTGGGCCATTGCAGTGACCTGTCCCCTGCCTGGGAGGGCCTGAGGGGTGAGGGAGCGACAAACTCCCAGAGGGTGGCTTAGGGTCCCCGGTGTGCAGGAAGCCAGGTGCCCGAGGAAGGGGCTCGCGATCTCTCCCTTGTATGTCTCGGCGCTTTGGATCCTAAAGGCAGCCTGGAGCCGCTCCGCCAGTGCAGACCTCTGGCCACCCTCGCCGGCTGGGCGCTGGCCCGTGCGTCCCATTATTTCAGCACTGGGGTTTGAACCCAGGGCCTTCACACCGAGCTACATCCCCGGCCCTTTTCACTTTAGACCCAGGGTCTGGTGAAGTCCCTACAGTGCCAGGCTGGGCTCTCACTTGCCGCCTCCTGCCTCGGCCTCCGGAGTGCTGGGATCACAGGTGTGCCTGGTTAGCCCACCCCGACACAGGGCTCTGGTAACAGGATGCGGTCCGGAGGAGTCTCGCACCCGGGATCAGATTCTTTGGTCTTCTTGGCGCTGTCAGGGCTGGGTCCTCAGCTCAGGCCCCGGGCTGTTTTACTGAAGCCTCCCAGGACCTGGCAGGACTTGAGACCACGAGAGGGTAGGGGGCCACTAGGGATGGGCCTGGCCGGGGTTGTTGGGACCTGGGGCGGGGCCAAGGGTCCCAGGGGGGGCCACGTGGCTGAGGTCGGGGGCGGAGGCGAGTGGGCGGGGCTGCAGGCTGGTGGGCGGAGCGGAGGCGAGTGGGCGGGGCGAAGGCGAGGTGGAGGCGGGGGCGGGGCGCAGGGGTGGGCGGGGCTGCAGGCTGCTGAGGTCCGCCTGCAGGGAGGTCGCGGCAGGCACTCACAGGCTGACGCAGGCTCGGACTTGCCGGGCGCGGGTCCCTACGCCTCTCCGAGGTGAAAGCGCACCAGCGTGGGCGATCAGTTGCACGCCGAGCTCGAAGCAGACGGCGCAGGACGCGCGGCTCCGCGGGGTGAGCGCTCGGGCGGGGCGGGGGTCCTTCCTGCCTCGGCGGCCCAGCTGGAAGGTCCGGCACAGGGAGGACCCGGTGCGCGTGCGAGGTGGGCCCAGCCCCCCCAGTCTCCTCCCCACCCTCCCCGCAGCCCTCGTCCGGCCCCTGCAGCACCCCGGCGGCGCCGCGAGTCTTCTGCGAAGGGCGAGGGGCCCGGCCGTCCCTTCCGGAGAGACCTCAGGGCCCTGTCGTCCCTCCGACGGCACCGGCTGCCCGGCCTCGCGCGTCCCGGGGCCC